>NC_139152.1:20701797-21059342 GCF_964270905.1 Leucopleurus acutus
AGGCGCACGGGCTTCAATAGTTGTGGCTCATGGGCTCTAGAGCGCAGGCTCAGTAGCTGTGGTGCACGGGCTTAGTTGCTCTGCGGCACGTGGGATCTTCCCGGATCAGGGCTCAAACCTGTGTCCCCTGAATTGGCAGGGGGATTCTTAACCGCTGCGCCCGCAGGGAAGCCCAGTACTGTGTTCTCTATTGGGACCTCCTGTTGTGAGACAATTCATGCAAGTGGTTATCATCATGCCTGGCCAAGGCAGGCGGTTTTGGTCGATGGTTTCCTAATATATAATGACTTAAAGAATGTGACTGAGGGGCTTCCCTGGTGGCGCAGTGGTTGGGGGTCCGCCTGCCGGTGCGGGGGGCGCGGGTTCGTGCCGCGGTCCGGGAGGGTCCCGCGTGCCGCGGAGCGGCTGGACCTGTGGGCCGTGGCCGCTGGGCCTGCGCCTCTGGAGCCTGTGCTCCGCGACGGGAGAGGCCGCGGCGGTGGGAGGCCGGCGTACCGCAAAAAAAAAAAAAAAAAAAATGTGACTGAGATGTTGTTTGTTATACACGAGTTAATTGTGAAGGCAAGATAAATATATATAAAAATATCTAATATTACTAGTAATCAAAGAAATGCAAATAAAGAGAACATATCATTTTTGCCCATCAGGTTAACAAAGATTTAGAAGAATGACTCTATCCCATGTCATCAGGGCAGGTGGAGAAATAGGTCCTCTTCTACTTTGTTGGTAATAGTGTAAGTTGGCACAGTTTTTCACGGGCAATTTAGGAATGTGTATCAAACCCTTAAAAATATGTAATGTGGTCAAATAATGTAACTTCAGGAAAAATAACCATAATGTGGTCAAATAATGTAACTTCAGGAAAAATAACCAATCATATACTCTATATATGCAGAACGTTGTTTATGATAGTGATAAATATAAGCAATGTAAATATTTAAAAGCAGATATTTGGACAAATGACTTACAATACTTCCATACACTAGAATCCTAATTAGTCACTCAAAATTATAATTAGATAAATATTTGACAAGAGAAATATTCATATGTATTAATTTCAAACTATTGGCCATAGATCTGTATATGTAGTACGATCCCTTATTTGTCAAGAAATAAAAATATGCACAGAAAAGTCGGGAGGAATATACTCCAAAATGATTACCTCTGCATGATGACCTTAGGTTTGTGTCCTCTTTTCTTATGAATTTTCTATTCTTACTAAAATATTTAGGTTTGATTGTGTAATAAAAATATCAATAATTCATTTATAAATTGGAGTGAGGGCTAAAGGGAAAACTTATTTTTATAACAAATAGAAAGGAAAAGAAAAAAATATGGGAGATATAAATACAAAATATCGGAACAGAAACTCAGAAATATCAGAACAGAAACTCAGATGTAGATCTAGGAATAGTAAGAGTGATGTCTGAGTTACTCTGCTCAGTCATCTTCCGACAGACATCTCACATTGAAATGCAACGGGATGTAAGTACAAATTTAGTGGCTTTTGTAGCTGCTCCAGAGAGGTCATCTAAGGGTTTGGCATTTAGAAAGATTAAGTGATAAAACTAAAATCATAGTATAAAGACTTTTGGAAAAGAAATGGTTGAAATTTTAATATGTTTATTTTGGGGGTTAGAGCTAGCATTGGTGTCCTGGATAGAGGCCTGTGAAGAGGTTTCCCCAAATTTCAGGTGTGAAATGTTCCAAGGTACAGTTAGTCTAGGTTCAACTTGATTTTTCATGAGAAAGAACACCATCAGTGTATCCCAAAGTATTAGTTGTTCGTGTCTTTTCCTTCCCAATTCTATAAGGCCCACGGTCTTGCTACCTCTACAAGTGTCCACTTATCCCTTTAAACTACATCAACTTCCTGACCCACTGAGACCTCCCATCCCCTAAGCACAGCTGCTGTACATCGACACCTACCTACTTCTGTGCGCACATTCTCTTTTCATGTTAGATTAAAAGTTTACGGAAGGTGGAGGTACGCCTTATGTTTCTTTTCTATGCCTGTATTTAAGCATGGTGTTGGGTTCCAAGTAGTTGCTGAATGAATAGATGGTTTTAAAATTCAGAAAGAAAGACCTGAATAAGAAAGTACAGAACACAACTGAAAAATTAGCTAAGCTTTGGTTTGACAAAGAATCCTAGCTCATTGGTTTTGTTTTTTGGTTACAGGGAAGGAGTGAATAATGGATCAAGCAGCAGAACGGGTAATTCTGCTTTGGAACAGGACAGCAGAAAGTCAGGTGGAGCGAGTATGAATGTGTGTCTTTGGGATTGTTCTGCCACTTTCTTGTGGTTTGGAGAAATGGATTTTTCATAAACCTCTCTAATATGTGTTTCAGTTAAGATGACCACAGATATAACAGAGTCTGTATCACGGAGCTTTGAGGCTTTGGGTGGAGACATGTTTAAAGGAGTCTTGTAAGCATTCTTACTTACAATGCTTTCTTAAGTGCCTCAAGTTTTCTCATTTATTTCATAGATTTATGTATTTTATTTACAATAAAGTCACTTAGCTCTTCTTGTGTGTGTGTGTGGTAGGGCTAACATAATTTACTTTTAACTTTTACCTATTCTATCCCAATTGCATTAGAAGTAGTTTCACTAGGAACACAAATTATGGAAGATTAGTATGACATGAATTAACATTTTCTCACTCATGAAACACTTCTCCTTCTTTGACTTCATGTGTTTTCCATGGAAAACAAATTCCATTTGAAGTACAATTATGACATTGACCTTAAGCTCTTTGGGGGATTACTTTTTTATTTTTTATTTTTTTTGCGGTACGCGGGCCTCTCACTGTTATGGCCTCTCTCGTTGCGGAGCACAGGCTCCGGACATGCAGGCTCAGCGGCCATGGCTGACAGGCCCAGCCGCTCCATGGCATATGGGATCTTCCCGGACCGGGGCACGAACCCGTGTCCCCTGCATCGGCAGGCGAACTCTCAACCACTGCGCCACCAGGGAAGCCCTGGGGGATTACTTTTAAAGCACTTCTTTAATAGATACTTTT
This sequence comes from Leucopleurus acutus, assembly GCF_964270905.1. Taxonomy (NCBI): domain Eukaryota; kingdom Metazoa; phylum Chordata; class Mammalia; order Artiodactyla; family Delphinidae; genus Leucopleurus; species Leucopleurus acutus. The sequence goes on from NC_139152.1 coordinate 20,704,823, forward strand.
AGATATGAATGAGAAAAGCTGTTTTCTGTTAAATGTGAGTTTTAGATATTGAGGGGAGTGACTCTATCCTTCCTTAATATTATTTTTTTGCCACACACCACATGGCATGTGGCATGTGGGATCTTAGTTCCCAGACCAGGGATCGAACCCACGCCCGCTGCATGGGATGCACAGAGTCTTAACCACTGGACCTGTCCTTGCTTATTTTATCTTTGCCACTTCAGGTTTATCCATGCGAAAATGGTGGAGTAGGACCCATGTAGCCAATCTGTGCTAAACTCTAAGAAAATATGGCAAAGAGGAAGAGAAGGCCTGGGACTCCATGAAACACACAGTCCTGACTCTCACAGGGTTTATGATCACATGTCAGGGGCCAGAGTGACACTCACAAACATTAACAAGCTGTAGAAAATTATAGGAAAGATGAGTCCTAAATTGTGAGCTTCAGGCTACAATTATAAGACTCTAGGAATTGTTTCCTAGTTAAAGGCCTATTCAAACCTGCCAAGATTCCTGACTGAAAGAGTACAGTGTCAGTTTATTTCAGGACTTTCCATAACCCGGGCAGAAATAGGAACTCTTCAGTGTAGACAGCGGCAGGTGTTGGGAGCAAAGTGGAAAGGAGGAAATAAAAGCTGTAGAAGTCGACTTCACTAGTGGCAGGTGCTAAATATCTGGGAATTTTGGAAAAATCTTTGATGCTATTGTAATAGGTACTTGAATAAATACTGTGTAAATAAACTACACTTATGAGGATGAATGAAGACAAAGTAGAAAATCTCACAGGAATATTTAAGCCTGTTTGGGCTTAACCATTCGCCTTACTTTGATAGGAGGGGATTAGAGATGTTGAAGATTATTCTCATTCCTTTTTTCACCTGCAGAGAGGTGCCTGATTTGATTACCTGTGTAGCAGACCTGCATTTCAACAAGCAGAAATTGGAGGAGGAAAATAATAAGCTTAAAATGGCATTAGAAAGCTTAGAAGACACTAACAGCCAGTTATCAGAGGACTGTACTGAATTGCGCCTTCAGATAAAAAGGTGAGCCGTGATGGGGTTACTGTGTGCTGGGAGCTTTCAGTTCTTTTTCCTTTTTTAAAAAAAAAAATCTGTTTCTTATTGAGATATAATTCACATAGCAGAAAATTCACCCTTTTAAGGTATACAATTAATTCAGTGGTTTTTAGTATGTTCACAAGGTTGTACAGCCATCACCATGATTTAATTCCAGAATATTTTCATCACTCCAGAAAGAAACCCCATACTGATTAGCAGTCACTCTCCATTTCCCCCTCGTCTCAGCATCTGGCAACCACTAATCTACTTTCTATCTCTCTGAATTTGCCTGTTCTGGGCATTTTCCTATAAATGGAATCATACATTATGTGACCTTTGTGTCTCGCTTCTTTCACTCAGCATCACATTTCCAAAGCTTATCCATGTTGTAGCATATATCACTGCTTCATTCCTTTTTATGGCTGAATAATATTCCATTGTATGGCTATACCTCAGTTTGGACCCTTGGTTTATTTCCACTTTTTGACTCTTATGCATAGTACTGCTATGAACATTTGTGTACAAGTTTTTATGTGGACATACGTCTTCAGTTCTCTTGGGTGTATACCTAGGAGTGGAATTGCTGGGTAGTAACCTATACTTAGCGTTGCGAGGAGCTGCCAAACTGTTTTCCAAAGCAGCTGCACTATTTTACTTTCCCACCAGTAAGATTTGTTAGTTCTTTTCTAGCGATGATGTTGTCTATGTCATTCGATCTCTGTGTAAGACCAGTATGCCTAAGGATCAGGCGTGAATCCATCCCAACAGCCTGTGGTTCGGTAGAACTCTTACTCTATGCAAAGTCCCGTGCTAAGTATTATGAGAGATACATTGATGAGTCATGTTTAAAATGTACCCTCAGGGTACCTGGAGCCTAGAAGGATGATAAGAATTTCATGATCTTAGCTTAAGAGAGAAGGGGATAACGGACCTTGGAGACATACCGGATGAAGTGTCAGATGCTGGTACAATAGGTTGCTGGGAGATGCTTGAGCGTCAGGAAACAAGCAACATGGTTCTCACAAAGTATGTGTGTACAGATGTTGTAGGTCTAAAATTCTGAACAGAAAAGTTCTAAGTTAACTTGAAAAGACAGTAAAGCATTCTGACCATGAACTCTTACCCTCATAATTTTTGACCAGCCTCCAAACTAATCTATAAAATTAAAAAAATATATGCTAACCTTTGGCTTCCCTGGTGGTGCAGTGGTTGAGAGTCTGCCTGCCGATGCAGGGGACAGGGGTTCGTGCCCTGGTCCGGGAAGATCCCACATGCCGCGGAGTGGCTGGGCCTGTGAGCCATGGCCGCTGAGCCTGTGCATCCGGAGCCTGTGCTCTGCAACGGGAGAGGCCACAGCAGTGAGAGGCCTGCATACCGCAAAAAAAAATTAAAAAAAAAAAAATACATATATGCTAACCTCAAGCTCTCTCCATTCCATAATTGGCTTATTTATTATTTATTTGAAATATAATAATTCAAAGTTTCTTTAAAAAAGCAAACAAAGTATGCTTTGGGTGAATGTGCCAGACAGGGCTTTTGGTTTCAAGCACTAGAAGCTGACTCTGGTTAAGTTAAGCAGTGAAGACATGTCTTGAAGGGAATTGGGTAAGTTGCAGGATGGACAGAAAGGCTAGAGAATCTGGATGGACAGTGGAAATGCCAGTGTCTACAGAATTAAGCCTCCTCTTTTCTACCCCCACCCCCAATTCCCACCCCCACACACAATCCTTCAGGAAGAGCCTGTTTCCTGTCGGCGCTCCCAGCCTATTTTTGATATTGGCTGTTGTCCCATCATGGTATAATTTGCCTTCTGTGTTAATGTGTCCTCGTTAATGGAAGAAATCGTATCTTATTTATCCCGGTTGCCCCAGCGCTTAGTAGAATGTCTGCCATAGAAGAGCAGTCCCTTCCTTCCAGTTGCCTGCAAACCAGAAATCTCTGTCTCCTTTTACTTCCCCAGACTTCACTTCTACATCAAATAGCAAGTCCTGTTAATTTACCCACTTTATCTCTCGCAGATAGATTTACTTCCTTCCATTCCCATAGCTGCCACTTAGTTCAGGTCAGCATCACCTTTCACCTGGGTCGCTGCAGCAGCCTCCTGGTTAGGTTCCCCGCCTTTTCCAAAGCTTGTGCCGCCCCAGCAGGCAGGTTCCTCCTAACTGCCAGTCTGACCACATCATGCCCCTGCTTTGACCACTTCAATGCATTCCTTTCGCACTCAGGGTAAAATCCGAAGTCCTTCATCTGGTTTGCAAACCCCTTCACGATGGGGCCTCTGATGCCTTGTCTCTACCTCCCATTTTCCCCTCTATGCTCCAGCAATATCGGACTGCTTGCAGTCCCTCAGTGAGCTTCTGTTCATCCCCTCTGTCCCCCTCTGTCCCCCTCCCCTTCCTCCTTCTCATTATCTGAGCTGTCTTCCTTTTATAGTGTCTACAGAACTTGGGTTCACTCCAGCCTTGGTTCTTATTATACTGTAATAGCAATTATGATTGTCTGTTTACCTTACTAGACTATAAGTTCCAGGAGGGCAGAGTTCTTATGATTGTGTTCATCTTTACCTTATTCAATGCCTATTAGAATGAATGGCATGGAGTCGGAGCTCAATAAATATTGATTGAATGATCAATGTAATTTCTTAGTAAGGAAAAAATTATACCTTCTTCAAGACCCTGCTCTGAAAACAGTTTATAATCTTTTGGGAGTACAAATAGGTAATTCCATGATATAGATTACCATAATACATTTAATAGGTTTTCCTTTGTTGGACATTTAGTTTCTTTCCAATGCTTTGTTATTGTAAACAATGTTGCAGTAAACCTTTTAAATAAAATATATGATATAAAGACTATCTGTAACTACTTGTTTGTTTAGTTGTCATCTCCTTCACTAGTACTTAACCTCTCTAAGGTTACACCATGTCTCTTTTGTCCAACATCATGGGTCCTCTTGCAAGGTACAACCCCTGATCATGATATTATTCAATAACTGTTTGTGGGATTGCATTAACTACTATTACATCTTATTAGTAGAAGGAAAGAACTGTGTGATTCAGCCAGTGATGGATTTCAAAGGGAGCCTCCAAATCTCTATCTTCAGGAATATGTTTGTTTCCTTCTATCCTTTTCCCCCCACCACGCTCCACCCAAATCCCTTCCTTTTCTAAGGACTGTGGAAGATCTTGTGTAAGTTTTTTTTTTTTTTTTTTTTTTTTTTTTTTTTTTTTTTACTGTTGTTGGCATCTGGTTTGAGTTTTCAGTGGTTTTCAACTTGGGTTTAAAAATAGTCCGTGGCTTTACTTAGTATCTTTGACGGTTATATTTGAGGTTTTGCTCATTGCCTTCTCTCCCCACCCCACAGTGCCCACCAGGCTATTATAAGAACAAATCTGTTAAGAGAAGAACTGGAGGAACTGAAAATTAGTATGAACGCTTCAGAAGAGCAGAAGACCATGATTGTAGCCCAGAACAAACAATTAGTAAGTCATCCAAGTACTTTGAAATGGACCTATATTAATAGTTTATATAACTAAAATCCAAGAGGGTTTATTTGGAAACAAAAATCAGAAATCAGTAGACTGATGAATGAATTGGTAACACCTTAGAAAAATAAAGGCAGGTAGGATAAAAAACTGTGTTTTCCTTTTCAACCAGGATTAAAATTCTTTACAAATTAGTCATATTTGCAATGATTTGTGAAGATCTAGAATGCCTTCTGAAGTTAATAGGAGAATTCATAAATATCTGACACTAGAAACCACTTACATTTTCCAAAAAATTTTCTCTGTCAAACTTTCACCTTTTTCTCAGTTTTTTTTTTAAATCCATTTTCTCAGCACGTACAGATTAGTAATTAGTTCCATTAATCAGTCCTTATGCTAAAGAAGCACAGGCTTGTAATTTTTAGAGCAAAACATTATTTAGACTAAGCTTTAATTCAACTACCAGAGAAGTAATTCTTTTTATTGGGAATGTTAAACTATTATCTAGAGCTTTAGTAATAATCTTCAAAATCCTTCCATCAGTATTTGCGCATTGCTAACCATGGTGGGGGGTCAGCGGAAAGTCATTCAGACTAATTTATTTTTAGGTCTAAGTCATCAGAAGACTTGGATTCCAGGCCTGTGTCTTTCACTCATGATTTCCTACAACCAACATAACTCAGCCTAGCTTTTGCCTCAACAGTCAAATTTGGGGACTGGACTCATTGAGTGTCAGGTGACTGCAAGTCTCTGTGGATGCATTACAGCAAAGACTCATTCTGGGACCACTGAGGAGCTTCTATGTGGAAGCCATGTAGAGCAATGATCAAGAGCCCACCCTTGGGTGTCAGGCAGTGGGCATCCAAGTCCCGACTCTGAGGGCTATCTAACTTTAGGCAAACCACGTAACGTCTTTAAGCCTCAGAGTTCCCCTGTGCAAAGTGGACATGGCAATACTGCCTACTTTAAGGCTGGGAGGATTAAATGAATTAGTACATGTAAAGCAGTAATGTCCTCTTTCCTCCTGGGGCTAGACGTTAGCTGCTACTAAAGTGCAGAGTCCTAGATATACAGTCCTAATCCTTTGCACTTTTACCATTCAATGTTTTACAATTTCAAAAGAATTTTTAATATTTCCTCTCCTTGGTCCTCACAGAGAGTCTGTGAGGTAGAAACAGAAGCTGATATTCTTTTTTTTTTTTTTTGCTATTCTTCATTTAAAAAAATTAATAGAGTTATAGCTAAAGTTTAGAAATGTTTTGATTATTCAAAGTCCATTGTCTAATAAATGGTAGAGTGAGAACTGAACTCAGGTCTTCTGATTCCAACTATGTGATGTGTATGTTCCTTCGTTCTTATACCAATGACATCCTACCCTGAGATGGCCTCCCTTTTATTTTTATGTTATAAAGGTAGTATCTGTTCGCTCTGTAAAAATAAGAAAATATATATTAGCAAAGAAAAAATAAAATCCCACAAAATCTTTACCCTACCCTATCCACAAGATTTACTTTTAACATTTTGGTGTATATCCTGTCCTGGAATATGTTTTCTTCTGATGGTTCTGAATTTAGGGCTCCTAATTATAAAATGATTTTTGATGTTCCTATGTTCTGGTAATGTTGAATCTGAGAATATCCACAGCTTCAAATAGAAAGCTAGTACTCTTTGATTTCAAGGTGCTGTTTAAATAGATGAGTTCACACTATCTGTCATAAGCAGATGGCGGTAAAGTAGCAGGGAAAAATACCACGCTGTTTTCTTTTGTTTTTCGTCTTTCCTTTCCTGTCATAGTTAGATTGAGTCAAGAAGAGTGACTTTTCACTGATCCCAAGAAACTGAAGCCAAAGGCTTAACCCCGTATTGAGAATATTTTAGGCTAGGATTATTTGTGATATGTCAATGCCATATTTAAGGTTGATAAAAAGAAAAAATGTTGATAGCCCTGGAAGTAAATATTTGGTATTTTCATAAACTTCTCAAATACTTTTAAATTATTTTTCTCTTAATAAATCAGGAGGCAGAAAACCGGGCTCTGATTCTTAAGATTCGGATTCTCCAAGAAGAGGTATGTTGAAATTGTGAAAAGGGCACAGATAAGCATATGGAAATCATGCAATCATGGGTGCTGACCCTGGGTTAAATATAAATCATGTGAATTTCAGGCTCCTGTGGACCAAATACCAGGTTGCTTTGTCAAATGATAAGTGAGGAAGAGTAGACAGGGTTTTCCTGTCTGGACAGAAGTATGTTATACCTTTGTAATCATCCATGGTAGAAATGGATGTAAGAAATTCAGAGTTAAGATGAAATGAAATTAACTCATCTAAAAAATATACAAATCAAGAAGGAAAGTATAGACATTATCTAATAATTTTCTATGATTATTCCATGAAACTAGATGGAAAAGGTCTTTGAGTCTAAGACCCAGATCTTAAATTCACTGACAGTCTAACCTTGGAAAAGCCATTTATCTTTTGAGGGATTAATAATACCTATTCCCTACAGTTATTTTAAAGATTAAGATAATGCATGTGAAGCCATTTGGTTAACCATAATGTACCTCATATATATTAGGAAATACTAGTAGAATCGCTAAAAAAAAGAAAACTTCTATGCAATATATATTTTTAAGCAACAGAATTAAAACATTGAAAGAACAGGTAGCAAAGCTACCAGAAAGTTACTATTTTGGAGGAAAATTCTCTATAGGTACCTTTTGAAAGTTAATCATTATGTACGGTTTTTTGTTTGGGTTTTATATAAGTTTATTAGATGTATTTATTAAGCTGTGGTGAACAGTCTGATGAGTTTTCCAATTTATGGCCCAAGTGGACATTAAAAAAATTCATAGTAGATAGGAAAGGAACAACTAAAGATTGGAAAGAAACCCTGTGTTAGATTCAGACATGTTACAGCTACAAGACCAGGTTTCCATGAAACTAATGCTTTACAGTGAAGCTCCCAATGTAAGATATTTTTGTCCTCATATTTCAGATGATTGACTAGCATCAAAGAATTGTACTATACCAATTTAGAATTGAGATAGAAGGAAGGAGACTTAGAACCCTTCATCATGAGACAGCATTACAATTATTGATTTACATTAGAAAAGGCTTATAGATGTCACTAAGAATCCTTTAGGAAGTAAAAATCAGATGCAATGTGAAGAGTAATGGCACGATGGTTCAGGTAATTATTCACTTACATTTATTCGTTTGTTTATTATACACACATTCATCGGGAGATAGACTCTATTCTAGGTGTTAAGGATACAGACTTAAACAAAATAGCCCATGTGACACTAGCATGTTAGATGGTGATTAGTGCCACAGAGAAAAGAAGAGCAGAAAACAGAGTTGTGGGGAGTGCAATTTAAACTAGGGTGGTTAGGAAAAGTAGAACTGTGAAGTGAATTATTTGGTTAAAAACTAGAGGTTAAAAACTAGGAGGTTCGGGCTTCCCTGGTGGCGCAGTGGTTGAGAGCCCGCCTGCCGATGCAGGGAACACGGGTTCGTGCCCCGGTCCGGGAGGATCCCACATGCCGCGGAGCGGCTGGACCCGTGAGCCATGGCCGCTGACCCTGCGTGTCCGGAGCCTGTGCTCCGCAACGGGAGAGGCCACAACAGTGAGAGGCCCGCGTACCGCAAAAAGAAAAAAGAAAAAAGAAAATACTAAGAAGTTGGGGAGAGCCAAGGGAATTGGAGGGGTGTGGAAGAGAGAGATTGTAACGATTGACCATGGAAGAATTTAAGCTGAGTCGAGAGGGAATGGAGCTCACGGGAAGGTGGAAGGATAATGAGAACGTAGTAGGATCAATGGATTGTAGGCTCCAGTGGGGATTGAAGGTTTGCTGATGCACAAAGAAGTAACCTGGAAAGACAAGAAATGGTGGTTGAAGAGTGAGATGTTGCAATTAAGATAATGGAGGGATCCCAGTTGCTGGTAATGACAACTTTGAAGGTGTGACTAGGGAGTGAGTGCTTGAGGTGAAATGGAAAATAAGAAGGGATTGCTGGGAGTATTCCTGGATGATCACGTTAAAAGAATTGTGTTATTTTTGGACAAAGTCTAAAGTTTTGTCCCTTAATTTAAAATGGATTACAATGTCAATGATGAAAATACTACTTCCTAAAAAACACTTTGTGATTTCCTTTTATTTTTTTGGTCTGAATCTAAGAATACTATCTTATTTTACATTAGAATGCTAAGAACATTATGGATATATATAAATTGGAAAAGAAGATTGAGGAATTGTCTAAAACTGAGAAACACCATCAAGTAAGCACTTCTCAAATACTGGTAAAATATTTTCTTTCATCAAACTAGTATTACTTTTTGAAGGTGTCTATGACTCATTGACACAATAACCTTTCGTTATCAATTTTGAAATTTGTACTGCTCTAGATATCTGAGTTATATAAAAGGCAGTTTCTGTTTTCTCAAGGTAGCAGCTTTACTGATATATAATACACATGCCATTAAATTCACCCACTTAAAGTATATGAGTCAGTGGTTTTTAGTATATTCAGAATTATGCAACCATCACCAAAACCAATTTTAAAATACTTTTATCATCCAAAAAGAAATGCCTTTAGCAGTCACTTGCCATTCCTCCCCAACCCCAGACAACCACTAGTCTGCTTTCTATCTCCATGGATTTACCGATTCTGGACATTTCATATAAATGGAGTCATATACATTAGACGGTCTTTTGTGATTGGCTTCTTTCACTGAACATAATGTTTTCAAAGTTCACTCATGTAGGAGCATACATCATGACTTCATTTCCTTTTATGGCTGAATAATATTCCACTGTATGGAAATAGCACATTTTGTTTATCCATTCATCAGTTGCTGGACATTTGGGCTGTTCCTACTTTTTTATTATTATGAGTAATGCTGCTATGAATAGTTATGCACAAGTTTTTGTGTGGACATACATTTTAATTTCTCTTGAGTATATACCTAGGAGTGGAATTACTGTATCATATGATAACTCTATGTTTAACGTTTTGAGGAACTTCCAGACTTTTCCCAAAATGACTGTGCTATTTTACATTTCCACCAGCTGTGTATGAGGGTTCAAATTTCTCCACATCCTTGCCACCCCTTATTATTATTTATACTTTTATTATAGTGACAATTTCTAATTTAACAGTATCTGATTTTGCAAATCCCTAAGTTAGGGAAGATTTCAGCTATTGTACCTTCTTAATGCAGAAAATGAGGAGAGATGGGGGAAAAATCTATCTTGATTTTTTAATTCAATTCTATTGCCTTAAGGAATGATATCTTACAAAAATGATTTTTATCTATATTACATCTAGAAAGTCTATATTTTGTGTATTTTTGTTTTATCTGCAATACATTATTATCAGGAAACAAGACAATTGTCATTAAATTCAAGAATTTGTGTCATGCTTATTCTCATCTCTAATGGTTTATTTGAACAATATTTTTTGTTGTAGTATGTGTTTGAAATGATGATGTACTTAAATTTCATATCTATATGAGAAATTCTCAATTTTCTTAGCAGACACCCCAATTCCATGTGGGTATGTACATATACATATATTATAGCAGTTATAATTTAGACATTAAAATTGATTTTATTCTAGGAATGACTGTTTTGGAAAACACAACTGTCATAAACTAGTGAAAAGAACCAGAAGACACGGATTCAAATCCTGTCTTCTCGACTTAAAAGCTTTGTAACCACAAGCAAGTAGTTAACTTCTCTAAATCTCAATTTTCTCATCTATTAAATGGATACGATAGTTTCTACCTCAACCACAAGCTTGTTGGAAACTCAAATGAGATGATTATGTGAAGATACCTTTAGAACTATAAAGGGATATCAAATATATATGATTATGATGATGATGATTCTACTTCTGACTATGCTGATTATTTTTCCAGGTTTTCCATTCAATCAATATACATTTTAATCAATTACATTCTATTTAGAAGCCTACACCAACAAGCTTGCTTTTGGTTTGAATAAACTGATATATCCTTAATATTCACTTTGCTAAAAGAAATCTTGAACATTTTTAAACTATGTTTTTAAAAGAGGAAGAGCTTTCTATATGTCCATATGGACTCTGTTCATGTCCTATCTAGATTTTTAATTTCATCAAAAAAATGAAGACTCTCTATGTCCTCTTATTATATGAAGTGTGAAATAGTGGGAAGAGCCCTTGGCTGGAGTTGGTGACTCAGATTCTAGTCTCCATTCTGTCACTTACTGGGTGTGACTCTGGGCAAGTCTCTGGGTAGTGCTGAGGTTCGATTTCCTTCCTGGTAGAGCAAGGGCAATGACTCTGACCTCAAGGGTTGTTGTGAGGCTAATGTGAACGTTCTTTATAAAGTGAAAAACACATGCACATTAAAGGTGCCAAAGAAACATGTCTCCCTATTGGATGATTTGGTGGCACTGTCCTTTACCAAAGCAATGTCCCAATGGCCTTTCCTAAATGTGTTTCTTTTCAGATGCAGTTACACACATATGAGAACACTTTGCTTAATAAAGATGCAAGTTTGCAGAAGGTTGGTCCTGTCTCTTCACATGAGGGCCTGTGGGACTCACTAGCTCTCTCCAAGTCATAAAGGAAGGAGATGGTCATTTGTGTAACTTCACCCCTGTTAACATATCTGATTCTAATATTCTGTCACAAGACATTTCTTTATTTGTAAGAACAAAAATATTCTTCTGAGTGAAGAATACTGACTTCTCCATCTGGGATGTTTTAACGTATCCTCTGTAAATTCTGGTGATGTTCATCCCTTTATTCAACAAATACTAGTGTGCCAATTTGCCAGTCATTGGCTAGATAGTGGTGATGCAATTTTAATTCATAACAACACAAATGAGTGTGCAGTCAGTCATTTTAGGGAAAAAGAAGAATATATCCTCAGTTATTTTCTACCTAGTTTGATTGATTGATTTGATAGATAGATATTATTCTATTTATCTTTGTGTCCTGTGATTATAGCCTATCTGGTAACAAAGTTTGCCGGCTACCAAGATGCTGGTTATGGTGGCTTTAAAAGACCCAGGAAGGATACACACTAAGTTAATAAACTTCCACATTCCAAGACAGGAGAGTGAAGAAAGAGCAGTACTTCACTTCTTTTCCTTCCCCTGCAGTTTATGAGGTTTCAAAGGAGCCATTCACGGCTTGTGGACATTGACCAAGATACTGAATATTGTACCAACTGTATCACCTCATCGTGGGTGTTCTCACTCCCCATGTAGTGCCATGGGGTAGTGGTGGTTGCTCACTTCCTCTGTAACTCTGGTCTTTCCACCATTTTGCACTCCTGCCCAGCACTCAGAATGCACTTCTCATGCTCCAGGCACCATGCTAGTCGTGGATTAGAACTATAGGTCAGACACTGACTGTACCGTCTGGTCTTGCAGTACGAAACTATGGTTTTAACAGAGATATGGTTTGAACTGGATAAAATTGGATGCCTTAATAATTCATTAGTCATTCTGCAGGTAAAAAACTGCTTTTTTTCTTAAATGTACCATAGTAATATAATTCTGACTTGGACTTAAGAATTACCTTGCAGGGTATGATTCCACTGGACAGGCAAAGACAGAACGTAATTAACACCAGTCAGATACAGCTGCCTTGCTGTCCCATTCTTTTCTGCTTAGTTTTAATCACAAACACAGACTAGTTCAGTTTTCCAATAATGAGATTAGTAGAAGGTCTCATCATCTTTGGGCATTTACAATTCTTCAGATTGATAGTCTAGTAAATACAATTTAGTGGACTCATACATTTATTTGCTATTAATTCTCTCTCCTACTTTTCAGAAGGATTTAAGTATAGAAGAACTTAAGTCAACCATCATAGAATATGAAAACGTTATAGAGGTATACCATAACGATCTCACAACTTGCAAGGGGGGGTTATTAAACGTAAATGTGAATGTCCCACTAGAGTAACACGTGCGGCCTAATGTTGTATGTGATTTCCAGAACTTACGAGGGGAGAAAAACAAACTGGCTCATGAGTTACAGCACTTGCAACAGGAACTCATCGTGTAAGTACAGAGCACCCCGTCACCAGCCTTCTGTCATGTGCCCCCGCCCTACATGCTTCACCTACCGAGCTATGTGCAGTTCTTTGAATGTGCCACGTTCTTTTCTTCTGTACCTTTGTAAGTGATATTTTCTCTGCTTTTCTCCTAAGAGGACGAATTCCTTCACAAGTTTTCCATTACCCTGCCTTACCCTTCCTTGCTTTTCTGATACCTTTAGATTAAGTAATCCTTCTGAGTTCATGCATGGCACGTTATTCTTACTTCTTTCCTAGCACCCACTACCTTATATTATGATCGTTTGTTTCTGATTTTGTGTCACGTGCTAGTCCAGGAGTCCATAGGTAACAAAAATGAGTACAGTCAGTGGGGTAAGTGCACATACTTACATTAGGGAAGTGACGATGAGGAAAGTGCATTATCCAGGTAAAGATGGGGGGTTACTCTGTTTAGCTCCAGATAATTGTTACATCAAGAATATATGGACCCAGTGTGGCCACATGTTCCCATTTTCTAAAGAAAAGCCAGAAATCTAGATTTTTAGTGAAAATTTTAACAATTTTAACTATTGGCTCCAATTCTTAAGAACAAGAAAATATAGCTTACCTGTTTGCAACCACCTGGAATCACTAGTGTGTGCAGCTCCTGGAGGGCAGGGACTACCTCTTTCTATTTATTTATTTATTCATTCATTCATTCATTCATTCATTCATTCATTTATGGCTGTGTTGGGTCTTCATTGCTGCACGCAGGCTTTCTCTAGCTGCAGTGAGCAGGGGCTACTCTTTGTTGCCGTGCATGGGCTTCTCACTGCGGTGGCTTCTCTTGTTGCGGAGCACGGGCTCTAGGTGCACAGGCTTCAGTAGTTGTGACACGTGGGCTCAGTAGTTGTGGCTTGCAGGCTCTAGAACGCAGGCTCAGTAGTTGTGGTGCACGGACTTAGTTGCTCTGCGCATGTGGGATCTTCCCAGACCAGGGCTCGAACCCATGTCCCCTGCATTGGCAGGCGGATTCTTAACCACTGTGCCACCAGGGAAGTCCCAGGGACTACCTCTTATTCCCCTCTGTATTCTTAGGTACCTTATACAATCCTTGGCACACATGGGTGCTCACTGATTGTTTGGTGATAAATAAACCTTATTGTGGTGACTTAAAACATAATATTGGAGGCGTACCTAACCAGACGACTATGTTTTTTCTTTTCTTTCCCCAAGGAATGGAATCCAGTTGAATGTCAGTGGAGAGCATAAGACTGTCAACTCTGAAGGAGAAAAATCTCTACATTGTGAACTCTTTCTTGCTCAGTCTGCAGAGGTAGGTGATTATCATCAAATGGAAGACTTTAAAAAATAATCACCACATGGGATAGCTTGCTATTAAGTGAAGTTCTGTAGCTTGCTGCAAAGCACTCATGACATTTTGAGGGAATCTGTTGATAGTTTATAGAACCTAAGTCTAAAGTCTCTTAGCCTGGAAGAACAGATCTTTTTCAAGTTATGGCTGAAAACTATAGTGAGACTCCAGCATGGGGTTGTGGAAATGTGTGTTCAGTGAATCTGGACTTTAGAAATCTTTATATTCTTTATATTTTTCAGGACAAACTACCTGCAGTGATCCCCAGCCTGGGGTCTGAAAGATAGCAGTAGAGATCCATGAACTATTTTTAGTATTTCTCCAAACCCCCAAAGTAAATGTATCTACCAAAAATAAAGATGCTCAGAAACAAGATGAAATTTCTTTGCTTTAAGATGTAATTGTACCAACACAAATTAATGACACTGATTATTATGTTCTGAACATAAATTAGCATTTTTATATGTTTTGGGTTAATTTTAAAATGGCAAAATGAATTATTGGTTTAAAATCTCCAGTTTGGAACTACCCTGGTGGCGCAGTAGTTGGGAGTCCACCTGCCGATGCAGGGGACACGGGTTCGTGCCCCGGTCCGGGAGGATCCCACATGCCGCGGAGCGGCTGGGCCCGTGAGCCATGGCCGCTGAGCCTGCGCGTCTGGAGCCTGTGCTCCGCAACAAGAGAGGCCACAGCGGTGAGAGGCCCGCCTAACGGAAAAAAAAAAAAAAGAAAAAAAAAATCTCCAGTTTGTTCGTAGACCCATTTCTTTACACTAGGGGAGGAAACAGTCGAAAGCTTTCTTGTGGATGAAATGTTGGGACCCACCTCCCTACTATATTTTTACTCCTTTGTACTTTCCAGTTTTGTGCTTGTTATGTTAGGAAATGTTTTATTAGCAAATTGCTTTGTTTCGCTACTTTGATGGTCTTTCCATGTTGGGTAGATGATGGATATGCCCAGAATGTCCTCCTGTTGACAGCTGTGATATGACCTTGAAAGGAGAGAATGTCCTTGGGGCAAATGCTGTTTGAATTTCTCCTGCCAAGGATGCAGGGCAACATATGCTGCCTTCACCTAAGGCCGTCTCAGGCAGCCTCGAACATTCTGCTGAGGGCTGTGCTTTCCTGACATTCTGTTTCAAATACTCATCATTTTTACTGTGTTTTTGATACCAAGCCAAACTGCCAGACTGAATGAAGTGGTGGCCAATCTGCCACGGCAATGTGTTTTTATCCCCGGTCCTCCGAGATAATAATGGTGCCAAGATGCCATCCTGTAAAGCTTTAGAGTTCTGAACAGGGGTTAAACAGCTGGCAATGTTTTGGCTCTGAAGTTTATCCCACTAATGGATTAGGAAGTCTTTGCCTTCTAATTGGAATCTGGAATAAGAGCCCTATGACCTTCTTCCAACAGATAGCAAGAAGAAAGTTAACTTTGTTGTCATATATCTAAAATATGACAGGACATAGAGGCTTTGAGAGACGTATAAGAAATTTGCTTTGTGAAATATCATCTGAGAGTATCTTCTATGAGTGGAGGACAGACAAAAGAAACCAGTCTGTTTTCAATGGGATTTATTGCATGCCCCCCAGCAGTTTTTTTTTTCTGTGAATTTCTTTCCCTTCCCCTCTTTTCATAAAATTAAAGCCATAAAATATCACCTACATGTAAATGTTATCTATTGGATACATGAATTTTCCTTAAGAATGAGTAAATATTAAGTTAAAGCCATCTAAGAGAGAAAATGAAAACAATTTTGGGGGGATATTAGGAGGATTTCATTAGACTATTTAGAACTATTTGATGGGGATAATTACATTGACCCATGGGCATCATTTTCATAAAATAAAAATAATGTTCTTTATTAAGATGACAGAGCTGTGGACATTTTGGTAATTGTTTCAGAACAATGAAACCAAGTGGCAGTGCAATTTAATCAGCTTGTCATCTCTGGACACAATGATGGACCAAGAAATGCTGCTGTTACTGAGAGAACTTGAACAAAAGGGAGTGGAGTTCACAGCTATGCTTCAGAAGCTGGTATTGTATAACATCTGCATATTGTGCTGTTTCACTGGCCAGGAACGTCTGCAGATAATTGACCTACAGTCTGTTTGCTGAGCACAAGCGTATCTGTGTGTTGGGACCCAAATTTGTCTTACTATGAAATGAGAAGATTTTTCTCAAACCTTCCTGATGTGGATCTTCTAGTTCTGGGTCAATCAGGACTAACGAGTTGACCATTAGATATGGATTGCTTAAGCTTGTTTTTCCTACAGGTTAATCTTTGGTATCAAAGGGCTGAAGATGCAGTATCTGTTGAACAGTTTCCTTCTGGCTAATGGCTAGTACCTCTTTCTCCATTTAGATTTTTGACTGGAAACTCTAGATGGTCAGAAAAGACAGAGAACAACATTTTCATGTTGGTATTTCCAGTCCCTTTCAAAGTACCTAGCATATTCTAGGTAGTATTTAGTTTGATGAATGAAAAAAATCCATGAAAATGCTTGTTTCCTTCTATTTGAGAGGAGAATGAAAATGGGTAGGTTTTATTCTGGAAAACAGTTCTATCCAATATATTCAGCATGTATAGGGCACCTGATGAGAGTTAACATCTACACATGGCAACATCCTGGGATAAAGGAAAGCCACTGGGTGGCCTTAGATGACAAGAAACTCTCTGGTGGCTTCCTAAATTACCTGTATAAAACCTTGTCTAAATTACTTCTTCTTATATAATTGCATATGGCTTTCACTGAACTCCTGGTTGAAGATGTGGAACTCTTTTTCAGCATGAAGATGTTCCTGAAGTTGAAACACTCATTGGTAGTTCTCTACAGTGCGTAACTAGGGCAACTAATCCAGAAATTACTGTGAAAGAAAAGTGGGAGAACAAGCTTACTGTAAGTGTTCTATATTTTGTGATTTTCCTGGTTTTTCTTCTACTTTCTTAACCCAGGTAACGCTTATTATACACAGTATCATTTCTAAGACTTTATTGTGTTCTGCCATCTCATTCTGGCGATGTGTGTGGAGTGTGCATGTATGGGTGACAGAGTGTGATGGTTAAGATAAGTGTGTGTGAGTGTGAGGGTAACAAATGAAAGAGACGGTGAGTGTGAGGATATGGGATATGCCTTGGAGAGACAAAGAGTAAATAAGCTGATTTAATTAAAAGTGTATTTTATTTGAATCCTTCCGAGGACTGGCTGGTGTAAGCTTGAATTTTTCCTATCAAAATTCTCTAACTTTGATAGAATGATAATTGTGCAAAAGAATCTTATTCCTGAGACTCTGACAGTTTTATTATACCAGAAATTAGCAGAGTATCAAAAATGGAAACTTCTGAGGTAGCTAGTCCCAGTTTTGTTAGAAAGGAAGCATATAAAAAGAAATCTCTTTAATTTATCCATCACTTATTATCTCTGCTTCTTGACTGCCAGACGACTTCCTAACATCTCTCAGCCCCCTGAGTTAAGCTAAAGCATGAAGTAAACTCTGAAAACTCTGGAATATTAATTTCAGCCCTTGCCAAACTTACCTTTTTAAAAAGGTTTTTAATATGTGTTTGAATATGGTAATCAACAAATACTGATTTTATTGCATTTCCTAGTCCCATTATATTCTGAAGCAATTGTGATTATTGATGAAATGGTCACGTATCTTAAGAAAAAGAAAGCAAAGCTCAATTTTAGGCACACTATGGGTACCTAATATGTACTTGTTAAATCGAGATAATCAACCCACAGGATAATCAATCTGTAGGCAACTGCGAATTGCTATCTGTTCAATTAGAATTTTAGAGTCCAGTAACCGTGAATGCTATTGAGGTGGGAATGGCCACAGCATGTTATATTGCCTCTTATTTCTTTATATTTAACATTGGAACAGTGGAGTTTGTTTTGTGACTCTTCTTATAGGAATTCAAATATATCAAGGAAGAGAAACTAAATCTTTGTATATTAATGCTGAACAGCTTGAGAAACCACAAAGAATCCCTTGATAAAGAGTTTGCCGAATTGATAGAGATTCTGAAGAGATTCAGGCTGGAATATTTTTATTTCAGAAAAGAATTTCTTCCCAGGTGATGATCCCTTATATATAAGAAACCCATGCTTTATATACATAACATGTTTGTAATTGTGCCACGACATTCAGTTTACTTTTTTCAAGTTGTATACCTTGATTTCAGATGACACTTTTTCAGGGAAGACATTTTGTCTGACAATTTTGGATTGTGAAAGAGTATGAAATTGACTTATATATTCAAAATTGCAAGTCATAAACTTGAAATCTATGGAAATCCATATATTGAGTTATTTTTCCCTAGAGAAGGAGTTTGGAATCAGACTATAGAATTCTTTTAACCAGAAGGGACCTTAGAGATTATTTAGTAAAACCTCATAACTTTACAGAGGACTGGGGCAAAAGGATGTAAAGTGAATTGATCAAGACCTGAGAGTTATTAATGGAAAATCTATGAATAGCTCTGTTAATGGAAGGACTTGATGCTGGAACTGTTGACTCCTATCCCATTGGGCTTTATGTTCCATCTCAGGGTACAATGCATTACATTGGGCCCTAATCAATTAAATTTCAAGTGAAAGAAGTCATAGGGAATAGAAGACTCTAAATATAAAGTGACTTAAAATCTTATCCTTCCTCTCACCTTAATTCTTTTTTTTTTGAAGTACCTGTGTTTTATGTATGTGTGTATGTGTGTATGTATGTATGTATTTATGGCTGCACTGCATGGCTTGTGGGATCTTAGTTCCCCGACCAGGGATTGAACCCTCGCCCTCAGTGAAAGCACGGAGTCCTGACCACTGGACTGCCAGGGAATTCCCCTTAATTATTATGTTTTCTGGGGAAAACTCTCGAAATTTGTACACTGTGTAAACCACATACTAAACAAGGACAGGGGTTAGATCTTTTGTTAACCACTATTTATATAGCTGCTAATGCCCTACTTAGCATTCCCTTAAGAAATGCTTTTTGACTGACTGAATGAATGAATATGGGTGTATTTTTCATTTAAATAAAGTAAAAGAAAAAAATGTACTTAGAGACCAAGATTGCTGAAAGAAAATAGCAAGAAGAAACTATTTTATTCCCCCCAAGTAAGGAAACTAGGTATCAGAGAGCGTTTAATACCAGAAGGAACTCTCAAGAAGATGATCTTCTGCTTTCCCTAAGAAACCGGGAGGGCTTCCCTGGTGGCGCGGTGGTTGAGAGTCCGCCTGCCGATGCAGGGGACACGGGTTCGTGCCCCGGCCCAGGAA
The DNA here is from genome assembly GCF_964270905.1 of Leucopleurus acutus. Lineage (NCBI taxonomy): Eukaryota > Metazoa > Chordata > Mammalia > Artiodactyla > Delphinidae > Leucopleurus > Leucopleurus acutus. Next base: position 20,724,058 of record NC_139152.1, read on the forward strand.
GATCCCACATGCCTCGGAGGGGCTGGGCCCGTGAGCCGTGGCCGCTGAGCCTGCGCGTCCGGAGCCTGTGCTCCACAATGGGAGAGGCCACAACAGTGAGAGGCCCGCATACCGCAAAAAAGAAAAAAAGAAAAAAAAGAAACCGGGAGCCCAGACTTCCCCATAGTGGTGAAGGAGGAATGGGTTAAGTAGATACGCAGCTTCCTTACACAGATACCATCTCCACAAAAGGGAGCATTGAAATTCTTCTGTTTAGCAACAAAGAACTATTTGGAGAGAGGCCTGCACTGGAGTCATCTAGGAGTAAGTGAATCTTCTGTATTCTCCTATTAGACACACAAACGGCCCAGTTAAATAATAGTAGGTACGATTTGTTGAGAGCTCATTGTGTTGCATGTAGTGCTAAGAATTTGACACACATTTGTCTCCAGAGAGGTTACCCTGGTGGGGTTAAGTGAGAGCTGTGATCAGGCCTAGATATGGTCTACTTCAAAACCTATATTCTTTCAACTATTAATCCCCCACTTTCTACTTGTTAAAATCGAATGTAATACTTATCAATAATATTCTAGGAACTTAGCATTGGGCAAAATAATACTCATCAGTGGAAGGATGGCTTAGCCCCTGCCTTCTAAACATAATTTAAAGGACACAAAGCCATATAGAGGCTACACACAAAATGATTTGGCTATAGGTATTAACTATGAATGAGAACATGAGTGAAGTATTTTGTGGTGGTGAGAGGGAATTCTATGTTTAGATGAAGTAGGAAATATTTATTAAAATTAAACTTTCAGGAGTTAGCTGTTTGCTGAGGAGAAAGCTTCCGTTTTGGTGCAAGAGAAACAGACTCCAGTGCTGAGGAATGGAAAGAATTGAGTGAGGCAACGAGAGGCAGTGAAAGAAAAAAAAAAAAAAGGCTTTTGGAGGGCTTGGTGAGAAAAACGTGTTGTCATTTGTACATGCTTTTGTACATCCAAGTGCCACCTCTTTGCCATACTTGTTTTCCCTCTAAATGCTAGGGAATTATAGAAAATAGGACAGAAATCTCTACCTCCATGAAACTAACATCTATCAAGGGACACAGATAATGAATGAACATATAATTATATAATATAATCCCAGGGAGTAGTAAGTGACATGAAGAAAATTAAAGCAGGATAAGAAGACCAAGAATGACCAGGACCTAATTTTAGAAAGAATGGTCAGGAAGGGCCTGTCTGAGGGATGATAAATTGAGTAGATAAATGAAGTGAGAGAGTGAGCTATGTGATGATCTGGGGAGTGTTCTAGGCAGAGGAAATAGCTAGTGCACAGGCCCTGGGGTTGTAACGAGCTTGGTATGTTTGTGGAGCAGCAGGAGGCCGGCATGACAGGGATGGGATGAGTGCTGGGCAGTGGTAGGAGATGAGGTCAGAAAGATAGGCAGGGGTCAGGTCCACAGCCTTGCAGTTCATGTTTAGGAATTGAGGTTTTATTCTGAGTAGATGGGAAGCAATTGGAGGATTACAAGCAGGGAAGTAATATAACTTGTGTTTTGAAAAATCATTCTGGCTGCCATGTAGAGAATTGTCTATAGAGGGCAAGAGTGAAAACAGTGAGACAAGTGAGAAGAGGTATTTTTCAATAACAGATCACCAATTAGAGATCCTGAAATCAATTTACTGGATTATGACCCACTTAAAATAATAAATATAAAAATATCAGAATATATTGTATATAGTAAGTCTAAGTAATATATCATAAAATTTTTGTTTCAGCTAGGTGTGTGTGTGTGTGTGCGTGCGCGCGTGCGCTTAGTTAAAATATAAAATATTTACTGAGTCATGGTCAAGAAAGCCCCTGAGATAAGTGCTATTGTAATAGTCCAGGTGAGGAGTATAATGTGAGCCAGGGTGATAGTTATGAAGGTGATATGAAATGGTTGGATTCAAACTATATTTTGAGGATAGATCAGATCTGACTTACTAGTGAATTAGATGTGGGAATGCAAGAAAGAGAATCATCCTTGACTTAGGTGGTTTTGGTCTGAAAGCTAGGTAAATGAGGTGCTAGATGGCAAAGTCTGGGGGAGACTCAGACGTGGCAGGAGTAAAAAAATCAAGATTTAGCATTAGGACATGTTAGCAAGGAGAGTTGTTGAATTTAAACACACACGCACACCCAAAGCTAAAGCTACTATGCCTCTCAACATGATAATGAAAATCTCTATAGAAGAAAAATCTTTGAAGTTTCAACATTTGTTGAATATCTTTAATGAATGGTACTATCTAATTTTTTAAAGCTTTTTCTAAGGCTGCTGTGCTTCATAAGGTAAATAAATGTTATTGTCTTATAGGTACAAATACATATAAGTGGTTAAAAGCTTTAGTATCATTAAATATGGGTTTCTGTTGGGCCTTACAGTCCTTTGGCTTCCCCTTGAAAGATAATGGACACTCCTGATAGCTTAGACTATTCCCGGAAAAGATAAAAGTAGATAAAATTGATGTGTTAAAAAACAGAGGAGGTGATGTCAGCAAGAAGGTGGAATAGGAAGCACTGGACCCTCCTTCTCCCAATGGGTACACTGACTCAACAGTAATACATGAGCAAATTCCTTTTGTGAGAAACCCAGAAACTAATACTTAAGAGGCTCCTTCACCTTGGGTAACCATGATGGGTAACCAACCACATCAAAGATGGTAGGAAAATTCTAGATACCCTTGCACCATAATTCCTGCTCCTGGCACAGTGTTATATGATTAGAAGGAACCCCCCAGCTCCTAGCTTTTTCCTGAATAGGGAAAGAGTTGGACTATTGTGCCCAACATTCCAACTTTGCTGAGGACTGCCCAAAATACCAGCTTCTGTCTTACCTGTCTCAGAATGAAGACAGAACTGGGTGTACTATAGACATCTGGGGGACACTGAGAACAAAGACAATGGTTTGAATTGGCACACAAGCACTCATCATAGTCCCTCCCCCTAGCTCAGAGAGAGTAAGCAGATAAAAAATTCCGGATCACAGCTTCTCCCTAGGGAAAGAAAGAGTTGGATCACACATCCAACATTCCAGCTATTCTGGGGGGTTCCTAAGAGACTGGCTTCTGTCACACCCATCTTAGAGCGATGATGGGATCCTTATACCCTGGATGCCTAGGTTCCACTAAGAACAGAAATGGTGGGTTGAACCAACATAAAGATTTGAGAGGCTCCTAGAATCTCTGCTCAAAGTGACTGGTAAGGAATTTTTCCTGTATAAGTCCAGTCTGCTAATACTGGGAGAGGTGGATCTTTTTTCTGATGTGAAGATACCAATACAAAGAGTCAAGAAAAATGAAGACACAGGAAAATATGTCTCAAACAAAGGAACAAAATACATCTCCAAAAACTGTACCTAATAAGACAGAGATAAATGATTTACCCCACAGAGAATTCAAAATAGCTGTCATAAAGTTGTTCAATGAGATTGGGAGAACAATGCATGAACAAAGTGAGACTGTCAACAAAGAGACAAAAAGTACCAAACAGAAATCTTGGAGCAGAAGAATCCTGAAAATTTTACCAGAAGAGTTCAATAGCAGATGCAGAAGAAAAGATCAGTGAACTTGAAGAGAAGTCATTGAAAATTATCCAGTCAGAGGAGTAAAAAAAAAAAAGAGATTGAGAGAGAGAATGAAAAAGAGTGAAGAAAACTTAAGGGACTTAAGGGATGTTATCAAGTAGACCAATATATGTATTATGGGAGTCCCAGAAGGAGAAGAGAGAAAGAAAGGGACAGAAAGGTTATTCAAAGAAATAATGGCTGAAAACTTCCAAAATCTGGGGAAGGACACCAGACCCAGGAGGCCTAACAGATCTCAAATAAGATGAACCCAAAGAAATCCACACTGAGACACATTATAATCAAATTGTCAAAAGTCAAAGAGAATTTTGAAAGCAGCCAGCGAAGGGTTTTGTCAGGTACAGGGGAGATCTCATGACTATCAGTGGATTTCTCAGCGGAAACCTTGCAGGCCAGAAGGGAGTGGGATGATATATTTGAAGTGCTGAAAGTAAAGAACTATCAACCAAGAGCACCATACCCAGCAAAACTAACTGTCCCTCAAAAATGAAGGTGATATAAAGACTTTGCCTACAAACAAAAGCTGAGGGAGTTCATTACCACTAGGTCTGCCTTACAAGAAATGCTAAAAAGAGTTCTTCAAGTTGAAACAAAAGGACCTTAAACAGCAATATGAGAGCATATTAAAGTATAAGGTTCACTGGTAAAGGTAGATATATAGGCAAACACAGTAAATCACTTTTAATTCTAGGATAAAAGTTTTTAAAAAGTATTATAAACAAAAGTATAAAAATTTGTTAATGGTATACTATATAAAAAGATATAAATTGTGACATCAAACATAAAATGGGGGGCAGAGAGGTAAAAATGTAGGTTTATGGTATGTGATTGAAGTTAAGTTGTTATCAGCTTAAAATAGGTTACTATAACTGTAAGATGTTTTATGTATGTCCCATGGTAACCATAAAGAAAATACCTATAAAAGATACACAAAAGAAAAAGAAAGGAATCAAAACATATCAATATTAAAAAAATCAATGAAACACAAAGGAAGACAGGAAAAGAGGAACAAAAGAACTACAAGACAGAAAACAATTAACCAAGTGGCAATGGTAAGTCCCTCCCTATCAATAATCACTTTAAATGTAGATAGATCAAACTCCCAAAATAAAAGGCATAGAGCAGATTGAATGGATTAAAAAACAAGACCCAACTATATTCTGTCTATGAGACTCATTTTTTAAAAAATTTTTTATTTTATATAGGAGTATGGTTGATTTAAAATGTTGTGTTTCGTGTGTACAGCAAAGTGATTCAGTGCTATATGTATAAACATATACATATATCCATTCTTTTTCAGATTCTTTTCCCATTTAGGTTATTACAGAATATTGAGTAGAGTTCCCTGTGCTATACAGTAGGTCTTTGTTGATTATCTATTTTATATATAGTAGTATATATATGTTAATTCCAAACTCTTAATTTATGCCTTCCCCCCACCTTTCGCCTTTGGTAACCATAAGTTTGTTTTCGAAGTCTTTGAGTCTGTTGCTGTTTTGTAAATAAGTTCATTTGTGACATTTTTTAAGATTCCATATATAAGTGATATCATATGATATTTGTCTTTCTCTGTCTGACTTACTTCCCTTAGTATGATAATCTCTAGGACCATCCATGTTGCTGCAAATGGCATTATTTCATTCATTTTAATGGCTGAGTAATATTCCATTGTATATGTATACCACATCTTCTTTATCCATTCATCTGTTGATGGACATTTAGGTTGCTTCCATGTCTTGGCTATTGTAAATAGTGTTGCAATGAACACTGGGGGGCCTGTATCTTTTTGAATTATGGTTATCTCCAGATATATGCCCAGGAGTGGGATTGTTGGTTGAAATGGTAGCTCTATTTTAGTTTTTTAAGGCATCTCCCTACTGTTCTAAGAGACTCAGTTTAGATTTAAGAACACATATTGGCTGAAAGTGAAGGCATGGTAAAAGGGATTATGTGCAAATGCTAATCAAAAGAGAACAGGGATGACTATACTTATGTCCAAAAAAATAGACTGTAAGTCAAAATCTGTCACAAGAGACAAAGAATATTATAAAACGATGAGTCAATTCACCAGGAAGATACAATTATAAATATAATTGCACCCAATATCAGAGCACCTAAATATATAAAGCAAACATTGGCCGAATTAAAGGGAGAAATAGATAGCAATATAATGTCATTGTAGGAGACTTCAATACCCTGCTTTCAATAATGGAAAGAACATTGAGACAGAAGATCAATAAGGAAACAGCACGCTTGAACAATACTACAGATACAATGGACCTAACAGACATATATAAAGGATTCCACCACATAGCTACAGAATATATTGGGGCTTCCCTGGTGGCGCAGTGGTTGAGAGTCCGCCTGCCGATGCAGGTGACACGGGTTAGTGCCCCAGTCCGGGAGGATCCCACATGCCGTGGAGCGGCTAGGCCCGTGAGCCATGGCCGCTGGGCCTGCGCATCTGGAGCCTGTGCTCTGCAATGGGAGAGGCCACAACAGTGAGAGGCTCACTGGGTAACTGAGATCTTGCAAGCTGCACAGCACAGCTGAAAAAAAGAAAAGAAGAAGAAGAAGAAAGATCTCAAACAACCTAACTTTACACCTCAAGGAACTATAAAAAGAAAAGAAAAAACTAAGTCCAAAGTAAGCACAAGGAAGGAAATAATAAAGATTAGAGCAGAAATAAACAAAATAGATAATATAAAAACATTTTTAAAATATCAATGAAACTTGATTTGTTTGTTTTTGAAAAGATAAACATAATTGAAAATCTTTTGCTAGGCTAAGGAAAAGAGAAAACTCAAATGAGAAATGAAGGAAGAGACATTAAAATTGATGCCACCAGGGGGGCAATGGGACATAAGAGACTGCTGTGAACAATTATTCAGCAATAAATTGGAAAACTTTGAAGAAATGGATAAATTCCTAGAAACGTACAACCTATCAAGACTGAACCAGGAAGAAACATAAAATCCGAACAGACTCATAACTAGTAAAGAGGTTGAAGCAGTATTCAAAAAACTCCCAACCAATAAAAAACCAGGACCAGATGACTTTACTGATGAATCACCAAACATTAAAAGAAAATTAATGTCAGTCCTTCTGAAACAGTTTCAAAAAATTGAAGATGAGGGATCATTTCCTGGTTCATTTTATGAGGGCAGCATTATTCTGACACCAAAACCAAAGACATTACAAGAAAACTATTCATCCTTGATGAATATACATACAAAATCCTCAGCAAAATACTAGTAAACCATTTTAAACAGCCCATTAAAAAGTTGATACTCCATGACCAAGTGAGATTTATCCCTGGGATGCAAGATGGTTCAACATATGAAAATCAATTAATATGATACACCACATTAACAAAATGATGGATAAATAGCACATTATCATCTAAATTGATGCAGAAAAGCTTTTGATAAGATTCAACACCTTTCATGATAAAAATATTCAAAAAACTAGAAATAGAAGGAAACTACCTCAACATAATAAAGGTTGTATGTGAAAAGCCCACAGCTAACATCATACTCAATGATGAAAGACTGAAAGCTTTTGCTCTAAGATCAGAAACAGCTCAAGCATGTTCGCTCTCACCACTTCTATGCAATGTAGTACTGAAAGTACTAACCTGAGCAATTAGGCAAGAAAAAGAAATAAAAGCCATCCACATTGGAAAGGAAGTAGTAAAATCATCTCTATTTGGAGATGACGTGATCCGTATATAGAAAGACTCCACAAAAAGCAGTTAGAACTAATAAACAAATTCAGCAAAGTGGCAACATACAAAATCGACATACAAAAATCAGTTGCATTTCTATACACTAATAATAAACTTTCTGAAAAGGAAACTGAGAAAACAATCCTATTCAAAATAGTATCCAAAGAATAAAATAAGAATAAACTTTAAGGAGATAATGACTTGCATACTTAAAACTATAAAACAACACTGAAATAAATTAAAGAAGATGCAAACTAATGGAAAGACATCTTGTGTTTATGGATTGGAAGATTTAATGTTGTTAAGATGTCTGTACTACCCGAAACAATCTACAGATTCAATGCAATCTCTACCAAAATTCAAATGACATTTTTTTACAGTAATAGAAAAGAACAATCCTAATATTCATGTGGAACTACAAAGGACCAAAACAATCTTGAGAAAGAAGAACAAAGCTGGAGGTATCACACGTTTTGATTTCAAAATATATTACAAAGCTACAGACCAATGGAATAGAATAGAGCGTCCAGAAATAAACCCTCACATGTATGGTCAACTGATCTTCAAGTAGGGTGCCAAGAATACACAATGGAGAGTGGATAGTCTTTTCAACAAATGATACTGGGAAAACTGGATATCCACATGCAAAAGAATAAAGATGAACCCTATCTTACACCATATACAAAAATCAACTCAAAATGGATTGAAGACTAAAACATAAGGTTTAAAACTGTAAAACTCCTAGAAGAAAACTTAGGGGAAAAGCTTCATGACATTGGTCTTGGCAATACTTTCTTGGATATGAAACCAAAGGCACAAGCAACAGAAGAAAAAATATGCACGTAGTTCTACATCAGACTAAAAAGCACACAGCAAAAGATTTAACAGAGTGAAAAGGTAACCTATTGAATGGGGGAAAATATTTGCAAACCACATATCTGAAAAGAGGTTAACATTCAAAATATAGAAGGAACTTCTACAATTCAATAGAAAAACCCAATTTAAAAATGGGCAAAAGAATTGAATAGACATTTTTCCAAAGAAGATATAAAATTGGCCAACAAGTACGTGAAAAGATGTTCCACATCACTAGTCATCAGAGAAATGCAATTAAAAACCACAATGAGTCATTCACAATGATGAATGAATCACACCTGTTAGGAAGGCTATTATAAAAAAAAAAACCCAAAAGATACAAAGTGTTGGCAAGGGTGTAGAAAAATTGAAACCCTTGTATACTGTTGGTAGGAATGTAAAATGGTGCAACTGCTATGGAAAACAGTTTGGAGGTTCTCAAAAAATTAAAAATAGAACTACCATATGATCCAGCAATCCCACTGCTGGGTATATATCCAAAAGAATTCAAAGTAAAATCTCGAAAAGATATTTGCACACTCAGGTTCATTGCAGCATTAGTCATAATAGTCGAGATGTGGAATCAATCTAAATGTTCATTAAGGGTGAATAAATAAAGAAAATATGGTATATACATACAATGAAATATTGCTCAGCTTTTTTAAAAAAAAATGTTTTTGAAAGCTTTTCGAAAAAGAAGGAAATTTTGCCACATGTGATAACGTGGATGAATCTTGAGGATGTTATGATAAGTGAAATAAACCAGTCAGAGAAGGACAAATACTGCATGATTCTGATTACATGAGGTATTTAAAGTAGTCAAACTTACAGAAGCAGGGAGTAGAATGGTGGTTTCCAGGGGCTTGGGAAGGGCAAATGGATGGTTGTAATTCAACAGGTATAAAGTTTCAGTTACACAAGATGAATAAGTTCTAGAGATCTGCTGTACAACATTGAACCTATAGTTAACAGTACTGTATGGTGCACTTTAAAGTGCTAAGAGGGTAGATCTCATGTTAAATGTTCTTAACCACAATTAAAAATGTTCTTAACCACAATTAAAAAAAAAACCTGACTACATGCTGTTGGACAATGCTCAGTAGAATGTGTGTTTAGGTTGTTAGGTTGTTTTTATTTTTGGTTAGGGTTTTGTTTGTTGGCTTACCGTAGTGGTGAAGCATTCTCTGAAACCATCTTTGTCTCTCATATGGTCCTTCTTGTAATCAGGGCTGGATTTATGTCAATGTACAATGGGATTCTGACTATGTATTAACATTTGAGAGGTATGTACAAGGCCTAAACCTGACAATGTCTTCCTCACTGCTTTGAAACTCCCAAAGGTTCTCATTCATTTGAGCTAATATCCTTATTCAGGTCACGTTGTTTCCAGATAGCCATTGATATATTGATATATAACATGGTTTAAATAATCTCATCAGCTAACAGATGCATTTTTATATATTTGGGGGATTAGGGTTGGATCCAAAAGAGAAGTAACATAACAACACTAAGAGATTTGGGGTGAGGAAGAAAGGGAGGGGAAAGGCTTTAGAAAAGAGAGGACTGCAGTGGAAATACTAACAGCTAACTTTTGTCTGTTCTTGGGAGCAGCCCTTCCTGTGCTCATGGCACATAGTTATACCATGACTGACAATTCTTAAGGAGAAAGGCTAAGGTCCTGAAACAAAGCACTTATTTCTTTTTTTTCTCTCTTTTTTCTTTTCCCTTCTTCGCTTTTCCTTTCCTTTCTTTTTTTTTTTTTTTGAAAAAGCTAGCTGTGCTATGTAAATATGGTACCTGTCACAGTGACCTTATTGTAGTGCCAACGTAGCTAAGTACTATTAATGTAGCTTGTGGGGAACTGAATATTCCAGTGTAGAATAGGAAACTAAATGTTCTTATCTGTAAAGTGAGGTTATCAGACTAAGTGATCAATACGATTGCTTTAATTAAAATTCTATATTTGTGAAGCATTTTTCTATATTGTAAATACTTTCACTTTTTCCTCTCATCTCTGAGGAAGTATATTAAGTTTGAATTTGTCATAACTTCCCAGGGGGTGACTCTTAGTTGAAATGTCACTGACAGCTTGTGGTTTGAACTTTTTTTTAACTAGGCAGAAACAACTAGAAGCCATCACACAACTGCAAGAGGATGCTGTCAACCAGGAAGCCATCCTCAGGAAGAAGGTCCAAGAAGCCAGCCAATGGTTGGAGGGGGCAGCGGAGCAGGTAAGGTGGCCTTTGACTACATTATATGCACAGGAAGTCTCCTCAGATGTCCTTAAAACCCTGAAGTGAAAATGGAGGAGGAACCAAAAAAACAAAGAGGAACTGCAAAGTTCAGTCCCTCTCGACTAGCAGTGAGCGGAGGAAGTAAAGGGGGAGTTGTAAGAGGCGGTGTCAACAGCCTGCTGATGAAAGAGGCAACTTTGCAGAAAGAGGCGACTTGACATACCAAGACTTTTGCCGCTGTAGAAATAGCTCAGGCATACGAAGCCCATGCAAACACAGAATTGCAGAAGTTCAGTGGAGGCTTATCACTTCCCTGAGAAGAAAAGCACATTTTCAGTTTCGTGTGCATAAGAGTGAGTGCTCAATTGCTTTCTTTCCCGGCCACCCTGCTAAAATCCAGCATTAACTGTCGGTATCCAGGTGGAGGATGGAGATCAGGCAGCCCACTCTGCCAGGGAAAAAGCTAAGCCTTTGCTGCGTAAATTAGAGGAAGCAATTTCGGATCAACGAAATCTCCAGACTATAAATACTGAGTTAGTGAACACTTGCCAGACACTTGAGCAGAAGACAAGAAAACCGAAAAGTGAGTAGCAAGTATTTGTTATGTCTGAATTCAGTCCATTCTGAGGGGGGGCAGAAGGACTACAGCCATTTTTCTAGATTCCAGCTGCTATCTTATTACTGAATTCATGATGATGAAATGGCTCCAGAAGCAGTGTTATGGGCTTCCAGAGAGATCTGCCTAGTGGCTAGGTGGCTGGATTTAACCATTAACTTTCCCTTTTGGTTGTCTACTACAAGCTGGATTTTTCCATGACTGTTATTTCTTTAAAAATTAAACAAAACCTCTCAATATCTTTAAAAGTAAACATGGAAAAAAATCTTGTATGCATGAGATAGTTGAACTTGGAAATTGTTTACATATTCTACTCTGACTTTATTAGCTGGTTTGTACCCATCATATGGTAGAAGAGGCCCTGCCTCTCTATTTTCTTTTAAGCAGTAATTTTAGAGTTGAGCAAAATACTTATGAATTCAATGTGTATCAAAATGTTATATATGTGTGAAAATTCTTTTAAAATTTTGTGTTCTTCACCTATATATTTTACTTTAAAAACTAGAACATTTGCCATTTTACCTAAAAGTAGATAAGCATTTACTGAGGACTGGGGTGAGAAGACAATTGTCAAATTACAGAGGTCAGATTATTTTTAAGCTTATTTTATTCTAGAAACATGGTTCAGTAAAAATGAAGCTTATGTATGTGACCATTTATCAGACAACTGCCTTTGTCCAGCCAGCTTCTCGTTCTAGCAGTATAAAGGTTCTTTTTATAGAAAGTTATTGGTTTGGGTAATAACTAAATAGAAACTTAAGGTAAGCTAGTGATGGAAAATTTCAGACTTGTGTTTGTTTTGGATTTATTGTACCCTTTCTACTGTTATCTGAGAAAGCTCTTTAAGAGTTTAAAGGAATTGGCTAGTTCTAAGATAGCAGTGGTTATTCAACACTTTATTATTTTTTATTTCTAAGCCTTTATTATTTTTTATTGCTAAGCCTATTTTTTATTTCTAAGCCATGATCAATGAACTTGATCATTTTCAATAACAGTAAGTGTCATTTTACTCTGCTTAACTCTGTCAGACAATGTAAAGCATGCTTTAAATTACATAATCTTTATGTTATTTTTTGTATTGCTCAGAGGGCATTGGAGAATGTCCCCTTGTGATTGGAGCTGTTAATTTTGAGCCATGATCATGCCTTCGTTAAGGCATTCCAAATTTGGTTTATGGTGTGTTTGCTTTAGACACGGTGCTTAGAGGTCCAACCTTTGATCCAGTTATTTTTATCCTTTGCTTAAATCAATATTATACCCCATAGTTTTATAAAACAAAGGATTTATCCCCTCCTCCCACCTACTATGGCTTGTAGTACCTTCTTGGAAAAGTCAGCCTTTGTAACTTATTCCAAAATATACGTTCTCAATGTTATGAACTTGCTAGTGTCTTCTCAGTCTATCCTCAGGGGATAATTGGTCCAAATATCATTTAAAATAGAATATGAAAGCTGCCCTATGTTGAATGCATGTATTTTTTTTCTGGCTGGATAAAGTAGGGTGGATGCTTCCTTTCTGTCTTGAATTGCTCACAGTCTCACAGGCTTTGTTAGCTCCTTTACTTGTTAGTATCTTTTGCTGCCCAAAGAAGGCATACCTATCCACATTTTGCTCTTAAGACCCTTTGCTTACGAAGATCTTTCCAATAATGCCCTTAAAAATCAACCTTTATAAGAAGAGGGTAGCACATATTTTCAAAAAGTCTATAGAGCAGATGTTCCAGATAGACTGTGAACAAACGTCAACAAGGTAGGACAGTTACAACACAAACACATCCTCACACATTCCACCATGACCACTGCCATCACATACTGTTTGAATTCTGAGTCAGACAACAAAACTGTTTAAATCCACTTAGTTCTTGTGAAGCTTTCCGGTTAGCGTCATAAATTCACTAAGTGTTACGGCAATTGCTTTCTGCTGCATCTAAGACAGGGTCATTAGCAAATTGTGTGAGGATGCGGTTGTTGTATCCAAATGTTTAGGTCAATGACAATGTTCACAAACTGGAAGTAGGAAGTCGCTTATGACATCTGATGAGATACCTGAGTTTAATGTTGAATAAATAATATTGTTCAAGTTTTCAGTTGCCATCAGGACTGAACTGATTTATGAGGTAATTAGTGTGCCTGCTTGCCCCCCTGAAATGCACCATTAGAACTACTAAATTTCTTGAATGGTAACATATATTTTCTTTCTTCTGCTTCTTCATATGTATCTAAGTATCTTAACAAAGGCAACAGTGCATATGTAAATGAATGTTTGCTTTAAAAAGGAATAAAGCTTCTTAGATCTAGGGCATGCATGCAACATATTAGGGTGAATCCAATGTGCAGGAAACATAGACTAAATGATCTAATCCAAGCTATCACCCCTTTAGTATTCATCCTTTTTTGCCCTTATCTACATAAAATCTTCATTGACTTGCTTATTCAACAGACAATGAGTGAAACTGTAAGTATTTCCTTTAGAAACCATAAATATTTCTTTGGAGAGAGAGCCTGAGAAGCTCCTGTATATTATAATTCCTTATTTGAACATAGTATCTGATATGAACTTTATAGTTAAGAGAAGGCTTTCACCTAGATGAACTCACTGGAAACTCTCTTCTAGCTTGCTATTCTTAGCGTGGAGGGCATGATGTATGGGGCAGATAACAGCCTACGGCTTTGAGGATGAACGCAAGATGAGAGCCACATGTCCTGAGCAGTCAGTACACAAGAGGGAAATGAGACAGGAAGGGGGATTCAGGTGATGGAGACACTTAAACACAGGTGTTGGGGTGAGCACCAAGGAGAGAACCAAAGTCAAATACAGCTTGCTGGACAGCTCTGATGGGATGGGGGCCTACATTTTCCCAAATGAAAGATGCAGCTATGGATGAAATAATCTAGGAGAAAGTACTGCACAAAGATAAAGAGCATGGGATTTGAGGTTAAACAAACCTAGATTCTAAGTCTACAAAAGACTTGGATAAAGTTGGGCAAATCTCTTTCCCTCTCTGAGCCTCAGTATCTTCTTCCAGAAAATGCCAGAGTTGTTAATTTACAAATAACGTAACAAATGCAAACAGTGGCTAATGCTTGGCCATACTGGGTACAGTCTATTCTGCTAGAGTATGTTTCTATCACGTAAATTGTCTCTTTCATGATTGACAAATGGGTGAAGATGTGTAAGGATAATATGGGCATTTCATTCACAATTTTCCTGGGTATAGGACCTGGATTGGTAGGAATACAACTATAACCTTCAGCAGGAGAGGAAAAAGCCCTCAGCTCGGCTGCTAAGAGGCAGCAGGAGACTTTCACCTTTATTTTAAGAAAATTAAAAACAAGGGTCTGCACCTGGGCCTCCCTCCCAGCGACGCGCCATCCCAGCCCCGCAGAGCTCCGTTTTGCGGCAGGTTGTATTCCTGCCCGCGTTGCTGTAGCAGCCCCACTGCCTCAGAGTTCCACTTCCATCTGCATTTTCTCAGCACCCCACCAGCACTGTGCCATTTAAAGTGCCACCAGCATTTCCACTCCATTGTTTTTGTGCATTTCTAGGATCCTGGGAGTCAGCCTTTAGCCATTTTAAGTTGCATGTCTCAGTGATCCATGTTATCTTTTTAAGTACTACTACTAATTGTGCTTGTTAGCACTCTGGTTACAATGTTGCATATACATTTTTAGCGGTCTCTTCCTAACCCTATTTACTTTATAAGCCCCATTGTTTTCGTTCTTGTTGTAGTTTTTTGTTTGTTTGTTTGTTTGTTTTTCGGTACGCGGGCCTCTCACTGCTGTGGCCTCTCCCGTTGCGGAGCACAGGCTCCGGACGCGCAGGCTCAGCGGCCATGGCTCACGGGCCCAGCCGCTCCGCAGCACGTGGGATCTTCCCAGACCGGGGCACGAACCCGTGTCCCCTGCATCGGCAGGCGGACTCTCAACCACTGCGCCACCAGGGAAGCCCTCTTGTTGTAGTTTTTTAATTCTTTGTTATTGATGAGTAATTAACATATCATACAACGTTCAGATCTTAAGTGTACTGTCGAACCAGTTTGACAAATGCACATCGAAACACAGAACTGCTATAACCCCAGAAAGTTCCCTGGTGCTACTTCCCAGTTCCTCCCCACTTCTACCTTCACCACCACAAGGAGCAACCACTGATCTGATTTCTATCACTGGTGGGTTAGTTTAGGCTGTTCTAGAATTGAGTTATACAGTATATGCTTTTGTGTGTGTCTGTGTGTGTTTCCTTGAGCGTAGTACTTATCTATGTTGTATTTATCAATGGGATGCCCTTTTCATGGTTGAATCACATTTCTTTGTAAGAACATTCCACAACTTGATTATCTTTTCTCCTATTATTGGACATCTAAATTATTGGGTTGGCCAAGATGATTTTCCATAATCTTATGGAAAAACCCGAACGAACTTTTTTGGCCTAACTTTTTTGTTAGGGAGAAAGCTGCTATGAACATCTGTGTATAGGTCTGTGTGTGGACCTGTGTTTTTGTTTAACCTAGGATAAATATCTAGGAGCAGAGATATTAGATCATAGTAGAGCTGTAATTCTAACTTTTTAAGAAACTGCAAGCAGTTTTCCATAGAGTTTGCAGCATTTCACACTCCTAGCAGCAATGTGTGGGAGTTTCAGGTATCCACAACCCCAGCATTTGGTGATGTCAGTCTTTTTCATTTTCTCTACATGACGGAGTATCTCACTGTGATTTTAATTTGTTGGGCTGATTAGCCATTGTATATCTTCTTTGTGAAGTATCTAAGTCTTTTGCCCTTTTTCAAATTAGGTCACTTGTCCTTTTGTTACTGAGTTGTAGGATTTCTTTTCTTTATATATTTTGGATACAAGAACTTTGACAGATACGTGTGTTGTGAATTATTTTCTTCTAGTCTATGGATTTCAATGAACTTTAATATTTGTAATGCACAATGCTATAGAACATTGAGTAACACATTATATTACAGTGTTATGAAGTCCATAATCCATAAATGTCAACGCTTATTGATACCTAACATTATTACAGCTCAATATCATGGTTTTGATTTTCAGCAGCCAATTAATCGCAGGGCCTTTGCCTGAAAGCTTTAGTGCATAGTCATTTAGAAAGTTGTTTTATCTCAGCTTCCTTCAAAGAAAATGTATCCAAGACAACTGTTCTCATCCTACGTCACAGATGGCAACAGCAGGGGAAACAGTGGCCATTGTTTTAGTTGCTTCCATGTGAAACCTAAATGCCCTAGAGACATGGCAGGTCCAACTCCAAACACATAAAGAAGAATGCAAAGGTACTTGCAAATTAACGTCATAAGCCAGCTTGTTTCGCCTTATGAAACATATGAAAATAATTGCTACCCATTGCACAAAACATCTGTTGAAATGAGGTTTACAACTTGGAACTTGTTTTGAGATGGACTATTTCTAAAAATCAAGATTGCCTGGTGGGAAAGCAGATGGGCAATTTAGACAGTCTTATACTAACTCATTATTTCTTCTGAACACAAGCTTAATTTGGAAATTCAAAGACAGTGTTTTGAGATACACAACTTCAGAAGCATAATGTTGGCCACTTCTGAAAACTTTGATTGCTGTTGCTCAGATATAGGTCAGGAGGAGGACAGAGCCTTACTTCTTAATACAGTTAACACAGAGAATTTTTAAAAACTGAATCTTTACTAGAGTTCTAAGTATTAAGAGTTTACTTTTTCTTAACTTACTTACATATGTTGGAAATAGTTTAAAAATATATTTTCCTCCTTGTGGGCCTCATAAACACTGTCAAGCTTAATTGGGAAATGTTATTTTTACAAAAAAATATTCTCACAAAATAAATTTTACATGGGTAATTTTCCATATAACTGAAGCTTTTCAAGCTCTTTATCCCTGATATTTATAATTAGATTCTATAATTTCCACATGTATTAGCATTATTTTCATGGCGCAGAATTTCTTCAAGCTACTGAGATATAAAACTGTTGGTCTTTAAAATAAGAAGCACCAGATTTCTATGTGTTTTGGACACCAGAGTATCTGCTGTTAATTTTCCTGGCTGTTAGTGGGTTTTTTTTTTTTAAGTGGCAGCTATTAATACACCTCCATCTAACGGAGCTTCGTACCCTCATTTAATTTTTGTTTTTAATCATCTGTGGGCTGAGAAAACAGTCAAGCTTGTGAGAATTATGTATAAATTCAGAGCCCACTGTCTGAGTGAACTGTGAGGATCTGCCGCATGGATAAAGGGCATGGATATCAACATCTATCTCGGTTGTTCCAAAGATTTCAGCCTATTTTCTGGTTCTTGGCTATCTTTCAAAGGGTATAGATTGTCAAATAAGTAATATGTGGCTATTTAACTTAAGAAGTTAAATAGGTATTTTTATCACTTTCATTATTCCAGAGAGGACAATTTGGAAGTTACTGGGAAGCAGGTTTCAGTTAAGTAGAGAGACACGTATTTTTAATTTCACAAAAGAGTATAGTGAATGGAGCGTTGTCCTATGAGTCTGATCTCGGCTCCACGAATAACCATTTATCCACTTAAATCTTCTGGATATCAGTGTCTTCATGATCCCAGACCTACTTGTAGGAATCTGGGATTCTATGGTTCCATTTCCAGGGCTTCCATTGCTTGTAGCTCAAGCAGAGGCTTATTGAAGAGACAATTTCCCCATGGGTAGGAGGTTGGACCGAGTGACCTCTGAGGTGTATTCCCTTTTTAGCATGAATAATTCTGTGACTCACTTCTAGAAGATAATTCACTTGCATCTATCAAGGTTAATTTTAAATACTCAAGGGCAATAGTGGTTTAGGTGCTCCTACCTGTTTTATTTCTGCTTTCCCAGTTTCACGAGTCATGAGTTGAGAACGTCATTCTCAAAAGCCGTTGTTTTCTCTTTCCTTTCCTCAGGCCTCAAATTGAAAGCTGTTAAAAGTTTATGAAATGGGACTTCCCTGGTGGTCCAGTGGTTAAGACTTCATCTTCCAGTGCAGGGGGTTCGGGTTCGATCCCTGGTCGGGGAGCTAAGATCCCACATGCCTCGGGGCCAAAAAACCAAAACAGAAGCAATATTGTAACAAATTCAATAAAGACTTTAAAAATGGTCCACATCAAAAAATCTTTCCACATCAAAAAATCTTTAGGGAAAAAAGTTTACAAAATGAACTAAGGGAAAAGGGGGTTACGAATTGTCATATTAATCTGGTTATAAATTCTCTTTATAGCAACAATTGAGTCACTAAGAAAGAAGTTAATTAAAGGACAACTCCATGGCTTGCTGTTTCAGGTAAAAAGCAAACAAAAAGACCCAAACCTCTGTGATATGTGTTTACTGTGGGCAAGTTGTCCAGTTGGTGTTAAGATTTTGAAGCTAAGTTATAATATATAATAATTTTAGCCATAAAATTAAATAATCAAGTTAGAAAAGATGCTCTGGTAGACTTTGTTTTCTTATGCACTGAAAGCATTTAGTAAAACAGGAGGGGGGAATGCACATGAGTGCGTGGCTCCTAATAACATCTTCCAGAGAGGGAGCATTTCAGAACTGTATCTGTTAGCAAAGGGCCAGTTTGCTAGTCTTAGGCACCTCCTTTCTGAGACTCTTGAGTGGGCTTTGATGGTTGCTGTCTCTTTTCTCTCCTATTTGAATTAAACTTTCAACTCCTCTCTGTCTGGATATCTCAAGATATCCATGGTACAGTTAAATGTATTTCTTTCCCTTTTGACACTTGGTGAATTTCTCCTTTCTGTTCATAAATAAAGAACATAAGGAACAGCAAGGTTGGCACTGGAGGGAAGGGGCTGGAGGAGGAAAGAGAGAAGGGTGATATTTGCATGTATCTGTTTCTAGGGCATAATGCAGGCACATCTGTTTAAGGAGAAAAAAAAAATTCATGTAGGAGATTAAGCTAGGCAGAGTGCCTAAAAATCCCCTTACAATAAGTTGAACTGGAAAAATCTCCATAATCATCTCAAGAACACCAATTTTCTATTACAATGTAACTGATAGACAGGTATCTACCTCTTGGACAAAAGTCGCAATTTTATTGCTGTAGAAATTTCACAGACAGCATTTTCACTCTCTGAGTTATGTCTCCAACAAGCTTCTTTGGTCTCTGCTTGAAGATTTCAGTGACAAAGCCATTCAGTTTCCTGTTCCTGATCTTTGGATTTCATTCCTAGAACAAGTAATGGGGAAAATGCAGTGAGAGGTTTACCATTACAAACTTGTTCCCTTAATGAAAAATACAAGATAAAGAACTAGTCCATTTTCTCCTTCTCAGGTAGCATCACATCTTAAATCTAATGTATTTTGTATCTGTCACTCTCCCATCATTCTGTCTTTGAATGCACTCCACCATTTTTCTCATGACAGAGCTGTTTAGATGAGGAATTTCCTCACTACGATCCCTTGTCCTGCACGGATAGAATTCATCAACCTCTCCAGGAACAGTTGGTGAGTTTAAGCTTTTTGAAACTATTTAAGTGCCAATTGTGAATCTCCTACTATGCCAAAATAGAAAGTTAAGTCCAATGTGTATTAGAAAGTTAGAATTCTAAGCTATACTGATTTTCTTGAGAGGGTATCAGACAACGCAAGATACCTATTTTTTTCTTTATCATGTGCACACACACAATTTTGATAGGCCCTAGGAAATGGTACTATTTAAAAATTTTGATTATGGTATCATGAAGAAGAATTATATAACTAAACTTGCCCCTCACTCATATTTCTTTCCTCAAAGCCTTTGTTTATATGAAAGTGTTGATTATTGGGAATCGATGTTATCTTTCTGTTAAATTATTGAAGAGTGATTTTTAACAAGAATTACATTTTTACTTATAAGCTACGTCCCTTTTGATCCAAAGCATGAAAACTTTGTTACTTTATGTCATTTATTTTCTTCTCAAACTCTCTTGCGGGAGAACAGTGATATTCTTTCTAATTCTGGAGATGAAGAGAGATTATGAAATATATTACAGCCCTTTGGAAAGCTAATAGTACTTGATATTCTGTTCAGAAGCAGTGTTGCCATAAAGGATATAGTGATCAAGAAGCAAGAATACATCGGCTACCCCTGACCTTCAGACGTACATGCTGGTACACACCTCTGCTGGGTAAGCGTGGATAGACCCTTTCCTATACCCTGTCAGACACAGCTGGGGGTGGGGTTCTTCTTGAGAGGGAAAATAATTAATCACAATTATATAGCAAATGTTGAAAACTTAGATGTTTATCCCTGAATTCAGTCAGTCAACTTATATTTGACCACCTACTCTGTGCAAGGCACTATTTTATGTATACTAGAGAGTGAGTCCTAAAGTAGCTCACAGATTATTAAGGAAGTAAGACCTGGGTTCAGAGAAGGCTCTGTAGAAGAAATGAGTGTTGAACCAGGCATGGAAAAACAGGCTGCATTTGGAAAAGCAAAAAGCATGGAAAAAGTATTCCAACTGGGGAGAATGACATGAGGGGGAAAAAATGCAAAAGTTTTAAGTGTTTGGAGAAGAGTCCATGCTGGATAAGTTACCGTGGAGATAAGAGGGCTTGGGTCAGGATGGAGTAGAATTTCAGTTTGGAGCAGGTTGTAGGTCACCTCATGGACTATTAATGCCAGTCTAAGGAGAATGAACTTTATCTTAGGAAACGCTGAAAGTGGTGGTATCTCTCATCACAACCTGGATGTGCTTGAAAGCAAAAGTTAATGGTTGGTTCCGAAATGACAAAAGAAATGGGATGATTATCAAAATAAATTTAAGAAGGAATAAGAAGCAAGTAGAGTGACTTGTGGATCATTTCAACCAGAAGAGAGAAAACTGCTACCACTACTAACAAGTGGCCAGTTTGTGTCAGACAGTAGATAAGTGCTTTACAGAGACGATTTTACCCACACTAACTCAGTGATGGTAACAATACTATGGCAGCACTGAAAGAGTGCCCGCTGTGTGCCAGGAACAGTTCTCTGCTCTCAGAACTGTATGTTCACGTACCTGTTAATTCATTTAACCCTCACCATATCCCTGTGAGGTAGATGCTAATGTAATTCACATTTTAAAGATAAGGAAGCAGGAACACTGAGTAATTTGCAGACCTGTATGTTCATGTACCTGTTAATTCATTTAATCCTCACCATATCCCTGTGAGGTACATGCTAATGTAATTCACATTTTAAAGATAAGTTAGCAGGAACACTGAATAATTTGCCTAAGGTCATGTGGCACTTAAAAAAGTTTTTCTTTATTTATTTTTGGCTGCATTGGGTCTTAGTCGTGGCAAGCAGGATCTTTCATTGCAGCGCACGGGCACTTCATTTTGGCACGTGGGCTTCCCTTTAGTTGTGGCGCGTGGGCTCAGTAGTTGCAGCACACGGGCTTAGTTGCCCCGAGGCATGTGGGATCTTTGTTCCCCAAGTAGGGATCAAACCCGAGTCCCCTGCATTGGAAGGTGGATTCTTAACCACTGGACCACAAGGGAAGTCCCCATGTGACACTTTATATGTAAGTAAACTGAGGCTGAGTTGGTTTAGTTATTTATCCGAGATCACACACCTGGTTTATGTGTCAGGGTCAGGATTTGAACTAAAAATTGTGATTAATTTCAAAGCTATGTTTTTTCTATTAAATTCTGCTGCTTCCTATACTCAGAAAAACGTGACAAGACAATTTCCTCAAAAAAAAAAATTGTCACCCTATTTCCTGCACTCTTCAGTGGTTTACAATTACAATGTCGAACTGTTTTTCTCTTTAGGAGTTGATAAACTGTTTCTGTAAAGGGCCGGATGGTAAATATTTGAGGTTTTGCAGGCTGTACGGTTTCTGCAGCAACTACTCAGCTTTGCTGTTGTAGCCCACAAGCAACCTTGGATGATACTGAATGAATGGGTGTGTCTGTGTTCCAATAAAACTTTATTTACAAAAACAGGAGGCTGGCTGGATTTTGCCCCCTGGTAGCAGATTGTTATTGACCCCTCTAGTTGCTTACTAGGTAAGGGTTTCTGTTTCTCCTCCTTCACCCCTACCACCTGCTTAAAAAAATAACTGGCATTTCTACCCCTCATAACTAGGCATCAAAATTTAGGGGGTGGGGGGTTGTAATGTTAAAATGTTAATTGAATAGATAAAGAAGATATGGTACATATATACAATGGAATATTACTCAGCCATAAAAAGGAACGAAATTGGGTCATTTGTTGAGACGTGGATGGATCTAGAGACTGTCATACAGAGTGAAGTAAGTCAGAAAGAGAAAAACAAATATCGTATGTTAACGCATATATGTGGAACCTAGAAAAATGGTACAGATGAACCAGTTTGCAGGGCAGAAATTGAGACACAGATGTAGAGAACAAACGTATGGACAGCAAGGGGGAAAAGCGGCGGGGGATGGTGGTGGTGTGATGAATTGGGCGATTGGGATTGACATGTATACACTGATGTGTATAAAATGGATGACTAATAACCTGCTGTATAAAAAAATAAATAAAATAAAATTCAAAAATTCAAAAAAAAATGTTAATTGAATTGAACTGACTTTTGTTTTTTCAGAAATGGTCTAATCTCCCAAGAGGAAAAGAAATAGTATATATATATAATTTGAACCATTAATTTCTATATTTATTCTTTTCTGTTCTACTGCAGATGCCTTGTATCTGGATAGTCTTACAGCAATTCCAAGACTAGAATTGACACCTTTCTCATGTGTAGCCAACCGAATCCATGCTTCACGTGAAAGGCCCAAATATGGAGAAGTAGAGGAAGGTGCTTTGGATGTGACTGGAAGGCACAAGTAAGTTAAAAGGGCAAAATACACTTGGCCTACTTTTCGTGGGTGGCCTATTCCTATTGCCTAAACTTTTAATCAGTAAAAGTTTCGTATCTTGACATCACGACATCTTGATTGTGGAATTTTTATTGCGTAACTTCTCTAACTTTCTGAAAATTGACAATTTTAAAATAAAGATACCTTTATAGTTTTCTCTATAGCTCTTTTGAATTTCATGATATCCATTCTTAAAGTGTAAAAGACAAATTAGGCTACTTAAAATGTTTCCCAGTTTTTAGGAATATACTATGTACTGCTAGGTTAACTCATTCAGCTAGGTTTCGATCATCTTTCTATTCCTTTACACTCCAGGTGAACAAGTCTTTGGGACTCTATCCCTGTGCTCGTACATACCTTCTCCCAAAGCTCATCTGAGCTCACTCACCTTTCTAAGTACACAGACATTTCTTCCTTAGGAAAAGTTCAGAAATGTCAGTGGAGTTTGTGAGCACTGTTCACCCCAATGAAATTTCCTTTCTGTATCGAGGGTCAGGAAGCAAGACTCTGAATTGCAAATACTTCATTTTCATTTGGGACTAGATTCTCTATGGTTATAACCTCTCTCTCTGATGAGCTTAGAGCTCTCTTTCATCATGTCTCCGTTAAGACATGAACTTAATTAGAAATTCGGTAAACTTGGGGCAGGGAAGGGGAACTATGTGGTAGATTGGTATCTGCTGAAATTTGCAGTTTTTCCACCTGTATTAAGGAACTTTACTGTCTATTATTAGGTGTCCAGGCCCTACAGGTGGTCCCCACCCAGGACCAGATCTTTCAGGTTGCATCAGGATGAATAATGACCTAAGTATGGAAGTGAGTATTGGACTATATTTCAACTTCATTTTTAGCTCTACCATATCCTGACCCTCTTCTGTGGTGTTGTTTTGTTTTGTTTAAGTATTATAGAGACTCTTATGGCAAGTACAAGTCTTATACCACAGAATTCAGATGCATGAGAAATGTCAACCTTTGATGGCATCTGGGGGGATTTCTACCCCTTCTGTAGTATAAACTCAAGGATATATAACCAAATGGAGATTTTGATGAAGTGTGCTGAACTTTTTGTTTGAAAGGCAGGCTGGTTTGGGACTTAAATTCACTATTGGCTATCAGGAGTCTCAGGTCTCATTGACTCTCTCGAGGTAAAGGCTAGATTATCTTTGAGGTGCTGGTACTTTGCTGTACAGAGTAAGGCAAAGCCCAAGGAGTACCCATGGCTGCAGTTAGGTGCTAATAGTACTTCTCTACCCAAGAAGAGAATACTGAGTAGCTGAGGGCACTTAGGCAAATGCCCCAGGTCGTGGAGATGTGCCTGGAGCACTTTCCTTGGTCAGCAGTCTGAGCCTGAGGGAACGTCATCTTCTCAGTCAAATGGAGCAGACCATTCTGTTCCAGAATCTGGAAATCCATCACTCTTCCTTTTCTTAAAAAAGGTTTATTGGGCTTCCCTGGTGGCGCAGTGGTTGAGAGTCCGCCTGCCGATGCAGGGGACACAGGTTCGTGCCCTCTTCCGGGAAGATCCCACGTGCCGCGGAGCGGCTGGGCCCATGAGCCATGGCCGCTGAGCCTGCACGTCCGGAGCCTGTGCTCCGCAACGGGAGAGGCCACAACAGTGAGAGGCCCGCGTACCGCAAAAATAAAATAAAATAAAATAAAATTAAATTAAATTAAAAATAAAAAAGGTTTATTGTGATATAATTCTCCTACCAAACAATTCATCAATTTAAATTGTTCAATTAAACGTTTTTAAAAATATTCAGAGTTGTGCAGCCATCACCACAATCAACTTTAGGACATTTTGATCCCCTTCGAAAGAAACCTCACACCTACTAGCAGTCTAGCCCTATCTGCCACCCCACTCCACCCTGGGCAGCCACTAATCTGCCTTCTGCCTCTATAGACTGGCCTATTCTGGATGTCTCATATAAATGGAATAATACAGTACGGACCTCTTGTGACTGGCTCCTTTTCTTAATATAATGTTTTCAAGGTTCGTCCGTGTTGTAGCATGTTATCAGTGCCTCATTCCTCTTTATGACTGGATCATACTCCAGTGTATGAATATACCACCTTTTGTTTATCCATTCACCACCAATAAGCACTTGGGTTGTTTCTACTTTTTGGCTACCATGAATAATGCCCCTAAGAACATTAGTGTAAAACATTTTGTGTAAACATATGTTTTCAGTTCTTTGGGGTATATATTTAGGAGTAGAATTATTGCATCGTATGGTCACTCTATGTTTAACACTTTGAGGAACTGCAAAACAGATTTTCAAAGCAGCTACACCATTTTACATTCCCACCAGTAATGTATGAGGATTTCATTTTCTCTACATCCTTGTCAACACTTGTCTATCTTTTTCTTAATTAAATTAAATTTGATTTTTTAATTTCTGTTTTATATTGCAGCATAGTTGATTAACAATGTGTTAGTTTCAGGTGTACAGCAAAGTGATTCAGTTATATATATACATGTATCTATTATTTTTTGTCTATCTTTTTGGTTATAGGCATCTTAGTGGATGTAAAGTGGTATCTTGTGGTTTTGATATGCATTTCCTTAATGACAAATGATGTTGAGCGTTTTTCATGCACTCATTGGCCATGTGTATATCTTCTTTAGAGCTATGTCTACCCAGATCTTTTGTCCATTTTAAAAAATGAGTTTTTTTAAAAAAATGATTTATATGAGTTGTTCTTATTCTTTTAAGTGTATGTATCTCACATTTTTCCATTCCTTAGTACCCCATCCTATTGAATAGCTGAGAAAAGGAAAGAAAAAGGAAATGAATCTATTTTGCTATTCCTTAGCAGTTCTTGTAAAGTTTTAATAAAGGAAGTTGAACTTGGAAGCTTACAGGGTGTTTGGTTGTTAGTAATTTCCCTTTTATCTGGTACTGATTTCACCAAGAAAGGGGAAGGAACCAACATCAGTTGTGTACCAGGTACTTTGTAGGAAAACATTTCCACGTGCCATGTTATTAATTCTCTCTACAACTTTGAACGGTAAGTATTCTCTGCTTCTACAGATGAGGCAACTGAAGTTCAGAGAGGTTAAATAACTTAACCAGGATCACTCAACTAGTAAGTAGCAAACCTGGGATTCAAATTCAAGTTTGTATAGCTTCAAAGATTAATCCCTTCTTACAACTCCTCTGAGAACACTGAATTCAGACGTTTCAATCATAATAACTACTCCTAGTTACCTTGAAAGTAGTTTTTTGGCTAAGAAATACATTTGCTCCCTTTTGTATCTAAAAGGAGCTCCTAATCCACTCTCATTAGGATATGTGACCGAATTATTTTGTCTCGACACCCATGAAGTAGGAGCGAACGGAGATCACAAGACAAACTCCTGTTAAATGCTCCTGCGGAAATGTATAGATTCCCTGAAGGTTTTCCTGCTGCCTCCGTGCCATTTCTTCCATAGGCCCCAGGAACTAATCTGTCAGCTGCACTCCATGGCTGTTCCCACCAATGTCCACCGTTTCCCTTTTCCTCTGCTCCACTGAAGAATCCGGGCAGCCTGTTGACTCCCTCATGCCTGTCCCTTGAGTAAATCCCCACCTTCTACCCCTTCATGCCCCCACCCATCTCTTAAACAAATAGAACTCTCTCCTTAGATAATGCTTATCTATGCATTCTCATTCATAAGAATTAGGATGAAACATGAAATTAAAATTACAAAGCATATAATCCGTGTTTGTCCCAGCGACCCATAAATCGTTGTGTTTTCCTAACTCTTTGGCTTCAAACTCTTGGAATTTCATCACTCTTGAGGGCCTTCAAAACAAACAACTTGCCCTGGTATTCAAGCTCTTCTCTAATCTGGTTGCAACCTACCTTTCCATCCTTTCCCCATCCATGCCTTATAATTGTCCCTAAATGTCAGCCAAACCAGGTGGTCTGTATCGTTGGAATATGTGACACAAAGCTGTTTATGCTGTTTTCTCTGCCCAGAACACTTCCACTTCTCCACTTGTCAAATTCTACTTGACTGTCAAGGCCCATTCCAAAAACCAAGTGTTCCATGAAACCTTTTGTGGTAGTGAGAAATGTTTACCGTCAAGCATCTCTAGTCCTTCTTGAGATGGAAATCGTAATGGATTAGAAGTCAAGAAGTGAGGGTTTTCCCCGGTTCGACCTCTCTGCTACTATGGAAAAGTCTTGTCATTCAGGCCTCATTTTCCTCATTTCTCAACCGTAGCACTCAGGAAAAAAATAAGATCACTCTTTTCTTTTAGACCCCAGTAACTCTGTGCTCCTCTCATCTATGTTTTGGTTACATTGTAGTTCTTTGTTTTCTTAACATGTTCCTGGATCAGATTGTAAACTTGGTGTAGAGTGCCTTTGGCCATTAACCAATGTGCATCTAGCAGCCTGAATAGATTTGGTGTGCAGTAGCTGCTCTATTAATATTTGTTGAATGCCTATTGACTTATTTATTTTTGTACTCCTTACAGGGTCTATTTAAAACACTGAGTGAGCACCCAGTGGACTTGTTGAATTGACAGTCTCGCCCTCTTGCTTTCTGACTGGTGTTCCTGAGAACCTTAGATTTATTTTTTTAATTCCTCTCCCATTTTCATAGAGGAAGCTATATTCTAGCATCTTTTTCGGAAAGCACAATAGGAGATAAGAGTGAACATCAGTATTCATAAGGGGATCTTTGGGTGACCAAAGGACTCTAGCAAGACTGATACCTCAAAAAGAACGTGTCTTAGTAAAATAATTTGGGGTCCAGTTTGGGACATTCCTGGGGAGAACAGAGCTACTTTAATGACCCAGTGAAATCTATTTATTTGGGATATTTTAGCATAAAGAGGAAGAAAGGAAATAAATTATTTCCAGTCCTCATCTTTTAGAGACTCAGACTAAAATATTTATGAAAGAAATGTCTATGGTATCTGGGATATGCTTCAAAACAATGCTAAGGTAGGTTTAGTGGGTGACGGTATAGATGAAAGGAGATGGGCCATAGGTTGTTAATTGTTGAATCTGCAGAATGGGTACACAAAGGGTAATTATTCTATCCTGTCTACTTTTGTATTTATTTGAAATATTTCCCAGTCATGACCTAGAATTTTTAGCCACATAGCATAGGCTTTGGAATTAAGCAGTTGTGGGTTTAAGCTGACTCTGTTACTTATTAGCTGTGTGAACTCGCACAAGTGGCCTAACCTCTTTCAATTTGTGTGTGTTCCCTTGTGAAACAGAGATATTGCTTTGCAGAGTTCTTTTCAGGATTCAAATACACACATATACGTATACATATATTATGCATATACATATACCTACATATCTCTTCAACAGCTGAATTCTGGCCTAACCAGTCCAGGGAAACAAACCAAGTGGGTCATATTTAGAGGAGAGACAAATCTCAGTGCTCTGTCTGCCCACTTGCTGATGAATAGGAAGGCCTTTTTGATTCAGGGGGTCCCTTCTCAGCATTTCCAAGAACCTCTGTACTGGTGCCTACCAGTATATCCCAACGTCCTTCTGATCTCACCAACTTGTGGGTCCTAGGAAAGGACACTTCACCTCCTGAGAGATCGCTGGAGAAGGTGGTTGGTTTCACATCTCTGCAGTCCTTTCTGTTTGTTGCCCACACTGTCCATAGTCCCTGCCTGCTCCACGGTCAACCTCCTTGGAACGCTGTGTCTGGACCTTTGGTGATCTTCTCTTCCCGGTCGGTTGGGAGATGACTCTCACTTCTTGTTTCAGCACCTTCAGAGCTGGGTACTACTGTGGTGTTGGGTGGACTCCTTGTGATGCAGTTAAAATTATCCTCTACTTTTCAAGGCAAATAGATAATCCAGCAGGGCTGGCTAGTAGCACAGTCTCCCACTGAATCAGGGATTGCTGCTCCCTTCTATAGCTAGACCCAGCTGTTCATTTGGCCCAACTTTCTCAGTTCTTCCTCACTCTTGGCAATTTCTCTCTGGGGCTCAGTTGTCTCTCCTTATAATCTTTCTTTCCTTATTCACTGCTCCCACCATTGAGTCTGAAGAGCAACCGAAGGATTTCTGGGACTTTGCAAAACTGGACTTGTGATTAGGTACCTGTGTTTGTCCCCAAACACTCCAAGAATTAAGAAGCTTCATGAAAATTACATGACAATGAAACTGATTCTCCCCTCTACCTACTCCAACCTCAGATTTGACCCCAACAAGACACTTTATAACATATATAAAGTACCTGGTTCATAGTAAACACTCAGAAAATAGCAACTGTGGCTATCACCCAGAATCAGAATTATCAGCAGTGTGAAGCTCAGAGGATACAGGTCAGAGGATAGGAAGATGAATTTCTGTCTTCTCTTTGGCTGTTTAAAAAAATCACATACACTAAATATTAAGTGCTTTGCCATCCCTTTGAGGTCTCCTTCATGTCATTACATGTTTTTGCCTAAGATATACTATCACTAGGAGAAGGTGATTTATGAGGCAAAGGACAGAATCAGTTTTAAAGTATCTCAGATTTTCTGGCCATTGTATGTCCTGTTCTCTCAAGCTGTGTGTGGGTGCAGCTTTAATAAACTTGGAGAATAAATAACATTGCCAGTTGCAAAACTGGGACATGTAGAAGTTGGCTTATAACTGTATTACAAATGAACCTCAAAGTGGTGGGAGTGTCCTGTGGATCTGAAGGTGTGGTGTCCTTTTAGTTAGAAATTGCAAAAAAACCCCAAAAAACTTGGGAAGGAATTTCGTTTTATTTAGGTTATAACAGTTGTAATCTTTTGATGTTTAATTTTACCTTCTTTTCTTTTTAGAATATTGAAACCAACTTCAAGTCAAGGGCATTTTTGTTTTTTTTAAGTTAGAATAAAATAAGTCTATATAGACTCCTTTTGTTCGGTTTTTCTTCTTTTCTCAGAAAATCATATTAGTTTATTTGAGCAACGTCAATTGTCTAAAATGGATCTAAAAGTAAAAATTACATCGGTAACATGAATGTTTATTAGTGGAAGTGTTTCTGATCATAAAAATCTATGGATGAAATAGCACTTCATGTAGAAGAGTAACCCTGGGAGATTATCTAGGCCTGTTAATTGCCCTTACTAATACCTTAGAAGTTATTTCTTATTGTTCTTCATATTTTCTATCTAAATATTAAAATAATCTGTGTGTGTGTGTGTGTGTGTGTGTGTGTGTGAGAATATGTGTGTATGCACCCTGCATTTGCTGATCTAGCCCGTGGGAGAGTGTCTCGCTTTGTTCCATGAGTACCTTAACTACCCCACCCTACGTTAGACTTTTACTCTCAAAAGCAAATGGGCTGGACCACGGATTTTCATGTAAATGTTATGCAGGTTGATATTTGAATGGCTCGAACAGGAAGAACATGCTTCCTGCTCTATGCTGTCGGCATATGTTAGACTCATTGACTTGAGCCAATCTTCTACATGTAGGTAAGTCTCTCTTCTGAAATTTCTTTTTCTTGCTTTTAGTCAGTTTCTTGATTTTCCTTGGTTTTAAAATATATCCAGTAAATTATCTTTTTTATCATCTGCCCAGATCCTACAGTTGTTGTGTGTGTTAGGTTCTCCTGTGGGTTTAAATAGGGGTGCCTTTTGAAACTGGAAGAAAAGAGCACAATTGTAGAAAGTTTTTGCTGAGTTATTTTTCACCCCCCCTTCACAGGTACAGACACCCTGAGGGGCTATATCTCCAACTTTCATTAACTATAATCCTAAATTTGGAAGAAAAAATATCTCCTTCTTTTATCTACTGCTTCTTGTAAGGAGGAAAAAAATGTTAGACCAAATGTGTGAAAATCTAAGATTGAGATATGTTGTATATTATGTTGTTTTCTGATTAGTGAGATTTATAAAGATTAATGAATTGGGAGTAATATCCAATAATATCCAATATCCTTGCAACAGAACAATGTAGTAATGTACAGCTACAAAATATATGCCATTTCTCGAAAATCACAGAATTGTTACTTATTTAATCAATAAATATTTTATGTTTACCAAAAGGTTTCACATACAAAAAATAGGACAAAAGAAGGGCTTTACACAGACCATATGGCAAATGAGATTTATTTCTAGTATAATGAAAGCAAACTGTATTTTTGCTATATTTATTATTATTTTGACTTTAAATAATAAACTTTTTTTTAAAAAACAAAGTTTACAGAAATAATGTGTTCCCTTTCCCCTAATACTGGAAATCAGTTTAATTGAATAGAAAATAACTGCATTCTCTTTCATACCTCTTAAATTCAAATACAGGTATTCATGACTCTGATTGGTATAAGAAAAAATATTTTTCTGACAAAATTAGCTTTTTAGTTAGTGCAATATAGTTATTATATATAATATATATTATTGTAACACAGTAATAAGTGTTTTTTCAAGCCACACATAATAACAGATTTGTATGTTATGGAGGGTTAAATGGGCCTGATTTTTTTATTATTAAGGAGTCAATCCTTGTTGACTTTTATGGAGGATACTTAATGAGACTGAAGAATGTTTAATTTTTTCATATTTTTATAGCTTCATTTCTTACATATATATTGGCAGATAGTTAAATAAGCATATACTAATTACTAGTACAATCTATTTAAATATCTTAAGGATAGAGCCAATATCATTTAACTACCTGTGAAGTATAAGGTATAATTTCTCTTCAAAATTTAATGCAAATATTACCCTACTCTGTTCTGTGCATGTTACTTTCCTCTGTGGAATGCTGCTTATAATTTACGAAGTATTTGTTTTACATATTTGTCTTTCTGACTGGCCTGTGAGCTCCTCTGGGACAAGGAATGTGTTTTTGGTCTCTCCAACCTTTCTGTTTTGTGCCAGAAACAGCCTTTCACTGTTTCTGGCACAAACTGGCCCTTTGATGAAAGTTGTTGACTTAAAATTAAACTGATGTCACAAGAGGCTTCAGTTACATATAATCTGACACAAAGACATTTAAAGCAGGGACAAAAATGAAATAAAAGAGATGATTGCCCAACATTTATATGTAGGAGGATTAGGTGTAAATTCTTGCTGTGCAAGTTTGTGGAGTTTTCTAAACATTTGAGGGGAACATTTTAAAAGTTTATATTCGAATCATCTACCAGTCTAAGACAGTCATTGTGAAGTCTGCCTCTCCAATAGCCTTAGGGTATTTCAGAGACACTTCTGTTTACAATGAAGACAGTTCTGTTTACAATCAGACTGTATTTAGTCTGATTGTTTAGACTGTTTAGAGGCTGATACCACCATTC
This sequence comes from Leucopleurus acutus, assembly GCF_964270905.1. Lineage (NCBI taxonomy): Eukaryota > Metazoa > Chordata > Mammalia > Artiodactyla > Delphinidae > Leucopleurus > Leucopleurus acutus. The sequence goes on from NC_139152.1 coordinate 20,756,153, forward strand.
TGAATACTCCTGAGAAATTACTTTATTCATTGGTTTTACTTTCCTTACCTGAAATAAGTAAATCTTTTCTTTTTCGTAAAACCCACTGCATAAGGTTGTTGGGAGAATTAAATGAGATGATACGTAAAAGGGCTTTTGTAAATTTTAATGTGCTGAACAGATGTAAGCTATTGTTTTTTGTATTGGATAACTATACATTCAGCAAACTCTTGCTAAACCTTTATCTTTCTGTGACTATAGTCAGTATTATCTTGGAGAGATTCTAAATACGGTTTATGATATACGGCATCCCTCCATTGAAACCTGTTGTTGGTTGTGCCAGTTAACAAGAAGCTGTGTGTTTGATTATGGAATATTTAAATGTCTTCAGTTTTGCATTGTGCATATTTTGGATATGTCCAAGTGATTTCAGTTTTAATTTATTAAATTTTTATATTTTTTCCTAAATAAACCAAATGATAATGAAAATATACTTATTATTGAATAGAAAAACGTTTTATTAAAGAGGAACATGTGTTCCCACTGTATTTTTTGAAAGAGAATAAGTGAACCTAATCTCCTGAAGTTCCCCCCAAATTAGGAACTCTTGATAAACGTTAAGAAGCTCAAATGAGACTTTCACATGCTTGCCCTGGAAGGCTGGGACCACAGTTTTGTCAAGTTCTTTTTGAGCCCCAAGTAAGAGGTGCTGACGTAGATGTAATCCCTCAGATCTTTGAGAATTGGATTAACTTTAAAATGTATTATGTGTCTAGCTAGAAAATTGAGATCCATTTTTAAATCAACAGGCCAAAATTTTTAAGTTGAGTAATATTTCCATAAATAGAAATGTTGTTTTATGCCCACCTAGAATGTTCTGTTTAAAGAAAACTTGAGTTCATGATATAAACTCTATCTGCCCTTTAAGTTTAGAATTTGTTTTGCCCGAGAATTTAAATTTTCTTTAAATATTGGACTCGTAAGTATACTTAAAATTGGATTTTTTTTTTGCAAGTACAACTTTGAGGAAGTATGTATATCAGTCTGCCCTGTACCATCCCATTCCCATATCCTCTGCAGAAGAGCAAAGCAAATATGGGTTCATTTAAAACTGTACGAAAATGTTTGCTTAACACAACTTCTCTGGAATGGAAAATGTCAAATTGTTAAACTTGTTTCTCTCTCTTTTTTTTTTTATCTTAAGGAGAATGGTGTTGAACGCTTATATTCTGAGAGCCTGCCACAGTCCAGGTTTGCTTGTTTGTTTCTGTGTATGACTTTTGATGCATATTCAGTTAATTTCTAAGAGAATTCTTTGGACCAGACACTCTAAAATACTTCTACTTTTTTGACAGGGAATATTCCACCCTACCATCTCCTGGACACACTTCATCCACAGAGAGTACTGTAACTTCAAGTGGTGAGTAGATTAGAAAAGATATAAAAATAGAGTGTTAGTATTATAACTATAAGCTTGGATGTTCTGTGACCTGCTAAGGTGTGTGCAAATGAAAAGGACATAAGCAAATAATCCTTTTGCATAGTATTCATGCTGTTAGTTTCCTCCTGTTGATAGATTCTGGATCAGAAATTTTGCATATGGCTTCTGGTGTCATTGATTGTAAACCACTCTGTGAGAAAGAGGAGGATAAAAGATCAACTTCTGCTGTGAAGAAGATCAAAGGTAAGCTGTTGAAGGGTTCAAGATGAGTTTCCATTCTAAAACACTAAGCAAACTTGGAAGCTAGTGGAGTAACCATCCTCAGTGGCTCAGTAATACTATTTTATAAAAGAAGTTTGAAGACATAGTCTGGAGAAAAGAAGTCCAGAGGTGACCATGGCCTTCCTATATGACAATGTTACCAACTTTTTTCCAATTCTGTATTTAAAATAAAAATTACAGTATATTTTAATGGGATTTAAATATTTCCTTATGGCCAAAATTGATTGGACACACCTGAGTCTCAACTGTGATGCAGATGTGAAATCACCTACTTAGGAATTCTCAGAATCCTAATTAGAATCTACTGGGTTAAAAGGATGGACTAATTAGTGATGGTCCACTCAGGAGGCAGATATTAACTAGATAACATGTTAGATCCTTTTCTGCCATTTGAGTCTGAAAATAAAGTGCTTATTCTGAACCGTTCCCAGTGAGACATCACTACGGTTGACACTCATGGGAAACATAGGCTCTCATTCCAACCAAAAACACCGATCAAGGAAAACTCATCTAATGTTTAAATTGGGACAATTAAATTTGAGATACAGGTGCTAAGTTAAAGGAGCTGTAAAATTGTAGAAATGGAATCCATTCCTTCAGTTGACTGAAGAATATCTTTATATTCTACCTCACACCAAATAAGAAAAATTTTAATTAAAACTGCACCAGGGTGCTATTTTTTACCTGTCATGTAGACAAAGATAAAGAATTTGACTGCACACTGTTGGTAAGGTTGTTGGGGGGGAAAGAATTCTCATACACTGCTGCAGGGAATGTAAATTCTCGTAATTAGTATGGAGAGGAATTTGACAATATCTACCCAAAATTTAAATGTACATATTCCATGATAAAACAATTTGGTTTCTGGGACTTTATCCTGTAGATCTAAGGACATACATACTATATGATGTATATGGAAGTTTATTTACTGCAACATTGTTTGTAACAACAAAATATTGGAAACAAGTTAACGATCAGTAGAAGACTAATTAACATATTTTGGCATATCCATGTAATGGAATACTAGTGTACATCTGTAAAACATATATAAGGAAACTTTTTTCTTGGAAGGATATCAAAGAACTATTTTTTGTGTGGAAAAACGCCAAAGTACAAAACATTATGTATTGCATGTAAAAATTTGTGGAAAAAAAATAGAAAAAAGTTTTTGTGTATATATAAAATATCTCTGCAAGGCTAGACAAAAATTTGTAACATTGTCTATGAGGAGGTAAAGTAGGTTTCTGGCAGGCGTGATGGGAGGGAAAATTTTCACTGGAAAACAATTTGACGCTTTTTCATTTATGGGCCATATGAATCTACTACCTGTTTTAATTTTTTTTTAAAGAACTAAAATAAAATTTCCATAGGGAAAAAATTTTTTATCCCTGAAGCAAGGGGTTACCATTTTGCTCTTATTTTCATGTAAATTAAAAATATCTAATCCATCCTTTAACTATTCTGTTTTCTTAAAAAGAAAGAAACGAAATCTGACTATAGCCACTGACCTTTGTGCCTGCACTGAACTAAAGTCAGGACAATGGATCAATGTGAAGAGGAAAATCATCATCAAGTACATTACAATACAAATAAACAAAGGGAAATTACAAAAAGGAATGGCATAAATTAAAAGTGCATCTTTTCTTCTTAGTTTGATTACATTTTATTTAGAAAGATACTGTGTTTTGGAAGGATATACTTTGTTATCAGCCTTGCATATATAATTGTTAAAAACCTGTTTGTCAATCTATAAAAAAAAAAGCTACTAAGTTACTAATTGTTCATCCTTTCATTCAGTTTGTGCAATTATACTAGTAAAGTGTTTGATTTTAAAAAGCAGCAGTAGCTGCTTTTTATTTTAAAAACCCTACTGTTTGAAGACCATTTATACAGGTATTCATTTCTGTTAAGAAATCTTATATGGTTAGCTTCCTTGGGAACTTTAGCTGACCTAGTCCTGAATCTGAATGAATGGACACATTTGAAGTTTTTTAGTACAAAATTTGTCTCACGTGTTAAGCACTTTGCCACTTACTATTCCGCCCGCATTGCCACCCTCACTGTTCCTTCCTCTTTCACTTGTTACTGCTCCCCCTCCCCCCAACACTGTTGATGTGTTTCCTCCTTCTTATAGGTGGAAGTCCAGCTCCTGAAAATATTGCACTCCAAGGCTCTGTGAATGAAGAAAAAATCATGTCAAATCAGGTAAGGAGGGGCTTCCCTGGTGGCGCAGTGGTTGGGAGTCCGCCTGCCGATGCAGGGGTTCGTGCCCTGGTCCGGGAAGATCCCACGTGCCGCGGAGCGGCTGGGCCCTTGAGCCATGGCCGCTGAGCCTGCGCGTCTGGAGCCTGTGCTCCATGGTGGGAGAGGCCACAACACTGAGAGGCCCGCGTACCACCCCCCCCCAAAAAAAAAAAAAAAACCAGGTAAGGAAATATATGCATGTTAACAGTAAAAGTAATGGTATGTTGCAATGATATTTAGAACTGTCCCTTTAAGTTTGCAAAATACTCTTAAAAGCACGATTGCATCTTATCCTTTCAAAATATTATGAGGTTAATAGAATTTAGTTATACTGATATTGTATAGATGAAGAAGTTGAGTCCAAACCATCCAGGGTCACTCAGTAGACTCAGGTAGGACCTCCTGACTCCACACTGATTTTTCTTTCATTCATTCATGCATTCATTCACTCATTTATTCATCAAAGATCTGCTGGAAACAAGCTAAATATCTATCTGTAGAGAACTCTTAAATAAATAAAGGCATTAATAAATAAGGCTAAACAAAACAGTGATATCTATCTTAAAGATGTGTTATAATTAATGGAAGAAACATACAATTACTCAGTAATTAGACTGGTCAGCGATATGAAAGAGAAATGGTTGGGGTGAGAGGACAGAAGAGGTGTCATGGAGGAGGTTCCTAGTGAGTGGTATCGAATGTTATGCAGGTACATGGCAAACTGCTATAAAACATTATAAGGATGAATATTTAAATGTTTATAGAAAAAGAATTAAATTCCTTTCCTTAAAGGGAAGGCATATCGCCACTGGTATGAATTTATAATTATTTGAAGGGTAACTTACAGACTATGGGCAATTCTACGTTCCTTTAAGGGTCTTATTTATACATCAGTCCCTCTCTGTATTCTATGTGCGGAGGTGTGTGTCTGTGTGTGTGTATTATTATTGTTTTCCCCTCAGTGTATAAACATTCTTTTAGTTAGGCCTAGTTGATTACAAGAAACAGAGACTCATGCAACTAACTCAGGTTAAGAGAAGGTTGTGGCATGTATACATTGAAGGTAATAAGGTAGATAAAAATTTTATACTATTCTTATCTGAAGGGAGTGGAGTAATTGGATATGTGATTTGGGATAATTCTTTGTAGTGTAAAGTATATATAAAGTGTAGTGTTGGCTAGCCCACATGCCGAAAGTGGTTGCCCCTTATAAAAAATGGACAGAGGAAAATTCAAGTCCTCTAGTCTTTCCTAGCTCATCTCAAAAAAAAAAAAAAAAAAAAAAAGAAAGAAAACTTAAAAAAATAATGGATTAGAAGATGTAGTAATGGAGGTGGAAAATTGGTTAGAATGCTATAGTAGTAATTCAGGCAAGAAATGAAGATAGTATGAATTTAGTGATGATGGAAAAAATGAGACTCATTTGAGAGATACTTGGGGTATAGCATTCACAGTACATGGTAACTGATAATCAGGGGTCTGGGAAAAGGTCAATACCCAGGTTTCTGGCCTAACCTACAGAACGATAGAATAACATGAGAGTAGGAGGGAGTGAGAAGAATTTGTGGGGTAAATTTAATTTAATTTAATTTGAGGTAAGTCAAGTTTCAGGTTGATATGAGACATCATTAATACCCTGTAAGGAGATTTTATAGACAACTATATACCCATATTCATAAGCTCACCCGTGGGACTTTCAGAAGCAGACACATATTTGCGAGTTATCAGCAAAGAACCAAGCAGGTGGATGAGATTCCCCAAGGAAGGAGGGCAGGCAGAGAGAGAGCACAGAGGATAATGGACTCTTGATGATTCCATTGCCTAATAAGAGAAGGCAATGGTGGAGGAGACCAAGAAGGAGCTTTGTAGTGATGGGGGGGACATCAGGAAAGGGGAACCAAGGGATGAAAAAACTTAAAAAAGGAGGGGATTATAGATCGATTTGGATGCTACAGTGAGGTCGCATAAGATAAAGGCTAGGGCTTCCCTGGTGGCGCAGTGGTTGAGAGTCCGCCTGCCGATGCAGGGGACACGGGTTCGTGCCCCGGTCTGGAAGGATCCCACGTGCCGCGGAGCGGCTGAGCCCGTGAGCCATGGCCGCTGAGCCTTTGTGTCCGGAGCCTGTGCTCCGCAACGGGAGAGGCCCGCGTACCGCACAAAAAAAAAAAAAAAAAAAAAAAAAAAAAGGCTGAAAATTATCCATTGGATTTGGCAGTAGGGAGTTCACTGATAACTGGGGAGGGCAGTTTCCTTGGAGCGTTAGGTGCAGGGGCAGAGTAGTTCACTGATCACAAATGGGAGATGAGGAACTAGAAGATGTCACAGGGTCGAGGGGGGATTCAAAAAACTGGAGTATGTAAATATGGATAAGGATGATCCAGTGTTTTACCTGTATTATTTCATTTGTTACAGTTGTCCAGAACTTACATGACATGGTGTCAAGGGCCCTACCAAGGAAATTTGTCTTGGCCTCATTTTTTATGGAAAATTTCTGAGAATGTTGAATAATAATTATCCTAAAATAATTGTATACCTATAGCTTCTCCTTTAGATTTCCCCAGGCAGTATAGAGCAACTCTCCTATTATGGTGATTCTCGTATGGATACCTTTGTAGGACAGTTGGTCAGTGACCTTAAAATATATTCAGATGGAGTAAAAGCCAAACACAGCACAATCTTAGCAGCTATTTTGCCATAATTTCTCCAACAATCCATCTGGAAAGCTGCGTGTGATAGTCCTAGATCACCGCGCCCCCTCTTCATCCATTCAGTCCTATCTCTCCCTCAAGCTCCAGCTTGTTCCTTGTCTGCAGAGACTTTCCATGCTTCTTAACCCATGGTGTTGCTCTCTTCCTTTTGCAAAGCACATATTTATCTATCTCTCATTTACTTGGCAAGTAATCCTAGTTTGCTTTGAAGTAACTTGTATCATGATTGCAGCTTTTCATGTACTTCTGTTTTTTATGCCTCAGCTAGATCAGAAACCCCCTTGGAGTCAGTCCTCTTTCCTTCTGAATGCCTAGCACAGTTCTTTGCATACTATAGAGTGTTTTTTGAACAGGGTAGGCAGGAGAGGACAGGAAGTCGAGAAATGATTAGCTATGAAGGATTTCCACTCTATGTTTAGCAATAAAATCTCTTTATGATTTTAGGAAGCCAAAGGGGAACCAGAAACAATAAATGAGCACAGAAAAGAATGTGTGGCAGGAGGTAAGGAATGTTCTCTTCCAACCCCCATGTGAACTTTTGTTCCCTGCTGGTATGTTTTATGGATGAAATCTTTCTGAGTAAAGATATGGCATCTACAACTCTGCATCTCTAGATAAAATCAGCCAAATAGAACTGATTTTGCTTCAATTTGTAGCGTTTTCAAAAGGCCGTATTTATGGTGCATTGCCTGTTAAGCCCAGAGGTCTTGTAATAACTAGTGCCCTATTGTGAACTAAGAACCATGCCAATGTTGGTAGCAAATTCTAAGCTCTACTCTGAGGTTTTTTTATTGTTCTGTCTAAAAGCAAATAAGCCAGTATTTGAAGAGTGAGTGCTCATATGCTTCTCTCCCCATCTCCCTTCTGTTAGGATGGAATAGTGAATAGCGTTCTGGCTTTGGAGTCACTCACTGTATGCTTGGTCACTCTCTTACTTGCTGTGACTTTGGCAAGCTATTTAACCTTGAGTCTTAATTTCTTCATCTGCAAAGTGGAAATGATGAGTAAAAAAAAAAAAAGAAAGTACCCTTTATGAAATTAGACTGTACTAAGTACTAGGCTAAATTCTCTATATGCATAGTTTTATTTAGTTCTCCCCAATACCTGTGTGAGCTAGGTAAGCTGCAATTCAGTTTCCTAGCCTATAAACTGTAGATAAGAACGGTACCCACCAGAGAAGTCTGGCTGTTGAGGATTGAAGAAATTATGTGTAAAGCACTTAGAAAAGTGCCTGATAAAAGATCTCATAAAAGTTGCTGGTTTTAAATCCTTGGTCCGCAGGAAAACCAGGGTACCAGATGAAGCTATGCATTTAACCATGGAATCAAATCAAATAAACATTCAAATGCAGAAAGAACAAATTGGGCTGTTCCTTGACTCTGAGACATCTTCAGGTTTTCAAAGACTATTCACGCGCTGAAGTGTGAGCCCATAATTTCAACATGATCGTGATCCCCAAAGCGTAGCATAACGTTATCTTATATTTAAGCAAATGCATTATTAGCTGGCAGTCTTCTCGGACATATTTCAATGAACGCCTTTGTTTAGTGGAGGGAGGCCCTAACAACATTGGATTGAATGTGCCTGTAGCTGTCAAGCCTGTTTAACCAAATACTATCTTATTGTCTTTTTTTTTTTTATCTTATTGTCTTTTAATAGGCGCTGCTGTTTCCTCTCTTCCTGTGAAGTCAGTTAACTTTAGACAAAGTGACAAGTAAGCTCCTCCTCATATAGCACGCTCACACTTTTTGCTTTTCTGTTGAACTATGTTTGAGTAAGTTCTTTCTCTTATCTTACAGCACTTCTGCTAATGAGAAGGAGGTGGAGGTAAGTTTCAAGCAAATGTTTTTTCCTTTAGTAAAAAAAATACGTGTTTCAGACTCACTCGCCTGCAGTCCCTGCAAGCTTTTGCACAAGCTATCGTACATTTGGTGTCTGTCTGGCTTGGCCATGACAAAGTGCAGGGAAAGCCTATGCGTGCCAGCATTATGTCACTGGGAGGAGAAAGAAATGCCTCAGTGTAATTTGGTATTAAACTGGAAATTTGACTACATCCAATGTTCTGTCCTCACCCTCACATTATTTTGACAACAGGCCGAATTTCTCAGGTTATCTTTGGGATTTAAATGCGACTGGTTCACCTTGGAGAAAAGAGTGAAGCTTGAAGAAAGATCCCGTGACTTGGCAGAAGAAAATTTGAAGAAAGAAATTGCTAACTGTTTAAAACTGTTAGAGGTGAGACTCATAACATTTGGGGACTACACGTTCGGTTGTATTATTAATAAGGTTTCCAAAATTACGTAAGAGTTTACTTGTATGACTAAAACCAACACTAGGTACCAAGCCCTGCCTGACTCAAATGTGAATTAATAAGAGGTAAGAAATCAGGATCAGGCTAAGATAAAAGGCTCACCAATAGAACGGTGTAAGTAACAAAACAAATAAATGTAGTTTAAAGTAGTTACGTGAATCTTCTGCCATCTCTCTGTATCTTCAAATAGATTTCAGGCAGAAGAGTAATTATGCAGAAAACTGAGCAACAGGAGATAATATCAATGTTAAGCTCCAAAGAAGAGAATCAAAAGACGATTTCCATTTAATTAACTGAAAAAAGAGAACGGTGACATTTCAGTCTTGTCAGATAATGGGCAAACCTTCTGTAAGGTACACAGAAGTGTAACAACTATTATTCTTCTATTTTGTGCAGTCACCATAAATATACGGATGGGTTGGAAAATTAAGGGGGCTAATTTTGGAAAAAGAAAATAAAAATATAGAAACCATATTCTGCTTTTTACTGTGGTTAAAAAAGCACATAATGTAAAATTTACCATATTAACCATTTTAAGTGTACATCAGTAGTGTTGAGTATATTCACGTTGTTGTGAGATAGATCTTCAGAACTTTTTCATCTTGCTTACTGAAACTCTATAGCCATTAAACTATTCCCCTTTTGCCCTTCTGTCAGCCCCTGGTAATCACCATTCTGCTTTCTGTTTCTATAAATTTGACTACTTTAGATAGCTCATGTAAGTGGAATCATATAGTATTTGTCTTTTTGTAACTGGTTTATTTCACTTAGCATAATGTCTTCAAATTCATCCATGTTGTAGCATGTGGCAGGCTTTCCTTCCTTTAAGGCTGAATGAAATATTCCATTATACGTGTATACCACATTTTGTTTATCCATTCATTTATTGATGGACGTTTGAGTTACTTCCACCTCTTGGCTATTGTGAACATTGAATATTGTTGCTATGAACATGGGTGTGCAAATATCTCTTCAAGACCCTGCTTTCAATTCTTTTAGAAATATGGCCAGATGTTGGATTGCCGGATCATATAGAGTTGTATTTTAAGTTTCTGAGGAACCACCGTACTGTTTTGCACAGTGGTGTTACCATTTTAAAATCCTACTAACAGTGCACCAAGGTTCCAATTTCTCTACATCCTGGCCAGCATGTTATTTTCTGTTTTCTTTTTTTTTAAAATTAATTAATTTATTTTTGGCTGCATTCGGTATTTGTTGCTGCGTGCGGGCTTTCTCTAGTTGCAGTGAGCGGGGACTACTCTTTGTTGCGGTGCACCAGCTTCTCATTGTGGTGGCTTTTCTTTGTTGCGGAGCATGGGCTCTAGGCATGCAGGCTTCAGTAGTTGCAGCACGTGGGCTCAGTCGTTGTGGCACACGGGCTTAGTTGCTCCGTGGCATGTGGGATCTTCCCAGACCAGGGCTCGAACCCGTGTCCCCTGCATTGGCAGGCACATTCTTAACCACTGCGCCACCAGGGAAGTCCCTATTTTCTGTTTTCTGATAGTAGCCATTTAATAGGTGCAATGTGGTATCTCACTGTGGTTTTGATTTGCATTTCTCTGATGATTAGTATTGTTGAGCATCTTTTCATATGCTTATTGGCCGTTTGTATATCATCTTTGGAAAATGTCTAAGTCCTTTGCCAATTTTAAAATAGGATATATGATTTGCAAATATTTTCTCCCATTCCATAATTTGCCTTTTCATTCTGTTGATTATGTCCTATACACAAAAGTCTGTAAGTTTGATGCAGTGCTGTTTTTCTATTTTTGCTTTTGTAACCTATGCTTTTGGTGTCATATTCAAGAAATCATTGCCAAATACAATGTCATGAAGATTTTCCCCTATGTTTTCTTCTAGAGTTATATAGTTTGGGGTCCTACATTTAGGTCTTTAATCCATTTTGAGTTGATTTTTGTATATGGTGTAAAATAAGAGCCCAACTTTACTCTTTTGCAGTTTTCCAACATCATTTGTTAAAGAGACTATCCTTTCCCCATTTTGTAGTCTTGGCACCCTTGTCAAAGATCATTTGATCATATATGTATAGGTTTATTTCTGGGCATGCTGTTCTGTTCTACTGGTCTGTCTTTATGCCAGAACCATACTGTTTTGGTTACTGTACCTTTGTAATGTGTTTTGAAGCCAAGACATGGGATACCTTTAGCTTTGTACTTCTTTTTCAAAATTGTTTGGCTCTTTGGGGTTCTTTGAGATTCCATATGAATTTTTCAATTTCTGAAAAAAATGCCTTTGGGATTTTGATAGATATTACATTGAATCTGTAGATTGATTTGAATAGTATGGACATCTTAACAAAATTAAGTCTTCCAGTCCATGAACACAGGATGCCTTCCCCTTTGTGTCTTCTTTCATTTTTTTCAGCAATGTTTTGTAGTTTTCAGTGTACAAGTCTTTCATCTCCTTGGTTAGGTTTATTCTCAACTATTTTATTTTTTTGGATGCTATTGTAAGTGGAATTATTTTCTTAATTTCCTTCTTAGATGGTTTATTGGTAGTGCATAGAAATGCAATTGATTTTTGTGTGTTGATTTTGTATCCTACAACTTTGCTGAATTTGTTTATTAGTTCTAACAGTCTTTTTGTGGAATCTTTAGTGGTCTCTTTAAGTAAGATCATGTCATCTGTGAACAAAGATAATTTTACTTCATTCTTTCCAATATGGATTTTTTGAATATATTTTTTTACTTGCCTGACTGCTCTGGATAGGACTTCCAGTACTAAGTTGCACAGAAGTGGTGAGAGTAGGCATCCTTGCCTTGTTTCTGACCTTAGAGGAAAAGCTTTCAGTCTTTCACCATTGAGTATGATTTTAGCTGTGGGTGTTCATATATGGCCTTTATTATGTTGAGGTAGTTTCCTTGTATTTCTGTTTTTTTGGATATTTTTATCATGAAAGGTGTTGAATCTTGTCAAATGCTTTTCTTATCAGTTTAGATGATCATGGGATATTTATCCTTCATTCTGTTAATGTGGTGTATTGCACTGATTGATTTTCATATGTTGAACCATCCTTGCATTCCAGGAATAAATCTCACTTGGTCATGGTGTATAATCCTTTTAATGTGCTATTGAATTCAATTTGCTAGTATTTTGTTGAGGATTTTTACATCACTATTCATAATGAATATTGGTCTATAGCTTTCCTGAAATGTTGTTGTCTGGCTTTGGTATCAGGGTAATTCTGGCCTCAGAGAATGAACTTGGAAGTGTTCCCTCCTCTTCAATTTTTTGCAAGAGTTTCAGGAGGATTGGTATTAACTCTTCTTTAGCTGTTTGATAGAATTCTCTAGTGAAGCCATCTGGAACTGGACTTTTCCTCTTTGGGAGATTTTTCTTTTTATAACTGCTTCAATCTCCTTACTAATTATTGGTCTACTCAAATTTTCTATTTCTTCATGATTAAGTTTTGGTAAGCCATATTCTGTTTGACTAACAACTAATATATGCTCTTCTCTTTCTAACTAATGGTGGTTATTTAAACTGCAGTAAGAAACTGTATGTCTGACAATGGCCATTCCAGTTGCAACTCATACATATCTGCCTGTTTCAAAAGTGGCTGCTATTTCATTGAGCATCTACTGTGTGACAAACAATTGGCATCTATTACCTCTCATGTCACAATATTCCTGGAAAGAAGATGCAGTTGTCTCCATCTGACAGATGAAGAAAAAGCAAATCAGAAAGCTTGATATTATAACATTTGTAGAATTAAGATGCAATTTACAGTCAATGATGCCTTATGGTTTTATTGGCAGCACTTTTCCTTTCTGATGCTATATAAAATTTATGGTATTTTAGACATGCGCAAGTATTAGAAATTTGCTCATGATCACACAGCTAATGAGCAATGGCTTGTTGGCTTCCAAATATGCTGTTCTCTTAATTCTTTCTCCACTCCAGTGAAACAGATGGCCTTCCATCAGGAAAGCCATCATCTTGGTTCAAGGGCAGAGGTTTGAGATAAATATTCATAAGGCAATGAAGGCGTAACGGCCTAACCAGCCCAATCTCACCTTGTCATCAATGGAAGAGCAAATATAGTAATCAGAGTCATATCTAATTCGAGTATATTTTTATTACTTTTCTTAAAAGTTCAAACTATGCTCTTCATATAGTGCATTCAATTCATTTATAGGCATAATTTCTTTACCATTGCCAATTAATTACATCCCATCCTATTAATTGTAGAAGAAAGATATAAACACACATGAAGGAGTAGCAAATTTGGGAAGTAAAGAAGGAAGGGATCAAAAATAGTATAAAAGACTTTGTGAATACCTGCATAGGTCTACCTCATAACCAACAAAGGTATTAATATTTCAGTATCATTCATTATTGGTCTTTGCTGCTGCTTTTCACCTTCCACAAAGATAATAGATTCATCTGCATTTACAATATAGTCAGTGTTAGAATCACTTGCTGAATACTTGGGTTGGATACTTTTTAATACTTTACTTTCTGTGCAGTCTTTAACACCTCTTTGTGAAGATGACAGCCAAGCCCAGGAAATCATTAAGAAGCTGGAGAAAAGTGTAACATTCCTCAGTCAGTGCACAGCTCGAGTGGCCAGTAGGGCTGAGATGTTGGGAGCCATTAATCAGGTAATTTGTCTCCCTTTCTCCGGTTACAATGAAATTACTAAAAGTGGATTACATTTCTAGGAAAAAACTATATTTGATCATTTCAGAATGCTCTTGATATTTTCCTGTTTTAAAAAATGCTACAATAAATATCCTTGTTTATGCATCTTTGCACACTTATTCATAGAGAAGTAGATTTTCAAAATTTTCTTTGTGGGAAAATCTGGGGAGACTTTAAATTTTTGAATCTCTACGTAAACAAACTTGTTAAAATATATTTTCCTAAGAAGGAGACATTTCACTGTGATGATAGTTTTAGTCTGAACATTTGTTATACACTTCTAATATTCTAGTTTCTTTTTAACCCCTCGCCAGGTAGTAATATTCTTTGTTTTATTTTTATTAAAGTTACATATGTGCATAGCTTTTTAAAAAAAAGTCAAGTAGGGCTTCCCTGGTGGCGCAGTGGTTGAGAGTCCGCCTGCCGATGCAGGGGACGCGGGTTCGTGCCCCGGTCCGGGAGGATCCCATGTGCCGCGAAGCGGCTGGGCCTGTGAGCTATGGCCGCTGAGCCTGTGCGTCCGGAGCCTGTGCTCTGCAACGGGAGAGGCCACAACAGAGAGAGGCCCGCGTACCGCAAAAAAAAAAAAAAAAAAAAAAGTCAAGTAGTTCTCAAAGCCTTCTTATCCCATTTCCCATGTTCCAGAGCAACAACTTTCAACTCTTTTGGTTTGTTTTTTATTAATATTCATATCTCCAAATAATATGCTTATACTGTCACCAAGTGATTCAGTTTTAGATATTTATTGGTTTCCTACTACAAAGATGAAAATTTATTTATCAATCGTTCCCCCTCACACCTTTTCACTGTCTTTCACCTTATTGTTGATCTCTCTTCTTTCCTAACCAAGCTTAAATTCCATGGTCAAACACAACATTAGCTCCCTTGCATGAACCCTCAACACTTTTCCTTCTCTTGTTTTCTTTTAAACATTAGGAAAATCTACAACTTGTTTTAAATCCATTTCTCCACCTGATTATACCTGCATAGCTGGAAAACCTCACACCTCTGTGCTGACTGAGTTCTTTTGAAATTCATCACAAACCTCAAGTGGTCCTTGGGGCTTCCCATCTTTCACACTTTCTCCTTTCTCCTCAAATCACCATCATGTCCTCCCCTCTCTCTCTGTCAAATAATGACTTTGCTTCTTAACTCAGTAAGAAAGTTGAGGCAATCAGAAGGGACCTGCCAAAAGCTCTGAACCTACAAGCACCTAAACCCTTGACATTGCCTTCCTTCCTGGTACGAAAGATGAGTTGTCTCTCATCCTATCCATGGCTAACCATCCCACGTGTATATAAGATCTCATCCCTTCTAAATTACTCAGAATCTTGGGCCCCAATTCTCCTTGCATTCTTCCATCTCCAGTTTTTCCCCACGCTACTGTATCATTCCCATCAACACACAAATACGTTGTTTTTAAGACAGGAAAAATAACACTAAACAAACACAAACAAAACAATCTTTCACTCTTTCTCCACCACCCTGTTTCTCTGTTCCCATTTTTAGCAAATCTCCTCAACAGAATTGTGCTGTTTCCAATTTCTCTCCTCCCAGTCTCTCTGAAACATATTCTAGTCAGCCTTAACCTACTAATTTTCCTTAACCTGTCTGCTACATTCAACACGGCTGAGCTCTTCCTCCTCCTGGAAACACTCTCCTCCTTGGTTTCCAGGTACCACAGTCCCCTGATCCTTCTCTCTACATCATGGAACAATCCCTTCCAGACTCCTTTACGGGTCCCACCCTTTCTCCCAGCCCTCTTAATCTTGATGGGCCCCAGGGCTTCACCAGTGCACGTCTGATTTCCATCGTCACTCAATCCCCATACTATCCTATGTAGTCAACTAATGACTGCCTAATTCACACACTTATCCCAAACCTCTGCCATGAGTTTCAGACTAGAACCTGCTACTGTTGATGTAGCTTGGAAGTTTGATAAACAATTTAAGCTTAACACATCCAAAAATAAACTTCTGACAGTCCCTCCAAAAACTGTTCCACACATAGTCTCCTTACCTCAGTAAAGGGCAACTCTGTCCTTCCAGTTGCTGGGGCTGGAAAACCTTGGGGGTAATTCTCAACACATTTCTCTCACACTCCACATCTAATCCTATGGTCAATCCTATTTACTTTACCATCAGAACATGTCTGGAATTCAACCACTCATTTCCCTCTCCACAGCTACCACCTTAATCTAAGCCACCATTCTATTTTTTTCCCAGATTACTACAATATCTTCCTACATGGTCTTCTTGTCTCCATCTAAATCCAATCCCCACCCCACCCCCATAGTCGCTTCTCAATAAAACAGCCAGAATAATCCTTTTAAAACTTAAGCCAGGTCATGCTACTCTTCTTTTTTTCATGTTACTTATTGGTTCACAGCCCTCAAGTGGCTCCTCATTTTTTTCAGAATAAAAGCCATGGTCCTTATGATGGCTTAGAAAGATCTACATGATTCCCCTGCCTTCTTACCCCTTGGGCTTTATTTTCTGTGACTGTCTTCCTGGGTTATTGCACGCCAGCCACACGGGACTTGTTTCTGTTCATCATGCTGCCAACTCAGGCCCCCAGTCCTAGCTGTTCCCTATGCCTAGAATATTTTTCCTCTAGGTGTCCACATGTCTTAGCCCTCACCTTCTCCAAGTCTTGTTCAACTGTCCCCTTCATAGAATAGCCCAGCTGACCACCTGAGCTCCCTTGTAAAATTTCAACCCCTTCCACCCCAGAGCTTCCCTGTCTTTTTTCATAATGCTGATCACATTTTAGCATACTATTATGTTTTACTGACATCTTATTTGTTGTCTACCTCCTCCCACTAGAATATAAGCTCCATGAAGGCAGGAATATGTGTCTGTATGGCTCACTGCTTGTCTCCTCAATGCCTAAAATGTGCATAGCAAGTACTCAAAAAGTTTTTGTTAAATGAGGGAGTATACGACACCAAAAGCAATGGCAAAAGAATAGATAAATTGGACTTCCTCAAAGTTAAAAACTTTTGTGTATCAAAGGACATTATCAAGAAAGTGAAAAGATAATCTACAGAATGGAAGAAAATATTTGAAGATCATATATCTGATAAGGGCCTAGTATCCAGAATATATAAAGAACGCTTGCAGCTTGACAGAAAGAGAAACAACCCAATGAAAAAAATGCAAATAAGACTTGAATAGGCGTTTCCCTAAAGAAGATATACAAATGGTCAATAAGCACATGAAAAGATGCTTAATTATTAGGGAAATGAAAATCAAAACCATAATGATATACCTCTTCACACCCACTAGGATAGCTATAATAATAGAAAAAGAAAGGAAGGAAGAAGGAAAGTAACTAGTGTTGACAAGGATGTGGGGAAATTACAATATTATTATCATATTATTAATATATTATTTAACTATTAAAAGGAATGAAGTGTTAATACATGCTACAGTGTAGATGAATCTGGAAGAATTTATGCAAACTATAGGTGCTAGACACAAAGGACACATATTGTATAATTCTATTTATATATAGTATCTAGAATGGGTAAATCTTTAGAGAAAGGTAGAAGATTGGTATTGGCTAGGTTTTGGTGGGGAGGGGTGAGTGGGGAGTAATTGCTTAGTGGGTGTGGGGGTTTACTTTGGGTGATAAAAATGTTTTGGAACTAGATAGAAGTGGTGGTTGCACAACACTGTGAATGTACTAAATGTCACTGAATTGTTCACTTTAAAATAGTAAATTTTATATTGTGAATTACACATCAATATAAAAAAAGAAAAAATACAGTGAATGTATTTTGTCAGGTTCCAATTCAAACAAAACTGTAAATAGATGTTTTTGAGGCAATTGGGGAAATTTGTATATGGATTAGATGATAAGATGTTTCTGTTAATGTTGTTAGACGTGATCATGGCATTGTGGTTATTTAAGACAATACATTCCTATATATATATATTTTTTTAGATACTTACTGAAATGTTTATGAGTAAAACCACATGATGTTCATCACCTGTACTTAAAAAGAAATAGCATTCAAAACTTGAGATGAAACTCATATAGCAAAATGTTAGTGGTTCTTGAAACTGGTTAATAGATATGTGTGGGCTTATTGTCTACTTTTTGTGTCTGTTGAAATTATCGTAATGAAAAGTTTTAATTAAAAAAAGTGGATGAATAATATTAGATCTATATTATCTGTAAACATTATTACGCCCGTGTAAATTCTATTCATAGCAGAGACAGTAGTCTGTTATGATGTCTTTTCCTCCTTTGCACAATGTTCATGTTCTTCGTGGAGTTAATCATTTTCCTTTGCCATGATTGTTATGCTTAGTTTTCTATTTACTTATCTCTAATTTATTCTCAGCCTCTCCCAGGGAGTCTAGATCTCACAATACATTCAAACTCATCAGGTATTCTGTCCATTTCTTCATTGAGATGTTGCTTCCAGAGATTTTTGACCTGTCAGTCTCAACTGACTGTTCTTCAGGCTCAACACAAAAGTCTTAGGAATTCTTAAATGAAGATTTCTTTCACTTCTTTCTTGAGTTGAATCCCATTTCCTGAATCCCATACCTCCTTCTTTGCTGGCTTACTTTTTTATTTTGGTGGAACATCTCACGCGTTTTTCTGAGGGAAAGAATGCCTGGGAGGTAAACTTATTAAAATGTTATATAACTGAAAATGGCTTTATTCTTTATGTCTTTACGGTAGCTGGGTGAAGGATTCTAGATTAGAAATCATTTCCTTCATAATTTTTCATCTTCTTCTTAGCTTCTGGAGTTGCTATCAAACTTTGATGCCATTCTGACCCCTGAACTTTTGTTTATAACCCCTTTTTACTTTCCAGAAGCTTTTAGGATATCCTCTTACCCCTACTGTCCTTCCTTGGCATGGGTTTATTTTCAACCACTGTTTTAGGTCCTAAGCTGGAAAGTTATTTCTTGAGTTCAGAGATTTTCTTGAACTGTTTCCTTTTCTACATTTGATGGAATTTTTCTACATTTTCTATACTTCTTGAATTCCTTTCTTCTGAACTGGTCCTTTCTTGTCTGTTTTCTACATTTTTGTCATTTTGCTCTAGTTTCAGAGAAATTTCCTTAACCTTATCTTGAAACTCTTAAGTTACATATTTTTTAATCATATTTTTAATTTCCAGACTTTTAAAATTCTCAGGATGTTGCTTTTTAATATCTTGTTCTTATTTCATAGATGCAATACTTATTCTTACTTTTCTGAAGATATTGATAGTTTCATTGAAATTTTAGTTTTTTTCTTTTTGTTTTGATTTCCTTTTCTCAGGCTAGAGGCTTTCCTCTGACTAGTGATGACCCACTATACAGCTGACTGGGAGCTCTGTATATGTTGGGTGGGGACGTTTCTTGTTGGCTCTGAGCTTCACACAAGCTAGGTTGTGTCACTGGGATACTCTTAACGTTGGTAGTTTTAAGACTGTCATCTTGCAATGTTAGATTCCTCAGAGAAAAGTCTTCCAACTGCCAGTCTTGAGAGTATAAGCTTGGCTACAAGTGTTTGATAGTTGGAAGAATAAGGCTCCATATCTCTAGATTCAATATATATATAGACTTTTGCTTAAATCTATTCTTTTCTGTATGATCCACTCACCATCAACTATTTGTTACTGCTCAATCCACAGACACTCTGGTTAACTCTCTCTAGATAGCCAGCTTTTGTAGTCTTTCACCAAATTGGTAGAGGGGCTCAGCTGACCTGAGTAAGGGAGGGGATCTGTGGATCTAATCACTTTTTACAGATTTTCAACCATTTCTTCTGTTCTATCTCCAAGCTTAATTCCAAAGGCACCACTAATTCCTGAGCATTTGCAGCTTTCTGTGGTATAACCCACGTGGCTTCTAGGCTTTTCTTACTGCTTTTTTTAGGGTTCAGCTTTTCAGGTCTTAGTCATTTACCACCGGCCCTTCTACTTGGCAGGTGTTCAAAAATTTGTTATATCCTCTTCCGTTCTATTTACACTTGTCTATTCATGCCTTAAAAAAAATCCCTTGTCATTTTTGTAGGATTTAAGGATGGAGTGAAGATAAGTGCATGTGTCTCATTCACTGTCTTTTAACTGGGTATCAAGAATAGTATTTTCAATGTAAATTTGCTCTTTTTTTTTTTTTTCGGTACGCGGTCCTCTCACTGTCATGGCCTCTCCCGTTGCGGAGCACAGGTTCCGGACGCGCAGGCTTAGCGGCCATGGCTCATGGTCCCAGCCACTCCGCGGCATGTGGGATCTTCCCGGACCGGGGCACGAACCCGTGGTTCCCTGCATCGGCAGGCGGACTCTCAACCACTGCGCCAGCAGGGAAGCCCTAAATTTGTTCTTTTTTTTTTTCCTGCTAGGAAAGCCGGGTTAGTAAAGCCGTCGAAGTGATGATTCAGCATGTAGAAAATCTGAAGAGAATGTATGCCAAAGAACATGCTGAATTAGAAGAACTAAAACAGGTTCTTTTGCAAAATGAAAGGACTTTTAACCCTCTTGAAGATGAAGGTAATAAAAGTTTAAGATAATTGTATCAGTTATGTCTTTCTAACTTTCTTCTTTTTCATTCTCTCTCTTACTAATTCTTATTATATAATGTCTTTAGTATAAGACCCTTATGTTAAGATTATATTAGAAGGATATGATATATAGAATATAAGAAATAACTCATTCCTGTTATTTATATAGCCCAGAGTAAGATGTCAGTTAGAAGACAAATTAGGAGACAAGATGGATTTTATGGTAGACACCAAGATTTCATTAAAATGATGACATGAGCAAATATAACTAATCTAACTCATTGAGTTGACCCCAGTGTTGTCTTACTTAGGATATGTTAGAATTGGCTTTTTCTCCACACATAAAGCAAGGCACAGTAGCATAAATGAACCACTCTTATCAACAATGGTTTTGTATCCCTCGAACAAGGAAGGACTGTGACAGGGTAAGCTAATCAATAGATTGGAAAATAGGGAGACATCTGAGACCATGGAGAATATCTTAACAGAAGGCTTATATGAACCTTATAGTTTTATTTTAAATAGACAGTATGAATGTCTATAGGCAGAATTTTCATTTTAATGATTCTGTTCTCTCTTCTTGAAAAGTAATAACATGTGATGATCTTCTGATCTGTAATTTTGGACTCATTGATTCAGCAGACATCCATTTAGTGCCCCCTCTGTGCTAGGCAGGCATGGTGGACATTGGCAGTGACATAGAGGACTGTATTCCATTGGTTCAGATTACTAACGTTGTGAATCACCAAATAAATGATAACCAGATATTTATATTGCTCAGTAGTCTCTAGGGTCTTAAATATTTTCCAACCATTGCTTTTCTTTGTAAAGAATTAAGACCATTGCGTTAAACTGCACATGTAATTCCAAAAATACACAAATGTGTTTTCCCTTTCAGGTGACTGCCAAATTAAAAAACGTTCAGCTTCTCTAAACTCTAAGGTAACAAATGTCTATCAAATGTTATAGCTGAGATGGTTTTAAAATACTACTTGAAGCAACATGGCTTTAAATCATAAAACAACAGTGATTTTAATTCATATATATGTGTTATGTATATATACATGTGTGTTTATATATGTACGCTTTTCTACTTCTTGCAATATTTGTACATCAATTAAGTTTGCCTGGCAGCGAGAGGAAAGCCAGTATTAACGATAGTTTCTCTCTCGTGTGAAACCAAAGTTGGGAATAAGCAGTCCAACAGCTTCACAAAATCCCAGTCCCCGTCTCTCTTGCCGAGTCATCGACCTCAGCACTTTGCTTCCATCTCATAGTCTAAGATAGCTTTGTCATTTCTGGGTACCAAGTCCTGGTCATTATGTTGAGTCCTGCTCCAAGAAAAAGGAAGAAGCGAGCACAGGTGTTCTCTCTACCTCTGAAGACACTTCCTAGAAGTCCCAGATAACATTTCCCTTTTCATTCTTTGTTGGAAATAAGATGAAAACAGCTTTTATTCTGGAGGCTGTATGCCTAACTAAAAATTAGTGGGGTTTGTTACTAAGTAGAAGGGGAAAATGGGATATTGAAAGTCAACCAGCAGTTTCTGTCAGTTTGAAAATCAAGATTTCACTGAATTTTTGGGCAAGGGACTTTAAAATCATTCCATCCAAATCTTTTTCACAGATGAGGAAATTAACTTTCACAGAAGTTAAGTGATTAGTTATGATCCTGTAGTGACAGAATCATGATTAGAACCCAGGATTTTGGACCACAATTTGCTATTTTTGATGTTCAACTAACCTATAAAAATAAATTAGAAATGGTGGCTTAAGAAAAGTATTCACATAAAACTTCTTCAGTTTATTTCCTGAAGTTCTACTTATTTAAATGTGAAGAGCCACAAAATATAACATTCTCCTGTACAAATCTCAAGGCTGAGGTATAAACACATCCATTCATTATAATGTCATACTCATCCTTAAATGTATAAAATGGAAAAAATGAAACCATGGAAAAAAGTCCCTAAAATAGGTGCATATTTATCTCCTCTTGAGTTGGGGAAAACCGTTCCAAGCATAAAAGACATGATAGCAAAAGAGGGGAAGAGATGAGGGACTTCCCTGGCGGTCCAGTGTTTAAGATTCCACGCTTCCATTGCAGGCGGCATGGGTTCGATCCCTGGTCAGAGAACTAAGATCCTGCATGCCACATGATGTGGCCAAAAACCAAACCAAACCAAACCAAAGATAACCAAAAAAAAAAAAAAAGAAGAGAGAGAGATAAAAAGATTTGGCTACATTAACAATAAAAAAATTCTGCCAAGAAATATCATTAACAAAATTAATATAGGCAAAAATCATAAACAGGTGGTTCTCAGAGCAGATACATACAGGGTTATTTGGCATAGAAAAACAGTGTTCAGTGTTACTGGAAACCTAAACAGAAAGCCTTATGTTCCTTACTTGATTGGCAAAAATTATCCATTGTTGGAGAAGGTAGAATATAAATTGGCAGAATATTTCTGGAAGGCAATTTGGCCATAACAAAATCCTCGAAAATATGTCTCCTGTTTAACTCATCAGTGATCAAGTACATGGATGTGTACATTCAAGAATACCCATCAGTGTTTCATACAAGGATAAAACATTGAGAATTTTCTAAGTGTACATTTTCCCCCTTTGGGTAGCCATCTTCTCTTCGAAGAGTGACCATTGCCTCTTTGCCCAGAAATATTGGAAATGCAGGAATGGTAAGCAAATCCCTAAGTGTTCTTAGTCCAAAGCAAATTTATTTCCATATGACAGAAATATAAATTTACTACACTAAATTCATATTTTATTATTTCCTTAACATCTGAACTTTAAAGGTGGCTGGGATGGAAAATAATGACCGATTCAGTAGGAGGTCAAGCAGTTGGTAAGTGTAATTTTCTGGTTGCTCTTTGGGAAACTTACTGTTTTATAACTGGGCTAAAGTAAATGTTTGAAATAAGTGATATAGTAACATTTGATTTGTATGGAGTATATGCAGAATAATTATAAAAACTGGCATATGTTCATGAAATTATTTCTTATGAAATAAGCATTATATGAATATGCCAAGGAAAAAATAAGAATGTATCATTTTTGTATTGATTTAGGTAGTGGGAAATAAATTGGTAATGGCTACAGAAGTATTTGATTTGACAAGTGGCTATAATTATCTTTATTTAGGCGTATTTTGGGGTCAAAGCAGAGTGAACACCGTCCCTCATTACATCGATTTATTAGCACCTATTCCTGGGCAGATGCTGAAGAAGAAAAATGTGAACTGAAGTAGGTGAAGCTTGATGTGTTTATTAACCTGATGTGCCAGGCATAAATAGTGGGGATCAGTTTTATTCTGTGGAGATGAGGTCAATGCTGCATCATCAAAAAGATCATTCATTGTTTAAGACTTTTGTGAACTGTAAAGTACTATATAAATGTTACTTGCTAATACATTCACTCTCACAGCACTCAGTACTTCAAGGTTTGAGGTCTTAAGTTAGAAAAGAACCTGGAATTTGCCAGATATGTGAAGAGAATTTTTTTCCTGTATAGGTTTCTTGTCATCAGGGGGAAAGGTCAATGAAGAGCCACAGAAATAAAATTTTCATCTACTTGGATGAATTATTTACAACATATAATGTAATATGTAATATATGCGCATTATATATACATGTCTTCCCTTTAAGTAAATGAAGACGAGGGGAAACATAAAACTCTACATTGCCATCTCTATATCTAGCAAGTTAAACAAATGAAATATACTCCTATAATGAAAGGTAGAGGGCAAGAGGGAGGGAGAAGAAATGCTGCCCCTAAATCCTTGGGTGACATTGGACAAACTGCTTAACATTATTTGGTCTCAGTTTCCTCGTCTGTAGAGATCTTAATGAAATGATTTTATGTTGATTTTATAACACGTTCATTGCGTGCCTGTTACGTGAGACACACTACGCTCAAGCTTAAGAGGTATAAAGATGAAAAAGACATAGTTCCTACCCTCAAAGCCTTTACTTTTTCCTTAAATAATCCTGGGAGTCTAATTGCATGTACTGAACTCTTTTTAGATTTAAAGTTAACATAATGGATATTTTCTAATCTGGGTTAAAAAAAATCAAGAGTTTCCTTGAAAAGATTATAATCTATTTTTAAATTTTTGTCAGTATGGTATGATTTCTACTGCAAAGTTTCCGCAAATGAAGACTGAAACCTTGAAAATGCTACAAGAATTCTGGCTTTTGGGCTTTGTTGCCTTTAAAAACCAAACTAAAATCTATCACATGCATTCCCTATAGGTGTTTGACTGAAAAACAAAAACAAAAACTTTGAGACACAATTCCCTTTGGCAGTTGTGAGGGGACTGTAAGTTTGGGATTTCAGTATTCAAATCCAACTAGGGACTCATCAGTGAACATGAAACATGGAACATGAACATGAAACAAGTTTTGTTCAGGTAAAGGACCCCTCTTTAGATAATATGATTTTATCTAAATACAGTCAACCTATTTGCTACTTCCCAGCTCACTGACCACTAATAGTTTATCTTAGGTAGTTTTATACCAAACATATCTTCATAAACATGTTTAAAAGTATTAAGATTTTTTAGAGAAAGAAGAAATGACACTTTGACGTTACTCCACTTTAGCACTGCTCAAAAAACCTACAGAAAAAAGAGTAAAATCAATTGTTAATGAGAAAAATTTTATGATACGTTGAATGAAAAATACATGGAGAAATATAGCATCCACATTTGCTTTTTAAAGTGTACTTACTAATACACACACAGACACACACACACGCACATGCTGAGAAGGAAAATCACAGTAACAACAGTGGTTAATTATGAGTGGTGAGAATTGACTAACTTACACATGTTCTTTGTAAATCTCCCCTTTTTATTTGTTCTTTGGCTAGCATCCCAATTTTCTACAACAAACATTTGCTATTTTTCTAAATACAGAAAGTTACTTTAAAAAATTAAATTCCTGGGCTTCCCTGGTGGCGCAGTGGTTGAGAGTCTGCCTGCCGATGCAGGGGACACGGGTTCGTGCCCCAGTCCGGGAAGATCCCACATGCCGCGGAGCGGCTGGGCCCATGAGCCAAGGCTGCTGAGCCTGTGCATCCGGAGCCTGTGCTCTGCAACGGGAGAGGCCACAACAGTGAGAGGCCCGCGTAACGCAAAAAAAAAAAAAAAAAAAAGAAAGAAAGAAAGAAAAGAAAATCGAATTCCTATAAATGGTTAAAAATATAAAGTTGGTGATTTGACTTTTAGAATTACTATTTATCAAATCTTTCTAAAGCAAAACGAATATCTGCAAGCTTCCTTAGTAATACAGGAAAATTTAGCAGTATGTTATAAATGATAATAGCACATTATCCATAGTTTAATATTTAAAAACAATATTTATTTACAGAACTAAAGATGACTCAGAACCACCTGAAGAAGAAACAGTAGAAAGGACAAGAAAGCCAAGTCTTTCTGAAAAGAAAAATAATCCATCAAAATGGGATGTCTTTTCAATGTAAGTTGTCTACTTGCTAAATGATACCATTTTGGTGGAATGGGGAAAGGTAAGGCAGGGTTAGCAGAATTAATCTTAATCAAATTACTTTACTAAAAGACCTTTCAAAATGTTAAATTTAAGATGAATAACAAACTCCATATGGTGTTTAACAATTATCCCTGAACCTATGAACTACAAGAGGCAGGTGAGTTCACAGTGTTAAGAACTTGGCCTTGGAACCAGATGGCCCAGGCTTGAATTAGCTCTCTGACTCTGTGTGACCTGGGCAAGTTCATCCAGTTTTGAGCACTGATTTCTTCACCTGTAAAATAGAGATGATAATAGTACCTATGTCTTTGCTGTCATGAGTAAATGAATTAGCACATGTAAAACACATAGTTAACTATTTTCAAAGACTTATATGATGCTGCAATCTTTTTTGGTGGGTGTTTCTAAAAGGAATTTTAGGGTTTCAGTACGGCAAAAGTCCAGGGTATGGTGAGAAATAAGTGACATGTTTATAAGTACACATGTCTTGCTCTACCCAATGAATAACATTATTTCTTCTACCCCAGGAATATAAATTGCCTTACCTGATTGAAAAGATGAACTTAATACTCAAATGTACTTGTTAGGAGTTAAGTAATGCCTAAATCACATAATTTTCAGATTCTTACCTTAGCACATCATTTCTTTAATTCCAAAAGTTGTAAGGGGTGGGGGGAGCAGATTGTGGGCAAAGCCAAGAGGCTAGACCATACCGTGTAGCTTATTATGAGGGGGTGTTGGTGGAATTATGCAGGGCAGACGCATGACTTGATTCTTGTTGACAAAAGGAGTGTTTCTAATAACAGATTATTGTGATTACCACATGCTGACTTTGTGTTTTCCTTGTAGTTATAACACAGTAGCTTCCTGGGCAACAAATCTCAAGACTTCCATCAGAGAGGCCAGTAAGGCACTCTGGCTTTCTGTCGCGTTCATTGTACTATTCGCGGCATTGATGAGCTTCTTCACAGGCCGATTTTTCCAGAAGTCTGTGGATGCTGCTCCCACACAGGACGGGGACTCCTGGATGTCTCTAGAACATATCTTGTGGCCATTTACCAGACTCCAACACAATGGGCCACCGCCAGTGTGACTGCAGCACATCCTAATGTGCTAATGCTAATCTTGATTTTTAAAGTTTCAGTATCTGAACTTTGTAAATTAGTAGCTTTTAGCTGGGAAATTATAGCATGGAGCCAGAGGTTCTCAGGATGACTGTAAGATATTTTATATTCCCTCTTTTTGTGATTACCTTCCTAACTAAAATACAATGGGGAGGAAGCCCACCTACATGATTTTTTTAATGAGCTTTTTGAGGAGGAGATATTATTGTTTGTTAAAATTTATTGAAATAAAGAACCATTCAAATTTTCATACAGTGAATGTTGGAAGTCTCAGTAGGTCACATATGCATAAGGAAAAAACCCCTAATTCTTAGAAAGTAAAATTTGAGTGTAAAATGCTGATTAGATCATTTTAACAGCCTATTTGGCATATATCCACTCATTACACTTTATTGTAGAAATCCCGGATTTTTCTCCAAGTTGCTTCATTCTTCATACTGAATAAAATTTATCAGTGGGGATTAAGAATAGCTGAGTAATCTAGTTGAGAGTAGCATGTGGCATACAGAGTCAACAAACTGGCAGCTGGAACACCTAACTTTCTTCATTGCTTCTTTAGAAGCAAAATCCTTAACCATGTGATATAAAGTAGAATGAAACTCAGTTTCTTCTTTAAGGGCTTCAGAGAATGCATCACTGGATTCATTGATTTTGAGGCTCTGTGCCCTGTCACCATTAAACATTAAAAGGGTCCAATTAGGATTCTGAATGGGTTCTTCTTTAGGAAGGTGTTCCCTCACCTAAAGAAAAAGAAAGAAAGATATGTTACTAGTTCCTCTTTTATTGGGTATTTTGACAGTAGAGTATTTTATTTGAAGGGCTCAGTTGAGTTCCCTGAATTGCTAAGATAAAAAGAAACAGTCTTAATGTCTCATTTTTTTAAAAGCATGAAACTGTTTATATCTTGGTGTTTATGGAACTTATCAAAATGTATTAATTCCTTAAAAATATTTATTGAATGGCTTCAAGTGTCAGGTACTCTTCTAGGTGCTGGGGATAAAACAACAACAAAGAAAAAATAACTAAACGTATTAATAAGTAACAACTGCAACAATAAAAACCTTGTCTTCAAGGAGCTTATATTGTAATAGGAGAAACACACAATAAACAAGATAAATAAATATGGTGGCTCATTTATGCTAAAATATTCATCAGTCATCGTGTAGAATATGATAAGATACATTCTTTATCAGGCAGTAGGAAATGTGCCAGAAAGTTAAACTGGAGGCCTAACCCTCTCAGAGGAGAAAGTCTGTGAATCATAGATGATATATTCACGTGAAAGGCTGACATTTGTTCTTCAGTTGATGTGAAGAGAGATAAGGTCTCTAAGCCTGAAATCAAGAGCATTTGATACCATAATGGACAATGAAAGTATAACCTTTACATCGTTTGGTTTTATTTATTTATTTTTTTTGTGCGGTACTTGGGCCTCTCACTGTTGTGGCCTCTCCTGTTGCGGAGCACAGGCTCTGGACGCGCAGGCTCAGCGGCCATAGCTCACGGGCCCAGCCGCTCCGCGGCATGCGGGATCTTCCCGGACCGGGGCACGAACCTGTGTCCCCTGCATCGGCAGGCGGACTCTCAACCACTGCGCCACCAGGGAAGCCCTGGTTTTATATTTTTGACAAAATTAAAGAAAATGAAGTTGTAAAACTCCATTTTGAATGTTAATCTTTTTCACCTTTTTAAAAGGAGAAACCATGGTCTACATTCATTTAGCTTTTGAGTATCTTCTTTTGGAGCACAAAATAGTCTAATGGGGTTTTTGCATACTATACCTGAAATACAACTTTGTCAGAATTGCATGCTGTATTCCACTTGCTCCAACCAAACGCAAAAGCAGAACTTAACAGGGCCATTTGTCGATAAGCTTTCACTTCTACCAAAGGAAGCTGTCAATATACAAACAAATAGAGTTGATCGTAGAGCCTCTCTAGTCTCCCTTCCATCCTTGGCCCCCTACAGTCTGGTCTGGTCTCAACACAGATCCATTTAAATGTAAGTCAGCTGAAGTTAATCAGAAAGAGGAGACAAATATCATATGATATCACTTATAAGTGGAATCTAAAAAAATGGTACAAATGAACTTACTTACCAAACAGAAATAGAATCACAGATGTAGAAAACAAAATTATGGTTAACAAGGGAGGAAAAGTGGGGGGGGGGGATAAACTGGGAGATTGGGATTGACATATACATACTACTATATATAAAATAGATAACTAATAAGGACCTACTGTACAGCACAGGGAACTCTGTAATGGCCTATATGGAAAAAGAATCTAAAAAAAAGTGAATATATGTATATATGTATAACTGACTCACTTTGCTGTAGAGCAGAAACACAACATTGTAAATCAACTATAATCCAATAAAAATTTTAAAAAACTATTAAAAAATAAATTAAAATTCAAATATTAAAAAAATAAAATAAAATGTAAGATTACATGACTTCTTTCTCAAAACGGGGCAATGGCTTCCCTTTTCAGAGTAGAATCCAAAGTCCTAACAATGCTCCACAAGGGCCTCTGTGGTCTGACATCCCCCATACACCCCGTTATCTCTCTGACCTTATCCCCTGTTCTTCTCCCTTTGCTCTCTCGGCACCCCGGCCTCCTTGCTGTCCCTCCCATCCTCAGACACATCAGGCCACACCCTCTGGGCTCTTTCCCCAGGTCTTCTCTCCACCTGGAAGCTGATATCCTTCCAGAGATATCAACTTGGCTAAATTCCCCACCTTGAAGCGTTGCTCAAATCTTGTCTCCTTATTGAACCCCTCTCCCCCTACACCCTATTTGGTATTGTAACTTTCCTTTTCCATACCACTTAGCACCTTTTGACATATAAGATAATTTTGTTTATTATGTTTGTTGTTTATTTTTACCTCCCTCAACTAGAATGTAAGCTCCACAAGGGCAGGGACCTGTGTTTTATTCACTGTTTCCTAAGCATCTAAAACAATGTCTAGAATATAGGTGTTCAGAAAAAAAAAAGTCTTGAGTATAATATTCTGAAAAGATGACTAGTATATGACATTCAGCATTTGTAGAGTAACTGGCAATTTGAGTTACTAAAACTAAGGTTGGTTTTTTTTCCCTACGCATATATGTATGCACTCTTATTGACAGGATTATTTTCAAGTGTTGTGTCTACCTATATTGCCATTTTCTGGTATATTATAAACTTGTTCTTGAGTATAGAACTCTTCTGCCCAAAACACCTTTCATGATTAGAAGCCACTCTGTCTCCATTCATGCATCATAAATATTTGCTAAACATCTATTGTATTCTAGGAATAGGCTTGGTGCTAGAAGAATCAAAGCTGATTAAGAAACGGCCACCCCCCTCAAGGAGCTCGCAGTTTAACATGGAAGGATCTCATTTAACTAAACTTAGGCGTCATATGAAGCTGTACGTAGACAGGGAGGCTCTGTCGAGAAATAGAAGGAAGTGGGTTTGGTGGTCCTTGTATGTCTGATTTTGCCTGACTTATCATATTTGGGAAACTGCTGAGTCATTTACTCTTTTAAGAAATCTTACATGTATCCAGTCTGGAAGGAGAAAGAAAGCATAGGAAATGCGAAGTTGCTCAGACTCTACCTTTGCACTAAACTGACCAGCTGTGGTTACGCTCCATGTGTCACTATGAAGATCATACAATAGATTATTAAATTTGAGAGAACCCTGGATTTCTGGTCATGCTATTTATTCCTTCCTTTCTAACTATAATCTTATATAAGTGAATATAGAAAACCATTGGTGTACCGTAAGATTTATATAAAATTTAATACTTGCTAACATTCTAAATGTCCAGCACATTAAATTTGGAAAGATTCATTCTTACCTTATAGTTTATAACAACATAAAAGTGAGAGTGTCCAGTAGGGAAGATATTCAGTCCAGCTTCTTTCAAAGCAATAATGAAAGAAACAGGAGTCATCCACTTTTCTTCCAAAATAGAGGAATGCTTTTGGTTATTTAGTTTGATGGACGCTAACATGCAGAGGTTTTCCTAGTTTCAATAAGAAAAAAGAAGCGCTTATACAAGTTAAAGAAACTATTACCGCATTATCATTCTAGGTCCAGCTGTTAGGTTCTTTACACTATTAAAACAAAATCCTATATTAAAAAGAATGCAGGACAGAAATGTTTTAGGCCTGACCCAAAAGCTCCACTGCAAAGTCTCCACGTTACCTTAAGCAGTTTATCAACTCTTCTTGGGCTCATCTGAGCAATCCAGGGACTGAACTGAAGGATCTCTCAGGTCTCCTACTTTATAAATTATGATCTAAGAATACTACATGTGTTCATATTGATATATAATAGCTATTTGACAGCAATCATGTTGCAACTTTTAAGGATCATAATTTTTTATACATATATAATAAAATTTTAACATAATAATGCAAAATTATTATCCAGTTTTAAAGTCTGCAAAGTGGCGGGACTTCCCTGGTGGTCCAGTGGTTAAGACTTCATGCTCCCAATGAAGGGGTCCCGGGTTCAATCCCTGGTCAGGGAACTAAGATCCCACATGCTGCAACTACTGAGACCTCATGCTCTAGAGCCCACGTGCTGCAACTAGAGAGCCTGTGCACCAAACTACTGAAACTGCCTCAATGAAGACCCAGCATGGCCACAGTAAATAAATAAATAAATTTATTTGTTTTAAAAAATGTCTGCAAAGTGGCAATTTGAAGGTGTACAGAGTTCACATCTCTCATCTGACTTTAAAAGCCAAATTTGATGATATTCTAGCCTTCCTGCCACAGTCATAAGGAATTTCAGGTTATCTCTTTTTTTTCCTCTCTCTCTCTTTTTAAAACAACTTTCATGAGGTGTATCTTACATATCATAAAATTCACCCAAGTGCACAGTCCAGTGATTTTTTTGGGTAACTTTACTGAGTGGTGCAACTCTCACCATAAATCAGTTTTACAGCATTTTCATCCCTCCAATAAAATCCCTTATGTCCATTTACAGTTAATCCTCATTCCCACCCTCAGCCTCAGGCAACCACTAAATCTACTTTTTGTGTCTCTAAATTTCAGACTGTGTAATTTCTGAGTGACGAGCAATGGAGGCACTCAAAAGGGATTTCAAATGGCTAGGTGATAAGATCAGGAGGCCTCTTTAGAGTGGATCAAAAACTCTGAAAGTCATACTGCAACCAGGCTTATATCTTCACCAATTGTTCTATTCCTAGTAACTTTAGGGTACAAATTTGTACTTTACTTATTACATGCTATTTCCTATCTATTTAATTTATATTTCATTTAGAAATTACAGTTCAAGGTATATTGTAAATAGATTTATAAAAGACACATTTCAATATATAAATCAGCAGTGATTGATTGCTTTGACACACTTACAGTCATCAAACAGATTTAGCTCTTTGACATGACTTGCTGTAACAGCAGTTTACCTTAATTTGTATTTGAATCTCAGTAAATACTGTAGTCACAGTCAGAAGTACTTTATTCACATCAAGTGGTCTTAGCTCCCATGACTGGTATGGCATATTAACATGAGCATCTTGAATCAAGGTAACAGGGCCAAAAGTGTCCAGGCTGAATGTTATAAGTCTGTCTTCCCATTTGTAAGATACATTGCTGATGCCATCAGTTTTCCAGTGTTTACCTTTATAATTAGGAAGAATGTGACATTAGTTCCATTTTTTCCTCTGCAAAAATAAGAATGAAACCACTCCCATAACTGCAATATGTATAAATTGATTTTTCACATTTAGAATAGAATCTCCACAAAAAGCCAGCTTTGCTGGGAGTTTCTTCCTGTCTACAGGATCAAGTCCAAACTCCTCAGCACAGCTGTGAGACCTTTAGAATGAAGCTCTGATTCTGATTTCCGGCTTCCTCCTTTGCCACTTCTCAGACCTCTTTCCAGCCACACTTTTTCTTCTTCTGCAACAACATCATATACCTCTGAGCCTCTGCACATGCCGTTCTTTCTTCCGAGAGGACTCTTCCTTTATCTCTTAGAGAAACTCTCTTCATCTTTCTTTTTAAACAACTTTAAAATTCACCTGTCTTGAGTATGCGATTATTTTTAGTAAATTTATTGAGCTGTACGACCATCATCACCATCCAGTTTTATTCAGTTTTAGAACATTATTATCCTCCAAATAAGATCTCTTATGTCTGTTTGTAGTTAATTCCCATCCCCATCACCAGCCCCAAGCAACTATTAATATACTTCCTGTCTCTAAAGATTTTGCCTTTTCTGGACTTTTCATTAAATACAATCATATAATAGGTGGTATTCTGTGTCTCTTACAACTCAATAATAAAACACAACCCAACTTAAAAATGGGCAAAAGATTTGCATAAACATTTCATCAAAGAAGATATACAAAAGTATAGTAAATACATTAAAAAAGATGCTCAACATTACCGGTCATTGGGGAAATACAAATTAAAACCACAAACTACCATTTCACACCCACTAGAGTGGCTATAATCAAAAAAACAGATAATAACAAATGTTGGCAAGGATGTGGAGAAACGGGAAACCTCGTATCTTGCTGGTACAGCTACTGTGAAAAACAATTTGGCAAGTTTCTTAAATAGGTAAGCATCAATTTACCATTTAACCCAGCAATTCCACTCCTAGGGATATACCCAAGAGGAATGAAGACATATGTCCACATGAGACTTACATGTGAAAGTTCTCTTAGTCTCTTAAGGACCTGTTCAATATTCCACCCTAGGAGAAGCCTTCCGTAACTCTCCAGATGGGACCCAGCCACTGTTCTGCTCCTTAGCACTTCTATTATATAGCACCTTACTACATTGTATTATGATTATTTTCCCTCTCTGCCTCTCCTACAACTTTGAAAACTCCTGGAAGAAGGAACTATGTCTCATTTATCTCTATCTTTCTTATTGTTCAGCATATTTATGGAACAAATGAATGAATCATTATCTTTCTAGAACACCCTCTTCATTCCCACTTGGCTTTCTCCTCTTCTCACATGGAGGGTTTCACTGACTATTTTTGAGTCTCAAATTCAATATAATAAATACGATTATATTGGAAAACTAAGTTCTTTATAATTCCTCTTTTTGTTTTTACATTAACAAAATTATTTTAATTTTTAAACGTAAAAATTAAGTATTGCCTATAAATAAATTCTTCAACTTTCTAGTATTCCCTGGCAAAAAAAGTTTCCCCATGGTTTAAAAATTACTGGAGTTGTAGATTACTGTCGTATAATTACTGTAGTTAGAGTCAATTTTTACATATTGTATTTCCCTGAATCATGTGGGATAATTTACCTTGTCTAATACTAATTGAGTATGAATAAATTTTAATGTGATAAATATTTAGGAACATTACCATTAAAGGAAAGGAAAAGTGAAACCTCTAAAAGCAACATAAAAGGAAAAAATTACCTAATGTTCATTTTGATATACTTTATGGTTTAATGTATTGATAAAAATATACTGTTTTTAATATATAAATTATTTCTAGAATAAATAATGTCTTGTGGCTATGTCTATACAAGCAAAAATATGGAGTAGTGTAGCAACCATGAAAAAGTTTAAAGTACAAAATATTCTCTAAATTCTCTGCCCCCATTAACTAAATAAAGTAATAGCTCTGTGCTTTAGTGATCTTATCTGTTCTAAACCTATCATCTAGTATGTAAACCCTTTCACAAATAAATAGATGGATGTAGAATAACTCACCTACACTAAAAACAAAGCTATTCGGCTTTCATCTAAGAGCCCCAAAATGTGCATACATTAATTCACAAGACCGAGACCTTTCAAAGTTTAGCCTGCCAACCCCAAATAAGGTATCTGCTAATTACTGGTGAATTATTAGCTTGTATTTCTGTTAGTACTTCTGATTTCATTGATATTTATTTAACATTTTGAATAAGCAATAACTTCCCATGATTCGTCAGAAGTTATAAAGAGGCATACAGTGGCTAGTTTTCCTCTTTCTCAGGTTTCCCATTTGCCCACTCCACATCCTCAGTACCTGGCTGTAATAAGCTTTGCAACTTATAAATCATTAGCATTAAAATAATCAAATTTTAATCACTCCAGTGTGAATTATTTGGCCATTTCAAGAGAGAGTAGGCTTTTCATTTGTTTGTTTTTGATTTGCTATGCTATCTTGATATTTTTGTTCATTTCCTTCTTTTTTAAAACGTAATTGTATAAACATAAAGACATTTCTCAGAGAATACGGCAGATATAAACACTTCAGCAACTAATAGTTATAAAAAACTCCAATCCCTATTCTTTTCCATCAAGAGCAAACAAAACAAAGACCCTAGAATTGGCAGAGAAATATGTAAGATTAGAAACTCAGTTTACACGCTGCATTTCCTAATTTGATATAGGAATTTATATTATTGTATCTCTTTTCATTACATAATTATCAAAGCTGGTTAAGACATTGCTGTACCTTCAGCATCCCACCTTGCAACCATGGGATTCTCAAAAAAGATTACGTTCTCATGAACCTCAAGCATGACCTCTATGGGTGGGAAAGTGTTTTCTGTTTCAAAGTCTTCTGCCGTTTCTGGAGGATATGTATATTTCTGTAATCCTTCTTTGAGTATCTTTTAAAAATGACCAAAATAATACCAAGTTAGAAGCTGACTGGTAACAGTTAAAGATGTAAATATTGCTGAATAAGCTATACAGTTATTTTAAATAAGCACTGCAGTTTGGTCACATTTAACTATAGATTGACTAACAAAATGTCACAATAAAATTAAAGATAATGATTTGAGGAAAAAAAAATCACGACACTTGAATGTAATTCAGAACCCTCCTATGGGCCAGGTTCTATGCTGGCTGGGACTTAACTATTCATTTTATCCCTCCAAGTAACAGTACAAGGCATATATTTAACAGAGAGGATAACTGGCACTTACAGAAATCAATTAATGTGCCAAAGATTACAAAATGACTTCAAGAAATGCCCGACGTCAAAAATAGATCTACAGGGCTTCCCTGGTGGCGCAGTGGTTGAGACTCCGCCTGCCGATGCAGGGGACACGGGTTCGTGCCCCGGTCTGGGAAGATCCCACGTGCCGCGGAGCGGCTGGGCCCGTGAGCCATGGCCGCTGAGCCTGCGCGTCCGGAGCCTGTGCTCCGCAACGGGAGAGGCCACAACAGTGAGAGGCCCGCGTACCGCAAAAAAAAAAAAAAAAAAAAGTTACAAAATAGAGGAAAAAATTGAATGGGGAAAATTTCTAGGGCACGTGTGAGATTATTAAAAAGGGACTTGGAAAAAAGGAGGAAGGCCTCTTTGTTGCAGGAGAGAAAAACAGGTGTGAAGGAGGATACTTTGGGCTCAAACTGGGAGCCTGGAGTGGTGCTATCAGGATATCCTGCCAAACTTCAAGAACAACAATTCTTTGGATGAATCCTTGAAATTCCCAGTTCAGGGTGGGACCTTCCTATGGATAAAGAGTTCTGAAGGCCTACCTCCACCAAAGGGTGTCTTTCTTGGCCTCCTCCCTGTCCTTCAATTATCCCTGAGGTAGGGAAAGTTGATTCAAGTAGATTCTTCAAAGTGGCTACAGACCAGATTATCTCCCCACGTTCACCCTAATAACTGCATTCTCATTTGTGGGGAGAAGGGGAAAGGAACAGCAATATCATCCCTAAGACGGTAAAAATTAGCTTAGGGGGGTCATGAAACAATTGTACTCTTTTAGGTATAAAATACAGATACACATATAGCATATAAGCAGATACACAGTATATCTGTGGTATTAATATTTTGGGCTGGGGGGCAGTTGGGAAAAAAATGTCTACAAAGACTCCTTAGAGGGGTGATAATGGAAAAAAACAAAAATTGAGAGATACGTCTCTAATTCAAGAATGCATGAAGATCCTTAATGGATAGGATTGGGGGTGAGAAGTGCCTGACAATCTGTGTACATGATGTGCTAGAGCAGAGAGATGGGGATGGGAGGGGGTTGGGAGGGAGCAGGGAGAAAGAAAAGAAGGAGGAAGGGGCCATGGCAACATAACTGGGTGTATCTGGGATGTAGGCCACCAAAAGTTAAACCAAGCCAGTGCTAGTGCAAGTGTTACTGCTTATTGAAACAGAAGTGAGAAACTCCTTGAAAAATGATGAACAACTGCTACCATCAGTATCCTTACTACTCCTGTGGGCTATCTGTACATCAGCAGCATTGGCATTGCCTGGATCAGTGCTTCTCAAACTTTAATGTGCATATGAATCACCTTAGGGTCCTGTTAAAATGCAGATGAAGTAGATCTGAGGTGAAACACCAAATTACGCATTTCTAACAAGTTCCCAGGTGATGCTGATGCTTCAGGTTCACAGACCACACTTTGTATATCAAAGATCCGGACCAGTGGTTCTCAAAGTTTGGGATGTGTTTTGCTAAAACACAGACTGCTGAGTCTCACCTCCAGAGTTTTTGATTCAGTAGGACTGAGGTGGGGCCCATGAATTTGCATTTCTAGCAAATTCCCAGATGATGCCAAGTGATTCTGCTGCTTCTGGTCAAGGGACCACATGCTGGGAACCACTGATTTAGACCAGAGTCCACCAACTGTGGTCCCC
The DNA here is from genome assembly GCF_964270905.1 of Leucopleurus acutus. Classification (NCBI taxonomy): domain Eukaryota; kingdom Metazoa; phylum Chordata; class Mammalia; order Artiodactyla; family Delphinidae; genus Leucopleurus; species Leucopleurus acutus. Next base: position 20,793,525 of record NC_139152.1, read on the forward strand.
GAGAAATCCAGCCCACCACCAGTTTTTGTAAATAAAGTTTAACTGGGACACAGCGATGCCCGTTCATTTACATATGACTGTTTTAATGTTACAGTGGCAGAGTTGAGGAGTTGTGACAGAGCTGGTATGGCCCACAAAGCTGAAAATATTTACCATCTGGTCCTTTACAGAAAACGCTTGCCAGCCTCTGAAACAGACTGTCATTATTAAGGCCAAATTGGCACAATATAATCATAGTGCTATAGGTTTACAATTAAGTTAACGTGTATGAATTCTAGTTTTAAAATCCATATTATTTCAGATTCCTTTCCTTTAGTATCTGATTCAAATGTATACATTCGAGACAGTTTAAAATTACATTGTTTCCTTTGTGCTTGCTTAATAGGGTTAAATTCATTAGATGTTTAGATCGTTTGAGATGAGGTAAAAGCAGGAGAAATTATTTTATTCATAAATTTTGATTCAAGAATTAACCTACTTCCACAATCATCCAGCCCTTCCTCGGTTTACACTGTGGAGGAAGCTCCAAAATATCCAAGTGGTGCACTCCACCCAGAGCTGTGAATTGGCATAAATCAACCTCATTTTCTTCAAAGAAATATGGCTTTTCAGAGGCATTCTCTAACAGCAACAACTGCGCTGAAATTCATCAGATTAGTTCAGTTTCTAAACAGATCATAACATTTCTGTATTTTCTTAGCGGGAAAATGAAAATGTTCTAATACTGGTAAATGAAGTTTTTATTTAGCTGCTAAACATTTTCAAAATGTGGTTGATTCAAAACTATCCACAAAGCTAAGCTTGAAAGTGGGAATAGGCATGCGTAATGTTAGGGTGCAGGGGAGGGCCCCATTTATATTTTACATACTAACGTTTTAGGAATTTGTATACAATAAGGATGTGTTACTATTAACATAAAAACTTTAAAAATATGGTTTATTGTATGGGAGGAAAAATAATTTTCCCACTACCCTTCTGAGTTCTTGGCCGAGACTCCTGTAATAAAAGACAGATTAACAAGAGAAAAATGAGCAGGAGTTTATTAACATGTACACCTCATGTATACATGGGAGATACCCTGAGAAAAATTAGTAACTCAAAGAGGTGGTTTAGAACTCTGGCTTATACAGCATCTTCTACAAAGAATAATAAATTTGTGGAGAAATAACAGGACAAAGGAAAGCAGTTTTAGGCTTCCAAGGGCAGAGATAAAGCCTGTTATGTAAACTCCTCTGGCACCCTCTCCAGGCTGATAGGGTCTAAACTTGTCTCTGGCAATTAACCTTTAACCTTTGTCCCTCCTGGTAGAGAGGGGAGGAAAAACACTTTTGAAAGTTTATGCCCTGCTTTTAGGCAAATAGGAGGAGGGTAAGGACCTTTTCTTGCATCTTTTTAGTTGTTTTCAGCTCAAAATAATTCCTTTGCCAAAGTGACAGATTTTGGGGTGGCATATCCTGCTAACCTTCATTATAAAAGATCAAAAGTGGTTTAACACAAAATTTAATAACTGACAAATTAATTTTTTAAAATTGGACATTATGGAGCTAAAAATCTGAAAGAAGTAAAATGTTAAAAAAATAAATTTTGGCCCATATATGAAATGAAAGCTAATTTTTTTTTTTTCAACAAAAATAGGCCCAGCTTATAGAAAAACAGGGATGGAGGTTTGAAAGTGAAGAAACTGGACTGGACAATCTTTGTGTTCAGACATTTTACAGGGAAATTCTATGATCCCATAAATCTCAGTGCACAATCAGGGGATACCTGATGTCACATACCATCATTCCCACCTTTCACCAAAATTCTTTCAATAGAGTGTAATAGATAAGAAGAGGAAATCAGACCCTTACAGGTTCCATCCTTGACTAGCTGTGTGACCTTATACAAGATATGCTAATTAACATCTCTAGTCTCAGTTCCTTCCTCAACAAATGCATATAATAGTAGTATCTATCTTCTACAGTTTGGGGGAGCTGTGATTTAATACAAGAAAGGAGTTTAGAACTGGTGCCAAGCCCATAGTAAAAATTCAGGAACTGTTAGTCTTATTATTTATCATTACAATTTTCCTCTCCCATTAAAGGAAGCACACTGAGATGGCACTGAATTTAACCCACAGACGTTAGGCACCGAAAATAAGTGGAAATATCCAGAGAAAATTCCAGTTAAGCAATTGCCCCCTTTTCCTTGTATACATTCAAAAAAATGTATACCTTAAGTAATTTTCAAATGTTTCTAGCTAATAGTCCATTTACCTGAAAAGAAAGTCAGAAAGAATACTGTGTCCCAATTTAGACTATTTATGATATATATTATTTGGGGATCACCATGTAGAAACCTTGGTATTATTGACACAGTTTCATGAATTGAATATATTATCATATTTCTAACAGGAAAATTATCTCATAAGGATTATAGAAAAATTATAAAGATATAAACCTAGTTGACTGCTGACACAAAAGTGTGTTGGAAAAAGTGAAGTAGACAAGAAGCCTGTTATAAAAAAAAATGCTAAGAAATATATAAAAAGTATATTCCTTAGAAGTTATTGGGAAAGAAGCATAATGATAAAGTTAGTGGAAAACACGTATATAAATCTCAAACCAAAAGATTTTCAAATTAGACATCACTATCATTTTGACATATTAAAACTATATCCAGTTTCTACTTGCCAGGATAAGACTGAATACAGAAGTGTTGAAAAATTTCTGATCATGTACGTGTGCTTGAGAATGTTCAATGCAACACTGCTTGCAATAATAAAAAAAATTAGAAATAACCTTATTGTCTACTAATAAGAATTTAAATAATGTCCCATTATTGGATGACATTATACAGATACTTTAAAAAGTAAGGTTACCAATGTGCTCTGACTTAGAATCTTGTTGAATATTATTCATTTAAGCAGAATATATATTGTGTTCTATGTATGTATGTACAATGACAAATACTGTTAGGTGAAAAAAAGTAATTTTCAACAAAAACATCTGTATGATATGATCCCATGGTTTTATTTAAAACCAAAAGAGAGAGAAACAGAGACAGAGAGAGAGATTGCACAAATTTTAAAAAGTTGTTAACATTGGTTATATCAGAAGAGGGATGAGGAGGAATTTTCACTTTATACTTCTGCAACATCCTAGTTTTTTTTTTTTTACAATGTCCCTGCATTTCTTTTGTAAGCAGAAAAATCCCAATAAAATTAAATTCTAAAAATGTAATTTAGAGGAATACCTGCTGAAACTGTTTCACTTAATAATTTCATCTCCAGTTCATATTTTGTGGCTTCAGATTCTTCCTGGACAGAACTCTACAGAGAACACAAGGACAGATGCGTGTGATCGTCAGTGTCTGCTGCAGCCCAGATTCACTCTCTTCCTGTTCCAGTTCCCACTAGATTTCTGCTACCTTAATTCCAGGGCCTCAGATGGACACTTGCTCTGGCCTAAAACTGGATTCAAAAACAATATTTAAAAAATTAATTTAAATGAGAGCCCACCTCCACAGAACCTCACAAGGGCAGGAGCTAGCCTGCTCAGATTCTTTGCTGAAAACCCCTAAGTGTAAAATAGAGAGACTAGGAAGCAATGCAAGCTATAAAAATTTTGTATTTGCATTTTGGTTTTAGCCAAGTTTTAGATTTTGCTTGATTTTGGCAATAAACTCTCTGATAGACTAATTCCAAAGCCTGCTTTTGGGTAAGCCTCTGAGGGGAATTAAAGATGCTATGTACCAAGTAATGTAGAAGATATCATTACATCCTGGTGTAGTAAAAAGAATACTACAAAAAGAGGACATAGGAATTTATATTTAAATCTGCCACTAACTTACCTTTGTGACCTTGAGCAAGTCATTTAACCATTATGGACCTCAAATGCCTGATCTAACAACCCATTTGGTATGTAACTGTGTGCCAGACATATTATACCTCTTGTAAACAATCCTAAGAGATAGCTATTATTTTCATTTTACAAAGAAGGGAACTGAAGCTTAGGGAGATGACTGGTCTAAGGGTCAAACAAAATAATAAAAGTAAAGAATTTTGTACGCTGTAAAGTACTAGATAAATGCAGTATTATGAAAATTTGGTATGTGTGTGCTAATATCTGCAAACTGGATCACATCCAGCAAACTCCATTTGATCTCAAATACCACCTGTACTTTTCTACAGCAATAAAAGAACCTTATATCGGAATTCTAGTCAGAAGCTTAATGCCAGTTCATCCCACCATGCCTCTCACCCTCATCCACCATACAAAGCCAAGTCCCCCTTAGTAAATTATCTTTTCCCTACTCTCATCACGATATTGCCCTGTATCTTCCTCTTGACCAGTTTTAACACTATGCATTCTCTGCCAGCTCTTTCCATCAGGCCTCTGACACTTCTCACTTATTAACTCATTCATTCAAAGAATTTTTATTGAGTGCCTAAATTGTACAGGCATCCGTAGATGCCAGAAGCAAAAGGAAAGAAAAGACAAGGTCCCTGACTTAAGGAGCTGCCAGTCTATTAGGAAAGCAGGTAAACGAATAGGCATAATACCATTTGTGGGTGCTGTAGTGTAGTAAGGGGTCCACAATAGAACAGAAAGGACGAAGAGTTAATTCTGTGGGAAAAATAGTCTGTGGGTGGTGAGAAAAGGAAACGCTACCCAAAGGTGGTAAAGTTTGAACTAAATATTGAAAGATAATTAGGTCTTCCCCAAAATGGTGGGAGGGAATTTTAAGTATGAGTGAAGGCAGAAAGGTATGAAGCAAAACAGGGTTACAAGCACCCCTGAGTAGTCAGGCATGGTTGGAATGAGACAGGCTAGGAGGGTGTAAAGATTTGAAGCTGGAGAGAGGCAGGCCAGCCTGGGGAGAGCTTTGGATGCCACTCTAAAGACCAGAATTTCCTCTGTGGGTAAAAGAGGGCCCAAAAAAGATTTTTACTAGGAAAGTAACATGAAGAAATTTGCATTTGGAAAGAGTATTCTGGTGCCCACCTGATGAATGTATAGCTTTGTAAAGAGTACGAAGTCCAAGGTAAGAGGATCAGGGCCTAACTCAAGATAGAAGCAATCAGGACCATTAGAAGGAGCATATGTGAGAGATGATAAGGAAGTAAATCAACATAACTTGGATGGCAACTGGATATAGAAGTAAGGCAATGCGCAGGCAAAGACTGATTTACAGATGCTTGGCGTAGGTAATAAGATGGATGGTGGTAACAATTACCAAGAAAAGAAAAGGAAGAATAGGTTTGGGGAAAAAGAGTAGTGAATTTGATTGTGGATATGTTCCATTTGAGGTGCCCATGGAACATCTAGGCAGCCTTTGATATTATCTACCATTAAAAAGCCAGTTGCATTTCTTTCTTACAGGAAGGATTTTCTCCAACAATAATATCAAAGATATCAAACCAACAAGTGAGTCAGCCTTTCCAATTCACATCTTCAAAGAGTTGAGAATTCTTCAGCATGTAGATCAAACTGGTTTTCTACCTTGCAGGGAGTCCAAGAATTTAGACTTTCTCAACAGAATGTTCCCCTTAATAACCACAGTACTTCAGTATGCAACAACAAGAATTTATCAGTGTCCGTATTATCACATAAGAGAATAATCTTGTATTTAAGTCAACACATTGCCTTTATATAATTCATAAATTTTATAATTCTATGTTACTCTTTAGTTCAATTGACTCTTTTTGAAGTTAGACTTCTGGAGGAAGGAAGCAATGGGTCAATTTACATTCTGATGCAAGTTCCTTAATCTTAATAACTATTCTAGAATGTTTTCCTGTCATTGCAGCTAGAACATACTCCTGCACAATAATTAAACTCCAAACCACATTTATTGATACTATAAGCCTTCATAGTTTTATACATTCTAAAACTCCTTGTGTTTGTTGGCAATGTAACCGAAAAAGAATACTTCTTTCTTCATATTGATATCATGTTTATATCTGCTAATGAAAAGTCCTCTTTCATCATAATTGTTTTAGAAATTTTCCATGTATTTTTTTTCTTCTAGCTAAACTTTAATAGTGTTTTGTCAAGTCTCAACAGTTACCAACTGGAATTTTTATTTGAATTGCACTAAATTTATAGATTTATAATAAATCTATCTAAAAAATAACATTTCTTAAAACTGTTTGCCTGGAAATGTTGACAGAGTATGAAGCAGAGAAGGTAGTTAAAGTGTAACTTTTCAATGACACCTTGGTTCAACAGGTATAGGAATTGGCTTATAACAGAGAAGAACTTCACAGAACACAAGCAATTTTTCATTGTAACTTGATTAACGTGCAGTTATTGTAGTGTGGAAATTCTTTTAATATATGTGTAATTTGAATTTGATATAAAAACATAACCTGGGTCATGAATAAGATCATGGAAACAGACTAGAAATTCTCTAGGATCCACTTGGGAATTTAGCATATGGCATTTCAGATCAATAGAAAAAGCCTAGGTTTATATGGTAAGTGTTTTGAGACAGCTGGCTAAGATTTGAAATAAAATAAATTTAGATTCTCCCCATTTTACACTAAAATAAATTCCAGATGGATAAAAGATTTAAATGTAAAGGCATAACTAAACCAATCAAAAGCCACAAAAATCATGAAAATATTAGAAGAGAACATGGGAGACTTGATATCAATAATTATCAATGGGGCTTCCCTGGTGGCGCAGTGGTTGGGAGTCTGCCTGCCAATGCAGGGGACACGGGTTCGCGCCCTGGTCTGGGAAGATCCCACATGCCGCGGAGCAACTGGGCCCGTGAGCCGCAATTATTGAGCCTGCGTGTCTGGCGCCTGTGCTCTGCAACAAGAGAGGCCGCGATAGTGCGAGGCCCGTGCACCGCGATGAAGAGTGGCCCCCGCTTGCCACAACTAGAGAAAGCCCTCGCACAGAAACGAAGACCCAACACAGCCATAAATAAATAAATTTAAAAAATTATCAATGAAATAGGTGATCTTGATATTGGACATCTGCAAAATGTCAGTACTGAATACTGTACACATTTGATAGAATGTCTTGAATTTTACTGTCCGTCAAGAGAATATCTACACAAAGGAAGTTCATTGATCTGAAATCCCATTTTTTCATCATCAAAAGATCATTTAACTACAGCTTCAGAATAAAGTGTTGGAATTGGCTCTTGATAAGGAATTGAAGATGACTTTTGAAAATTCAGCATCATATGCTTCCTTTTGTACAAAAGATAAGAATGATTACCCTGAGTGGGCCGAAGCCTCGTTCATTCCTGTGGCTTTAATACCATCTATAGGCCGGTGGTTCCCAAATCCATGCTAGTGATGATCTTCAGACCACATACACTGTGCTGCTCAGCCCTGGAAAGACACAGTCTACACACACACGGCGGCTGGATCTGATTTTCCTCAGGACTCCAGATGCACGTTTGCCTACTTGACATTTCCATTTGTGTGTTCCACACTTACCATGTCCCCACCAAAATCCTCTGGTTTCTGTCACTCTCAACCAATTCAGCCCATACTTGTCCATCTCAGTAAATTGCGCTACCATCTTCTTAATTCCCCAAATCAAAACTCAGCAGGATTTGTTTATTTTGCCTCCCAAACATATCCAGCTTTCCATGTCTCTTACTACCACCTTTGTCCAAGCCACCATGACTTCTCATGCCTTTCTAGTACTACTGAACTCAATACCATGCTACTACTCTGGCCTCTCACAATTTTTTTATCTACGTAATGGCCAGAATAACCTTTCAAGGTGATAAATCATGCCATTCTCATACTCAGAGCCCTCTAATGCCTTCCTACTGCATTTACAATAAAATCTTAACTTCTTCTTCTGGCCGACAAAGCCCTGCTTCACCTCGCTTCTGCTTTTCTCTCTGACGTCATCACATAACACTCTCCTCTTTGCCCACTGTACCTCAGTCCACTGGCCTTCTTCCTGGGCTTCACTCCTGTCTTATGACCTTTGCAGTAATTTTACCCTCAGATCAGAATATTTCTACCCTAATACTTACATAGCTGATTCCTTCTGGTCATTTGGGTTTCAGCTTAAATAATAATTCATCATACAAGCCCTCCCTAAACACCCAATCTAGTTACCACCCTGATTAATTCTGTGCATGCCATTTATTAGTATCTGCTATTTCCCAGTTTTTTCTTATTTATTGTTGGTTTCTCCTGACTTGCAAGTAAATTGCGAGAGCAGGAATCTCATTTGTCCTTTACCACTGCCCTCTGAGGGCCAGAACAGTGCCTGGCATATAGAGGTAGGCACTCAATAAATATTTGCTGAATGAGTAAAGAAATAAGAACAAGGTCCAGGCTATGACCGGGGAAACAGGCTGACGTAAGTCTGTAGGAAGTTAAAGGGTGATGAATGCTAAAGCTAGGTTTTGCACGCGGGTTATCCTCATAGATTTTTAATTTATCCATGATGATGCCAAGGAGTCCCTGAATCTCTAAGGCTATTTATTTCATGCCTCCACACTTTTCCCTCTGAGCAGAACAATTTCCTTTCCTTCCCATCTCAACTCCTCCATGCCTATCAAAAGATTTAGCTCAAAGGTTACCTCATCAGAGAAGACTTCTGGTCTGTTCATTCTGGTTTTTTTTTTTTTTTTTTTTAAATTCATTTTGATCTCTTAACTCCCATGCCTAATATCTCTCATTGCACACATCAAAACGTACGGTAACTGTTACACTTATCCACAATCATGTCAAATTCCTCATAAAAGGCACTTAGTAAATTTTATATTTCATATATATGTTTTATATATTATATATGCTCATATTTATATTAAATATATAATACATATATACTCATATTTATGTTAAATCTGGTATCTGCTTATTTATTTATTTTTGGCTGCACTGGGTCTGTGTTGCTGTGCGGGGCTTTCTCTAGTTGCAGCGAGTTGGGGCTACTTTCCTTGTGGTGCGCAGGCTCCTCGTTGCAATGGCTTCTCTTGTTGCGGAGCATGGGCTCTAGGCATGCGGGCTCAGTAGTTGTAGCTCATGGGCTCTAGAGTGCAGGCTCAGTAGTTGTGGCGCAGGGGCTTAGTTACTCCGCAGCATGTAGGATCTTCCCGGACCAGGCCTTGAACCCACGTCCCCTGCATTGGCAGGTGGATTCTTAACCACTGCGCCACCAGGGAAGCCCGACAAAGACTAGTTTTAACTTGAACTTTAAAAAGTTCAAAGGTCCATTATATCATGCATGCCCCTTAGATCACCAAACTATTTCTGAAGATAATTATTATTTTTAAAAAGCAACATTTCTCATATTTTGCTACACTGAAATTAGACTTTTCGAAAAATTTTCTAAGATATATTAATTGGAAAGACAGTATTAGCCAATACTGACATTACTGTAAATATTATTATTACACATTTAAATGAACTAAAATATGGTATTAAGAGCCCTCTAGTGGCAAAATTCTTAATAGACCCATGAAAAAGGAAGACAATTTGGACCATCTTCGAAACCTAAGAGATTTAATTTTTAAACTAACAAAGTACTAAATACTTGGTATTTGTAATTACATCACATATCAAGCATAATTAAAGTATTTTGGGCCATAGATTCCTGCATTATTATACTAATATTTGCCTTGCAATCAGCCTCCAAATGTATTAAAAAGATACAAGAAATGTAATATTATATTACAATATGCCAACCTAAAATTATAAAAATAAGCAGCTTATCCTAAAGAAAAAATTTTAAAAATAGAGAAATCTCTTCCTCTAAAGCCAAAACACAGTAAATTTGCCTACTGATCCTACAGATAGTCCCTAATTTACATACACTCACACAAACACATATACACATACACATACAAGTTAAATTTCATCAATTTATATGCCAGTTTAAAAAAATGTATACCATATTTTACCATACCAAGAAAACAGTGTTATGAGTGACATTTAGGGTTATGATAGTTTCTATATTGCCGTGATTATAAAGGAATACAAATCTCACCACTGCCCATAAATATTGCTTCACATTCTGAGTTCCAACCGGACTGCAAGAAGCACACTTCTCCTGAGGCCACTGTGGGGTTGGAAGTGAAGCCTTCCTATCACCACCTGTACTAGGCCAAATCACCCCAGGGCACAACTGCTGAGGAGAGGGTCCCAAGAATCCCTAGTGACAAGCTTGTAGATTCCCTAAAGTGACAGAAATGGTTCCCAGCACACCCAACTGTAACTGAGAGTCTTAAGTGTCTCAAAAACACAGGATAATTTTAATGTGGGGACTGGTTGAATTCTTTGATACGAGTGATTGTTCTTACACAGGTTGTTCACAACAAATCAGACTCAAGTTAGGGCCTACGTTTAATCACTTAACCGTCCATTCATTCGCTTATTCCTTCATTCATTCAATAAACATTTATCGCAACTCTATCGCGTACCAGGCCCTGTGCTTACTGTAAATATGAAATCTATCCTTATCCTCCTAAATATGATTCATATCCTAAATATGAATATCCTTATCCTCGTCCTCGAGATCATAATTTAGTGTTTAAGTTAAGAATTTTAATAATTAAACAGAATGATAAGAGCATAGTAAAGATACATCTAATTTAGCCTGAAAATAAGGGGAGAACTTTGTGGAGGTAAAATTGAAAGCGATAAAATAAAATTTATATTTTAAAGCAGGACAAGAAAATTTAAGCATAACATATTCCCTGCCTGTATTGGGCCCTCCCTAATGTACAATGTGCATCTGAGTTATACATTAGCCAGACATCCTCAAAGGTGGGAACGCCTGCCACAAAGATCAATGTTTTTATCCTTTGTTCTGATGTCGGCAAAGTAACTTCTTAGATTAGCATTCTTTCACAACTCTGTAAGGGGTCACGGTGATTTACTGCTCACTTTGTGCATGCTTACCTGGATTACGTATCTTTGGTTGAACTTTATGTAAAATGTCAGTGTGTGATTTTGATGTACAGTCCTTTGTCTTGAAAATGTATATGACTGTGCCTTTGACTCCTAACAAGTGGAACAGTTCTCAGACCTTCTGAGAGTCTGTCTCCCAGGTTATAATTCTCAGTTTGGCTCAAATAAAATTCTATTTTTTCTTCTTAACTTGATTGTTAATTGAATTTTTGTCAACAAAGCTTAAGTCTTAAAAGACAAGTAGATGTTAGGTAAAGTGGGTGAGGATGACGGGAGGAAGGGAATTTCACAAGGACAGAATATTTATTGAAAATTCAAACAATATAGAACTGTAAAGAGAATAAAATATCACTGATAGTATATCATCATCCCATCCTTCTCACACTCCCTCCCCGCCGCTCCAAGATAGCCACTGTTTGGATAAGCAGGCTGCCAGATTGTTTTCTACGATTTCACAAATAAGTATTTTTTTTCCCTTACAAAAAAAGAACCCTATTGCAAATATAGTTTTGTATCTTGAAAAAAATATCTGAACAATGCATCTTAGGTATTTTCCCATATAAAAGTATATACGTTCTAGTCCAAGATGGCGATGTAGGAATATCCGGAAGCCACCTCCTCCCACAAACACACTCAATCTACAGCTGCATACGGAACAATTTTCTCTGAAAAAACCCCGAAAACTAGCTGAGTGACTCCTACGCATCGGGTGAATGGGAAAAAGCCCATACAGAAGCAGGTAGGAGAGGCTGGGACACAATCTCGCCATAAACCCACCCCTGTACAGCAAATCACAATCAGGAGGGAACTTACAAACATGAGCTTCTCCCCAAGGAACAAAGAGTTTGAACTGCGCGTCAGGCCTCAACTTTTAAGACTTGCACCTGAGAAACTAGCCCCCAAAACATCTAGCTCTGAACGTCAAGAGGGCTTGCTTCCACCAGACCCAGAAGGCTATGCAAACTGAGAAGAAGTTTTTAAAAGGCCCCTGTGTGCAGACTCACCTGCCCCAGGGCCCAGGGCAGAGGTGGCCAACTGAAAAGCAACCCGACTTTCTGTGAAAGAGGCTTATTTGATTATCTTAACGCGTAGGCCTGAGGGGTAGGCATCTACTATTGAACACACAGGTAGGGGGCCTACTGAATTACTCTCCAAAAACAAGAGGGCAGCAGGTACCATATCTTTGTGCTCTCCTTCTATTTTGGTCCAGATCACCAGGATCTCCCAAAAAGGAGCTTGTATCACCCAGCGGACACCTCTTGCTCACCTGTCTCTGGTGGCCGGTGGGGCTCACATTCACAGGTCCCAGGGACTGAAACAAATGAAGAAAGAGCTCTTAACTGGCTACCACCCCCAGGGCACAGCAGAGAGGCGACACGCCCAGGAGCTCAGTCTTTCTGTGAAAGAGGCCTATTAGTTTATCTTCATAGCTGTGGCTTGAGGGGTAGGCTTCTAACTGAACACACATCTAAGGGCCCACTGTAATCCTCCCTAGAGACCTCAGAAGGAAGGCACTATCTCTCTTGAGCACCAGTGTTTCCCAGGGGAAGCTTCTACATGTGTCTGGTGCCCTGGTTTCTACATTTGGTACCCTGGTTTTGCTGGCTGCTGCCCAGGGCCTGGCCCTTGATTGCCTGGTTCTGGTGGCCAGCAGAGCTTGTATTCATGAGTTCAACAGGATGGTAGCAAAGAAAGAAACAGTTCTTAACTGGCTATCACCTCAAGGCTCAGCTCAGAGGAGCAGAAGATCCCAGAAGACTATCTCCCAGTCCTCCCCTGAAAGATGCATACTTGTACACTTTAAAATTTGTTGCTTGAAGGTCTGGCTTCCAATCAGCTTGGACCTAGGTATTGACTGAGCTCCTTCCTTTTGGGACACTGACAGGTCTTGGCACAGCCTCAACTATTGGGAGCCACTAAAAATAAAGTAGGTGCTTGGACAATCACAAAGAATTGAGAGACAACCAAGGTAGTGTTGAAGGATATATTTCATCTCCTACACTAGACTACTCCTTCAATACTGGGAGAGGTGGCTGTTTTATCTAACCAATACAGAGAGTCAAGAAAAGAGAAGAAACAGACGAATATATTCCAAACAAAAGAACAAGATAAAACCTCAGAAAAAGGCCTTAGTTTAACAGATGAGTGATTTACCTGATAAAGATCTCAGAACAATGGTCGTAGAGATGCTAACTGAACCTAGGAGAAGAATAAAGGAACATACTGAGAATTTCAACAAAGATAAAATATAAGAAAGTACCAAATAGAAGTCACAGAGCCAAAGAATACAATAACTGAACTGAAAAGTACAATAGAGAAATTCAATAGCAGATTAGATAAAGCTAGACAAAACGATCTGAGAACTCACAGACAAGGCAGTAGAACTCACCCAAGCAAAAAGAAAAATGAAAGATAGCTTAAGAGACTTAAGGAACAACATCAAGCAGACCAACATTTGCATTATGGGGGTCCCAGAAGGAGAGGAGAGAGACAAGGGGGCAGAAAACTTATCTGAAGAAATAATGGATGAAAACTTCCCAAGCTGGGGAAGGAAACAGACATTCAGATCCAGGAAGCTCAGAGAGTACCAAAAAAGATAAATTCAAAGAAGCCCACACGAAGACATTTTATAATTAAAGTGTCAAAAGTTAAAGACAAGGAAGAATCTTAAAAAACATCAGGAGAAAAGCAACTTGTTACATACAAGGGAACCCCCATAAGATTACCAGTATATTTTTCAGCAGAAAATTTGCAGGCCAGAAGGGAGTGGCATAATGTATTCAATAAGCTAAAAGAAAAAAAACCAAACAAACACAAAAACCGAAGCAAGAATACTCTACCTGTCAGTGTTTTCATACAGAATTGAAGAACAGAAAAAGAGTTTTCCAGACAAGCAAAAACTAAAGGAGTTCATCCTCACTAGACCAGCCTTACAAGAAATGTTAAAGGGACTTCTTTAAACTGAAATGAAAGGGTGCTAATTAGTAACAGGAAAACATATGAAAGTATAAAGAAAAATATATGTAAAATTCAGAATAATGTTGTAAAAATGGTGGGTTAATCACTTATAAAGCTAGTATGAATGTTAAAAGACAAAGTAGTAAAAATAAATATAACTACAATATTTTGTTGAGAATAACACAAGATAAAAATATGTAAATTATGACATCAAAAACATAAAACGTGCTGGGGGGTAAAAGTGTAGAGCTTTAGAATACATTCAAACTTAAATTGCTATCAATTTAAAATAGATTGTTATAAATATAAGTTGTTTTATGTAAGTCTCGTGATAACCACAAAGCAAAAACCTACTGTAAATACACAAAAGACAAAGATAAAAGAATCTAAGCATACCAGTACAGAAAATCATCAAATTGCAAAGAAAGAGAACAAGAAAAGAAGAAAGGAACAGAGGAATTACAAAACATCCAGAAAACAATGACCACAATGGCAGTAGGTATATACCTATCAATAAATACCTTAAATGTACATGGGGTAAATTCTCCAATCAAAAGACACAGACTGGCTGAATGGATAAAAACACAAGACCCAGCAATGTGCTGCCTGTAAGAGACTCACTTTAAATATAAAGACACACACAGACTGCAAGTGAAAGGATAAAAAGGGATATTCTATGCAAATAGAAACCAAAAGAAAGCTGGGGCAGCTATACTTTTATCACCAAAAATAGACTTTAAGAAAAAGGGTGTAATAAAAGACAAAGAAGGTCATTACATAATGATAAAGGAGTTAATCTAATAAAAGAATATAACATTTGTAAATATTTACACACCCAACATAGGAGCACCTAATATATATAGCAAACAGACATAAAGGGAGAAACAGAAAGCAATACAATAGTAGGAGACTTTAACACCCTACTTTCATCAATGGATAGATCATCCAGACAGAAACCAATAAGAAAACATTGGCCTTAAACAACACATTAGACAAGATAGACTTAACAGACATGTACAGAATATTTCATCCAAAAGCAACAGAATACCCTTCTTTCTCAAGTGCACATGGAACATTCTCCAGGGTAGATAATATGTTAGGCCACAGAACAAATCTTAATAAATTTAAGAAAACTGGAATCATATCAAGCATCTTTTCGGATGCTTGATATGATTAATACCAACAATGGTATGAAACTAGAATACAGTTACAAGAAAAACACTAGAAAATTCACAAACATGTGGGGCTTAAACAACATGCTACTGGACAACCAATAGGTCAAAGAAGAAATCAAAAAAATATCTTGAGACAAATGAAAATGGAAATAAAATATACCAAAACTTATGGGATAAGGCAAAAGAGGCTGTAAGACAGAATTTCACAGCGATAAATGCCTACATCACGAAACAAAAAAGATCTATAAACTACCTAACTTTACACCTCAAGAAACTAGAAAAAGAACAAATGAGGGCTTCCCTGGTGGCGCAGTAGTTGAGAGTCCGCCTGCCGATGCGGGTGACGCGGGTCCGTGTCCCGGTCCGGGAGGATCCCAGAAGCCGCGGAGCGGCTGGTTCAGTGAGCCATGGCTGCTGAACCTGTGCGTCCGGAGCCTGTGCTCCGCGACGGGAGAGGCCACAGCAGTGAGAGGCCTGCGTACCGCAAAAAAAAAGAACAAAGGAAGCCCAAAATTAGTAGAAGGAAGGAAATAACAAAGATCAGAGCAGAAATAAATGAAATAGAGACTAAAAAGACCATAAAAAGATCAATAAAACTAAGAGCTTTTTTTTTTTTTGCAAAGATAAACAAAATTGACAAAGCTTTAGGTAGATTTACAAAGAAAAACCCTAACCCTAACTCGTAACCCAGGCCCTCCACCCAAGCCCAAACCCCAAACCTAACCCCTGGCTCATACCTATAACCTTACCTGTACTATAAACCCTAACTTAACCTTAACCAAAAAGCCATAAAATCATATAACCATATAGCTATAGTCATAAACCATAACCATAAACCTAACCATAACCAGAAATTGAAACCAGAACCATAATCCATAAATTATAACCAGAAACTGAAATCAGAACCACAAACCATAATTTATAACCAGAAACAATATACATAACCAGAAACCACATCCATAAGCCATCAACCATAACCATTAACTATAACCATAACTAAAATATAAACCATAAATTATAAACCATATACTATAACCATAAACTCTAACCTTAACCCAGCCCCAGGTCAGCTCCCATACCAGCCCCAGCCCTAGCCTTAGTCCGCTAAACCAGCTGTTCCCAACCTTTCTGGCACCAGGGACCGGTTTCGTGGAAGACTATTTTTCCACGGACGGGAAGGGGGAGGGGGGCGGGGGGGATGGTTCAGGCGGTAATGCAAGCACTGGGGAGCAATGGCAAGAGGCAGATGAAGCCTGGCTTGCTTACCCGCCGCTCACCTCCTGCTGTGCAGCCGGTTCCTAACAGGCAGCAGACCAGTAGCAGTCCGTGGCCCGCGGGTTGGGGACCCCTGCTCTGAACCACTAACACCAACCCCAATCTAATCAAATCATACAAAGACATTATAAAAAGAAAACTACAGATCAACACTCCTTCTAAATATAGACGTAAGAATCCTTCACAAAATAACAGAAATATGAAACCAACAGCATATTGAAAAGATTATACACCAAAAGCAAGTGTCTCTACACCAGAAATTCCAGGTTGTTAATATACTGAACCAAGCAATGTTATAGATTATTAAATTAAAACCATGTAGTGTAATACATGACAATTATTGCATGATCATGTAACTTGATGCAGAAAAAGCTTTAAACAAATGCAAGTGCAATTTCATCACATAAACACAAAAGTAGGAGGAGAAGGACATTCGTTCGATATGCTACAAAGCATTAGACAAAACACACAGGAATATCATGCTCAATGTTGAGGACTGAAAGGTTTATCCCTGAATTCAGGAACAAGGCCACGTTGTTGGCTTTCACCATTGTTACAATATGGTACTGGAAATTCTACCCAGAGCAATGAGGAAGAACATAAAAGGCATCCACATATGAAAGGAGAAAGTAAAACCGTGTCTGTTCACAGACACAGATGACAGCATCTTATATGTTTCCAAAGAATCAACAGAAAAATTATTTGAGCTAGTCAACTAATATCAGCAAAGTTAGAGGACAAAATATCAATACACAAAAATCTGTTTATTTGTATGTACTAGCAATGAATATTCTCAAAAGGAATTTAAGAAAACAGTTACATTTTAAATAATGTCAACACCAATAAAATACTTAGGAATAGATTTAATCAAGGTGCAAGACTGTACACTGAAGATCATAAAACATAGCTGAAAGGAATGAAAGAAAACCTAAATAATGTGAAGACATCCCATGGTGATGGAAAGACTTAATACTGTTAAGGTGGTAATAGTACATAATGTGATCTACAGATTCAATGTGATTCCTATGAAAATTCCTGAAGGCTTTTGGGAAGAAATACACAAGCTTATCCTAACATTCATATGAAATTTCAAGGGACCCCAAAGAGCCAAAACAATCTCAAAAATCAAAGTTGGAGGCTCACGCTTCCCAATTTCACATGTTAGTACACAGCAACAGTAAATAAAACATTGTGATACCGGCACAGAGATATACATATAGATCAGCGGAATTGAATGGAACACTGAGAAATAAACACATCCATCTATAGTCAATTGACTTTTGACAAGGGCGGAAAACATTAAATTGGGGAAAGAATGATCTTGTCAACAGATGGTGCTAGGCAACTGGCTATCTATGTACCGAGGGATGAAATTGGACCCTTACCTCATACCACATACAAAAATTAACTCAAAACAGACAAAAGGCTTAGTCAGCCCTCCATATATGTGGGTTCTGCATCCACAAATTCAACCAACTGTGGATCAAAAATATTCCAAAAAATAATTCTAGAAGGTTACAAAATGAAAAACTTGAATTTGCCTTGCTGGTAACTATTTACGTAGCATTTACAACATATTTACAACTATTTATATAACATTTACATTGTATTAGGTATTATAAGTAATCTTGAGATGATTTAAAGTATATGGGAATATGTGTGTAGGATATATGCAAATATTATGCTATTTTATATAAGGGACTTGACCATCTGTGAATTTTGGTATCCACAGGGCAGTCCTGGAACCATTCCTTCATGGATACCGAGGAATGACTGTATAAACTCTAGAAGAAAACATGGGGATAAATCTTCATGACCTTGGATTTAGCAATGGTTTCTTAGATCTGATACCAAGGCACAGTCAATGAAAGAAAAAAATAGATAAATTGGATTTTCTCAAAATTAAAAACTTTTGTGCATCAAAAGACACTATCCAGAAAGTGGAAGAAAGCCCACAGAATGGAAGAAAATATTTGCACATTTTAATAGATCTGGTAAAAGTCTGTTATCCAGAATATATCAAGAACTTTTACAACTCATCAACAAAAAGACAAAGAAGCCAATTTTTTAAATGGACAAAGGACTTGAATAGACCCTTCTCCAGATGAGACATACACATGGTCCACAAGCACATGAAAAGATGTCAGATAGTAAAAATGGTGTGAGGCCATGGGCAATTATTAGGGTGGTAGCCTCTACAAAACTTCAAGGTGTTTGGATGAGGATAGCTACAATGACAAGTGCCACGTGGTTAACGGAGGAGTATCTGATGAGTGATTTTAAGTCTGTTTGGTGCAAACAGATTAAGCTGGTTATAATTATTCCTCATAAGGATAATATAAGGGATGCATCCACTATGTAGTTTAAGGGGTTTAGGATTATTGTGATTTGTAGTATACCACAGCCACCAAGTTTGAGTAGTACAGCTGCAAGAACTACAGATCTGGAAGTGGGAATTCTACATGCCCCTTTGGCCATCAGAGGTGTAATCTGTAGAGGGGCATTTTTTACTGTAAAAGCTATCATGCATGCTAATCAGAGGAAAATATTGAATCAAGAGTTAGATATTGTTTGGGCTCAGTACTGGATTATTACAAAGTTTAATGAACCTACAATCTTTTGGATATATACTAGAGCAACTAGAAGTGGAAGAGATCATACTAGTGCGTAAAATAAAAAGTAAATTCCTGCAGTGAGTAGTTCTGTTTGGTTTCCTCAGCGAGAGAGAGTAATTAATGCTGGGACTAGTGTTTTTTCGAATAAGAATAGAATCAAATCAATCCTGTGGCAGTGAAAGTTATAATTAGGAATATCTGTAGCATAAATAGTATAGTGATATATAGGGGCAGTGATTTCAGCTGGTGATTCTTTAGATAGGAGGAACTGGCTGGCTATGAGTATTAGTGATGAGTCATGTCAAAGTAAAAGTGCTGATAGAGAATCAGAGAAGATTAATGAAAAGTTAAGGCTGTTGTCATTAAATTGGTTAAGAAGGAATAAGCTAATAAAACTAGTAAACTGAAAGTGGTGGTATTAATTCAAATTATGTATTTTTAATAATCATATTAGTGATATTAATATAATAGGTGGCATAATAATTTTTAAAATTGGAGAAGGTTGAGATCTTGTACATAATCAATATCATAGCTGTTTGATACTATTACTAGCAGGGATAATCCTAGTGCGGCTTTGCAGGCTGTGAAAACTGGTAAGATGATGGGTCTTATGCCAGCTAGAGGGAAAGGGATGTTTAGGGTTGCCATAATGAATAATGATATTATTCCTTCCAGAAATAGTAAGGAGGATATTAAGTGGAATTGGTATATTAATACTCCCTAAGGGAAACTGTAAATGCTAGAATAATATTTACGTAGACAAAAGGAACTTGATAATTATGAATTTAATCATAATTTAATGAGCCAAAATACTTTGCTTTAATTTAAACTATCATATTTGGTCCACTCTAACCCCTTTTGAGTCCACTTGTAGGCTAAACGTATTGGTAGCAGTGAAATTAGGAGAAGCGCTATAATGAGTATTGTTATTAGATTGTTTGTTTGGGACGCTGAAGGTAGGGGCAGAAGGATCATTTCTAGGTCAAAGAGGAGAACCATAATGGACACTGTGAAAAATTTTATGAAAAAGCGTAGGCATGCTGATCCTATAGTGTCAAATCCACATTTGTAAGGACTTGACTTTTCTGTGTGTTTAGTTGGGGAAGTTAGAATGTGATAAATACAAGTAATGAAACTTTTTTGGATGATGTCATCATTGATACATTGTTAGGATGTTGGTTAAGAAGCCCAAGGGTAATAAAAATGTTGAGTTTAAGTGGAATCATATGACTAGACCAGATGCTCTGTGAGGGGCTGAGAGGGCTCCTGTAAGAGGTCAGGGGCTGGGATTTACTATATGGAATGCATGGATTTGGTGGGTCATTATGTGTCATTGTGTAAGTAGAGGCTTACTAGCAGGGTGCATATGTAAGCTTGAATAAGGGCTGCTGCAAATTCAAGGATCGTGAGTAGAATGAGAATAACAAATGTAATGAAGGCTGTGGTAGGGATAATGCTTATTAGGGCCAGGGTTGCCCCTTTAATTAAATAAATTAATAGATGGCCAGCTGTGATATTAGTCATTAGTCATACAGCTAGGGCCATTGGTTGGACAAATAAGCCAACAGTTTCAATAATTACTAGCACAGGGATAAGAGAAATTGGTGTTCCTTGTGGTAGAAAGCAGGCTAGAGATGCTTTTGTTCTATGGTGGAAGCATAATTACAGTTCCTGCTCATAAAGGGATTGCTATTGCCAAATCTATTGCAAGTTGTGTGGTGGGTGTAATGAATGTGGTTGAGACCACTATTTATACTATAAACGAAAATTACCTCAAAATGGATTAAACATTTGAACATAGATCTGAAACCACAAAACTCCTAAAAGAAGACATAGGTGGGGTAAATTCCTTGACATCAGTCTTGGCGATGATTTTTTGGATTTGACACCAAAAGCAAATATAACAAAAGCAAAAATAAACAAGTGGGACAACATCGAACTGGAAAGCTTCTACACAGCAGAAGAAACAACTGACAAAATGAAAAGGCAACCTACCAAATGTGAGAAAATATTTGCAAATCAAATATCTGATAAGAAGTTAATATTCAAAATGCATAAAGAACTCATACAACTCAATAGCGAAAATGGGGCTTCCCTGGTGGTGCAGTGGTTAAGAATCTGCCTGCCAATGCAGGGGACACAGGTTTGATTTCTGGTCCGGGAGGGTCCCACATGCCATGGAGCAAATAAGCCCATGCTCCACAACTACTGAGCCTGAGCTCTGAAGCCTGTAAGCCACAACTACTCAGCCCGTATGCCTGGGGCCTGTGCTCTGCAACAAGAGAAGCCACCACACTGAGAATCCCATGCACCACAATGAGGAGGGGCCCCCACTCGCTGCAACTAGAGAAAGCCCGCGCACAGCAATGAAGACCCAATGCAGCCAGACAAACAAACAAACAAAAAGCAAAATGCCCAACATTCCAAATAAAAAATGGGCAGAAGATATGAATAGACATTTTTCAAAGGAAGACATACAGATGGTCAAAAGGCACATGAAAAGGTGCTCAACATCACTAGTCATCAGGGAAATGCAAATCAAAACCACAATGAAATATCACCTGTTAGAATAGCTATTATCAAAAAGACAAGAAATAAGTGCTGGTGAGAATGTGGAGAAAAGGGAATCCTTGTGCACTATTGGTGGGAATGTAAAATGGTGCAGCCACTATGGAAAACATTATGGAGTTTCTTCAAAAAAATTAAAAATAAAACTACCATATGATCCAGCAATTCCACTTTTGGGTATTTATCTGAAGGAAACAAAAATACTAACTCGAAAAGATGTATGTACCTCCATGTTCACTGCAGCGCTATTCACAATAGCCAAGACATGGAAGCAATGTAAGAGTTCATCAATGGATGAATGGATAAAGAAAATGTGATATATAGAGATAATGGAATAATATTCAGCCATAAAAAATATGGAAATCTTGCCATTTGAGACAACATGGTGGACCCTGAGGGCATTATGCTGTGTGAAATGTCAGACAGAGAAAGACAAATACCATATGATCTCACTTTTTTGTGGAATCTAAAAAAAAACAAGTGAACTCAGATACAGGGAACAGATTGGTGGTTGCCAGTCTCAGGGGTGGAGGTGGACAAAATGGGTGAAGGTGGCCAAAAGGTACAAACCTCCGGTTATAAATAAATAAATTCTTGGGTTGAAATGTACAACATGGTGACTATAGTCAATAATACTGTATTTTATATTTGAAAGTTGGTAAGAGGGATCTTAAAAGTTCTCATCACAAGAAAAGAACTGCAGCTATATGTGATGATGAATGTTAACTCAACTTATTATGGAGATTATTTCACAGTATATAGAAATATCAAATCATTGTGTTGTACACCTGAAACTAATATAATGCCATATGTCAAGTATATCCCAATAAAAGTTTTTTAATTAAAAAAAGGATATAAAGTCTATATCATCATTTTGAAAGGCTACTGCTTGACTGGATATTTTATAATTAATCTGTGGACTATATTCGCTAATACAAAAAAACTTCAATGAACATTGTAGCATTCATTTTTATTTACTTGTTCTATTATTTCATAATAATAAATCACTAAAATTAAAATCACTAATAGGTACATTTACATAGTACCAAATTTCCCTTAAGACTGTACAAACTTTTTAACAACAGTATGTGAAAATGCTGGCAATCTCTCATGCTCAATCTGATAAGAAGTGATACAATGTCGGTTCGAATTTGATTATTTATTTGGTTATTTTTTCATATTTTTATTGACTAGTTGCATTTCTCTTCTCATCTGTCTACTGAAGTCCTTTGCCTAATTTTATATTAGGAAATTGTCTTACCAATTTGTATGAGTTTTTTTTTTTTATACAGCAGGTTCTTATTAGTCATCAATTTTATACACATCAGTGTATACACATACACTGATGTGTATACATGTCAATCCCAATCGCCCAATTCATCACACCACCACCACCACACCCATTTTCCCCCCTTGGTGTCCATACGTTTTCTCTCTACATCTGTGTCTCAATTTCTGCCCTGCAAACCAGTTCATCTGTACCATTTTTCTAGATTCCACATATATGCGTTAATATACAATATTTGTTTTTCTTTCTGACTTACTTCACTCTGTATGACAGTCTTTAGATCCATCCATGTCTCAACAAATGACCCAGTTTCGTTCCTTTTTATGGCCGAGTAATATTCCATTGTATATATGTAACACATCTTCTTTATCCATTCGTCTGTCGATGGGCATTTAGGTTGCTTCCATGACCTGGCTATTGTAAATAGTGCTGCAATAAACATTGGGGTGCATGTGTCTTTTTGAATTATCGTTTCCTCTGGGTATATGCCCAGTAGTGGAATGGCTGGATGATACAGTAATTCTATTTTTAGTTTTTTAAGGAACCTCCATACTGTTCTTCATAGTGGCTGTATCAATTTACATTCCCACCAACAGTTCAAGAGGGTATCTTTTTCTCCACACCCTCTCCAGCATTTGTTGTTTGTAGATTTTCTGATGATGCCCAGTCTAACTGGTGTGAGGTGATACCTCATTGTAGTTTTGATTTGCATTTCTCTAATAATTAGTGATGTTGAGCAGCTTTTCATGTGCTTCTTGGCCATCTGTATGTCTTCTTTGGAGAAATGTCTATTTAGGTCTTCTACCCATTTTTGGATTGGGTTGTTTGTTTTCTTAATATTCAGCTGCATGAGCTATTTATATATTTTGGAGATTAATCCTTTCTCTGTTGATTCGTTTGCAAATATTTTCCCCCATTCTGAGGGTTGTCTTTTTGTCTTGTTTATGGTTTCCTTTGCTGTACAAAAGCTTTGAAGTTTCATTAGGTCCCATTTGTTTAGTTTTGTTTTTATTTCCATTACTCTAGGAGGTGGATCAAAAAAGATCTTGCTGTGATTTATGTCAAAGAGTGTTCTTCCTATGTTTTCCTCTAAGAGTTTTATAGTGTCTGGTCTTACATTTAGGTCTCGAATCCATTTTGAGTTTATATTTGTGTATGGTGTTAGGGAGTGTTCTAATTTCATTCTTTTACACGTAGCTGTCCAGTTTTCCCAGCACCACTTATTGAAGAGACTGTCTTTTCTCCATTGTATATCCTTGCCTCCTTTGTCATACATTAGTTGACCATAGGTGTGTGAGTTTATCTCTGGGCTTTCTATCTTGTTCCATTGATCTATGTTTCTGCTTTTGTGCCAGTACCATATTGCCTTGATTACTGTAGCTTTGTAGTATAGTCTGAAGTCAGGGAGCCTGATTCCTCCAGCTCTGTTTTTTTCCCTCAAGACTGCTTTGGCTATTTGGGGTCTTTTGTGCCTCCATACAAATTTTAAGATTTTTTGTTCTAGTTCTGTAAAAAATGCCATTGGTAATTTGATAAGGATTGCATTGAATCTGTAGATTGCTTTGGGTAGTATAGTCATTTTCACAATATTGATTCTGCCAATCCCAGAACATGGTATATCTCTCCATCTGTTGGTATCATCTTTAATTTCTTTCAACAGTATCTTATAGTTTTCTGCATACAGGTCTTTTGTCTCCCTAGGTAGGTTGATTCCTAGGTATTTTATTCTTTTTGTTGCAGTGGTAAATGGGAGTGTTTCCTTAATTTCTCTTTCAGATTTTTCATCATTTGTGTATAGGAATGCAAGAGATTTCTGTGCATTAATTTTGTATCCTGCAACTTTACCAAATTCATCAATTAGCTCTAGTAGTTTTCTGGTGGCATCTTTAGGATTCTCTATGTATAGTATCATGTCATCTGCCGTGATGACATGTTTTACTTCTTCTTTTCCAATTTGTATTCCTTGTTTTTTCTTTTCTCCTCTGACTGCCGTGGCTAGGACTTCCAAAACTATGTTGAATAATAGTGGTGAGAGTGGACATCCTTGTCTTGTTCCTAATCTTAGAGGAAATGCTTTCAGTTTTTCACCATTGAGAATGATGTTTACTGTCAGTTTGCCATATATGGCCTTTATTATGTTGAGGTAGGTTCCCTCTATGCCCACTTTCTGGAGGTTTTTATCATAAATCGGTGTTGAATTTTGTCAAAAGCTTTTTCTGCATCTATTGAGATGATCATATGGTTTTTCTTCAATTTGTCAATATGGTGTGTCACACTGATTGATTTGCATATACTGAAGAATCCTTGCATTCCTGGGATAAATCCCACTTGATTATGGTGTATGATCCTTTTAATGTGTTGTTGGATTCTGTTTGATAGTATTTTGTTGAGGAGTTTTGCATCTATATTCATCAGTGATACTGGTCTGTAATTTTCTTTTTTTGTAGTATCTTTGTCTGGTTTTGGTATCAGGGTGATGGTGGCCTCATAGAATGAGTTTGGGAGTGTTCCTTCCTCTGCAATTTTTTGGAAGAGTTTGAGAAGGATGGGTGTTAGCTCTTCTCTAAATGTTTGATAGAATTCACCTGTGAAGCCACCTGGTCCTGGACTTTTGTTTGTTGGAAGATTTTTAATCACAGTTTCAATTTCATTACTTGTGATTGGTCTGTTCATATTTTCTATTTCTTCCTGGTTCAGTCTTGGAAGGTTATACCTTTCTAAGAATTTTTCTATTTCTTCCAGGTTGTCCATTTTATTGGCATAGAGTTGCTTGTAGTCATTTCTTGGATGCTTTGTATTTCTGCAGTGTGTGTTGTAACTTCTCCTTTTTCATTTCTAATTTTATTGATTTGAGTCCTCTCCCTCTTCTTCTTGATGAGTCTGGCTAATGGTTTATGAATTTTGTTTATCTTCTCAAAGAAAAGCTTTTAATTTTATTGATCTTTGTTATTGTTTTCTTTGTTTCTATTTCATTTATTTCTGCTCTGATCTTTATGATTTCTTTCCTTCTGCTAACTTTGGGTTTTGTTTGTTCTTCTTTCTCTAGTTCCTTTAGGTGTAAGGTTAGATTGTTTATTAGAGATATTTTTTTTGTTTCTTGAGGTAGACTTGTATAGCTATAAACTTCCCTCTTAGAACTGCTTTTGCTTCATACCATAGGTTTTGGATTGTCGTGTTTTCATTGTCATTGATATCTACGTATTTTCTGATATCCTCTTTGATTTCTTCGGTGATCTCTTGGTTATTTAGTAACGTATTGTTTAGCCTTCATGTGTTTGTATTATTTACGGTTTTTTCCCTGTAATTCATTTCTAATCTCATAGTGTTCTGGTCAGAAAAGATGATTGATATGATTTCAATTTTCTTAAATTTACTGAGGCTTGATTTGTGACCCAAGATGTGATCTATCCTGGAGAACATTCCGTGTGCACTTGAGAAGAAAGTGTAATCTGCTGTTTTTGGATGGAATGTCCTATAAATATCAATTAAATCTATCTGGTCTATTGTGTCATTTAAAGCCTCTGTTTCCTCATTTATTTTCATTTTGGATGATCTTTCCATTGGTGTAAGTGAGGTGTTAAAGTCCCCCACTATTATTGTGTTACGATTGATTTCCCCTTTTAGAGCTGTTAGCAGTTGCCTTATGTATTGAGGTGTTCCTATGTTGGGTGCATATATATTTATAATTGTTATATCTTCTTCTCGGATTGATCCCATGATCATTATGTAGTGTCCTTCCTTGTCTCTTGTAGCATTCTTTATTTTGAAGTCTATTTTATCTGATGTGAGTATTGCTACTCCAGCTTTCCTTTGATTTCCATTTGCATGGAATATCTTTTTCCATCCCCTCACTTTCAGCCTGTATGTGTCCCTAGGTCTGAAGTGGGTCTCTTGTAGACCGCATATATATGGGTCTTATTTTTGTATCCATTCAGCGAGCCTGTGTCTTTTGGTTGGAGCATTTAATCCATTCACGTTTAAGGTAATTATCAATATGTATGTTCCTATGACCATTTTCTTAATTGTTTTGGGTTTGTTTTTGTAGGTCCTTTTCTTCTCTTGTGTTTCCCACTTAGAGAAGTTCCTTTAACATTTGTTGTAGAGCTGGTTTGGTGGTCCTGAATTCTCTTAGCTTTTGCTTGTCTGTAAAGCTTTTGATTTCTCCATCAAATCTGAATGAGATCCTTGCTGGGTAGAGTAATCTTGGTTGTAGGTCCTTCCCTTTCATCACTTTAAGTATATTGTGCCACTCCCTTCTGGCTTGTAGAGTTTCTGCTGAGAAATCAGCTGTTAACCTTATGTGAGTTCCCTTGTATGTTATTTGTAGTTTTTCCCTTGCTGCTTTCAATAATTTTTCTTTGTCTTTAATTTTTGCCAATTTGATTACTATGTGTCTCGGTGTGTTTCTCCTTGGGTTTATCCTGTATGGGACTCTCTGCACTTCCTGGACTTGGGTGGCTATTTCCTTTCCCATGTTAGGGAAGTTTTCGACTATAATCTCTTCAAATATTTTCTCAGGTCCTTTCTCTCTCTCTGCTCCTTCTGGAACCCCTATAATGCGAACATTGCTGTATTTAATGTTGTCCCAGAGGTCTCTTATGCTGTCTTCATTTCTTTTCATTCTTTTTTCTTTATTCTGTTCTGCAGCAGTGAATTCCATCATTCTGTCTTCCAGGTTACTTATCTGTTTTTCTGCCTCAGTTATTCTGCTATTGATTCCTTCTAGTGTAGTTTTCATTTCAATTATTGTATTGTTCATCTGTTTGTTTGTTCTTTAATTCTTCTAGGTCTTTGTTAAACATTTCTTGCATCTTCTTGATCTTTGCCTCCATGCTTTTTCCGAGGTCCTGGATCATCTTCACTATCATTATTCTGAATTCTTTTCCTGGAAGGTTGCCTATCTCCACTTCATTAGTTGTTTTTCTGGGGTTTTATCTTGTTCGTTCATCTGGTACATAGCCCTCTGCCTTTTCATCTTGTCTATCTTTCTGTGAATGTGGTTTTTGTTCCACAGGCTGAAGGACTGTAGTTCTTCTTGCTTCTCGAGGGCAACTTTTTTATAATAAAGGACTGGGACTTCCCTGGCAGTCCAGTGTTTTGGAATTCACGCTTCCACTGCAGGGTGTGTGGGTTCAATCCCTGGTCAGGGAACTAGGGTCCCCCATGCTGTGAGGTGTGGCCTTTTCCCTTAGTGACATCACGTCCCGGCAGGTCCTGAGGAGACCAGGCTCCTGTTAGAGAGAAATGGACCCCATGATGTCCCAAAGCTGAAGCACCAGCGGGTCCTGAGGAGACCTGGCTTCCGTTAGTATGGACTCGACCCCAAGTTGTCCCGAAGCCCAGCCATCAGCATGGACTCAGTCCTACGTGTTCCAGAAGCCAAAGCCCCAGCGGGTCCTGAGGAGACGGGGCTTCCGTCAGCTGTGCCCGGAGACAATTCCGCACCTATGAGTTCTTTATATTAGGATACTAACCATTTGTTTTATATGTTTAAATATTTTTCCCAGTCCATTGTCTTTCAAGTTTGTTTACAGTGAGGTTTATTTTGCTATACAAATGTTTGAATTCATAACCTCCTTTTCTTGTATGGTTTTGATGCACTAATAAGTAAGAAGGACCTTCTTAGTATATATGATAAAATAACTTCCCTACATTCTCTTCAAATACTTTTATTATTTTATGAGTCTTTGATTAGTTTTTTTATATTAAAAAAATAAAATCTGTTACTTTTTTTTAGTCTGTAGAGGGAAGTATGAATGGAAATTTATTTCCTATCTTAGCTAGCGGTCACAGTGCCAATCATTATATTAAACTTATCCTTTCCTTTGTGTTCTGGAACTTCTTTTACATAGATACTGGATCTCCTACTTTTTTCCCCATCTGTTTTACTTTTTTCCCCCATAAATTCCACCAAATTATCTTTATCCCCTTCTTTTGAGCTGCTGACTCTCTTTATAAATCCAATGATTTTTTTTTTTTTTTTTGCTACTCCACTTGTGGGATCTTAGTTCTCTGACCAGGGATGGAACCTGTGGCCCCTGCAGTAGGAGTGCAGAGTCCTAACCACTGGGATGCCAGGGAAGTCCCTCCACTGACTTTTGCTCCCTGAAGCCTACTCACATTTACAAAATGTGCTCTACAAATGTGCTCTGTTCAAAATTAGTGACACGTGGAGGCCCAGCTGACAATTGTTTCTATCAGCTCTCTTTCCTTTCCTCCCCAGCTTAGCAGGGCAAGTGGTTCTGAGGTGGGAGATTGATTCTTCACTCTCTGCAGTTTACTGCCACTGTCTCCCCCCTGCCCCAGCAATCCTCTTTCAGCACAGGAGATGGCTTTTCCCACCTGCCTCGGTACACTTAGGCACTACTATGGGATTCTTCTGCTTCTGTGGAAATCATCCTTACTTCAGCATTACTCATGTTAACTTTTCAGAATGCCATGGAGGTTTTGGAAGGATGGGAGAGCACACATCCATAAGCATAAGCAACTACACACATGCCTGTTTGGTGTGATGAGAGGACTGGCTCCTGGAAACAGGGGTGCTAACTAAATTAAGTTTAGGCTCATCTGCTAGGCAATTTTCTCTTTTTCAATCCCCTGATAACAAAGTTCTGCCAGCCAGGTTCCTCCATGTACCATTCACACAATTCTCAGTCAAGCTTCCCAGGCTGTGGTGAAGTTTCATAGGGTAAAACTATTTCTGCTATATTACTAATTGTCTGATCTTTAGGCTACTCATTTGAGAAAAGCTTCAGTATTCCATAAAATATGCATTACCATCCAGTATAATGCTTTTCCTTGACGTACTTTTGTGGCATTATCAACATTAGCATTGGTATACCTGTAGTCATCATTATAAATTGAAATGGTTCAATAAAACATTGAAGAATAATAGAAAAAAAATAGATATAGTTAAACACGTTGGAAAGGGTCATTTAACTGAGGAAAGCTTAGCTTGGTAACTTTGAGCTCACCAGCTGAGAGTAAAGGAAATGACTTCTTACTCTAATAGATGACAGACCTGGAGAAAAATATATAACTGCACTGTTTGGTATTATAGTGAATTCATATGATGATATATTTAATATAAAACTATTTTTGGTAGTTTTATACACAGAACTATAATGAGTCATTACTGCATAAGGCTGCTTTAACTGAGACATACATGTATAAGGAAGAATTGCATTAGCCATCTAAATTCAAGTAATATTTCAAATTATATGTTTTCTAATTATTGTTTCATAACTTTTAAGTTAGTAATGTCAAATTCTTAGGTAAACTGTTGATGGGTTTTTCATAAAACATGATCAAGGAACTCGAGGAGCAGAAGTTATTCAACATTTTTAGCAGATCAAGACCAAACATTTTTAGATACTCTTTTCATACGACAATTTTGATAGTTTTTAATTTGTTCTTTGTTTTCATGAATTTTCAGTCACAAATCCCGCCAAATTTTATTGTAAGTTTATGGGTCTTCATTTTATTTTCTACTGAACATTTAAATAATGTAACATCCAGCACCCATTTACTCATTCTTTGTTTCCCCCCTCTTAGAAATCAGTGTGTCACTTCCACTCACATCTTACTAGCTAAAGCAAGTCACATGGTCACCCCTAATTTCAAGGGGGCGAGCAGTGTAATTCTTCCCTTCCTGTCCAGGAAAGGGAAGAAAACTGGAAATATTGTTGAACTCTAGTAATGCTACCACGTTACCTGAGAGGGAAAATGAATTTTTTCATTATAAAAGCTACCAGATTGCTCAAAAAACATTCCTTTAAAAGTGACAAATTTTTAAAGAAGAACCAATCACTTATTTCCCACCTCTGTGAAATATCAGCTATATACAGGTTTCTGGGTTCTCCTCTCCTTATGCCTTTTTAATTTTTTCATCATTGTAATCACACTCTAAATACTGTTCTTTGTACTGGCCATCATGTCTTATCCATTTTTTATATTGCTGTAGAATCATTATAAGTTTTGATTCTGGTGGAATCAAATGAAATTTTTCAATTAAATATGTTCTAAGAATATCTAATAATCCTTATTCTGATTTCAAATTTGTATTCAATTTAATTCTTAACCCTCACCTGTGTTTAAAGAAAACAAACCAATAAACCAGTACACTTCATATCTTAAGTACTTGTAGGAAAACCTGGTCCTTCCTAAAATGCAGATTGTCCATGGCCAAACAAAAAGCTGCTCAGTTCTGAGAAAGTATTACTAAATTCTAAAGGGACAATTTATTCTACCTTAATAAGTAAGTAACTTGAAAATCCTTGAAATAGAAAGAAAAAAAGAACAGAAACCAACTAATAGAATATGATTATTAAATTGCTCAACTAACATATTATATCTAAACATGTCCAATTTTTTTTAAAAGATGTCAAATTTTAAGAGAGTATAACAGTTTAAAAAATATCAGTTTTTACTTCATATAATTCTTTCTTACAAAACCAAAAGCTGAGGAAGTAAGAGTAATGTAAGATAATCCTTCAGTTTGTGAAAGTATTTATCACAAGTTCCCTAAGTGAGTTTGAAATACAATAAATACGCACAAATTAAATTGCTTCAAAGCTTTTCGGGAGTGAACCTAAAATAAAAATTAGCAATTCCTGTCCTCAACTTTAGGATGTGGAAGCAACAGGCTCAACTATGAATAGTGACTATGAATAGAAGGCAAGAAAAACACACACATACACAAAACTGAGCCATTGGCAAGAAAGCAGCTTTCAGTTTCTAGTTGTTTAGGAAAAAATCTTGAGAATGCATCAAGGGAATCTATAACACCTGTTACATGAAGAAAAAATGTACATTTAAAGTGTCTTAGGGAATTCCCTGGCGGTCCAGTGGTTAGGACTCCACGCTTCCACTGCAGGGGGCACAGGTTCGATCTCTGGTTGGGGAACTGAGATCCCACATGCTGCACGGCACAGCCAAAAAAATTAAAATTAAAAAAATGCAATTAAATTCTTATTTAAAAAAATAAGTGTCCTACCGTTTGTCCTTCAATACCACCTTGTTCGTCAACTTTTGTTTCTTCCTCATGAACTGAGTTAGACTCATTTTCTTGTTCTTTATACTCTTCTCGGAGATCTTTGCTGACTGCTGCTTCTACACTCTTAACTTCGTCTTTGCCAAAGTAAGTTACCGTGGAAGTGTGTTCTTGTGATGCTGTTGGAACAGGGCCTAATGGCGTGACATGATCATAGCGAGTATGTAGGAGTCGCAGAGCAATGTCAGATGTTGCTAATATCCTTGGAATTTCAAATCCAGTTTGTGTCTCAGAGAATCTGATACTTCTGTACCTGTTAATTAATTTAACAAAAAGGATGAGGCTTTAGAAAATTCTATGTCTGTTGTAAGCTTATACCTAAGCAGTATTTCTCTCCACTTTAATTTCACCACAGTTTTGAGTCCTGACCCATACTTGCTTTCTTTGCAGCATTTGGATCCAGTTGCTCATGTTACCTTCTCAAAACTCTCTCTTGGGATCCATGACTCTATACTCTTCTCCTCCTATACTCTTCTCCTCCACCTCTGGCAGCTCCTTCTCTGTTTCCTTTGTATGGTCTCCTTCCTAAGCATCCCTTAAACGTTGATGTTACTTGACTCTCCATCCCGAGCCCTTCTTTCTTCTCCCTCTACATACTCTCTCTGGATATTATTATTTCTATGACTTCAATTATTATTTATATTATCAGGAGTGTTTAACATGAGTTCTATGTTTCCTAGGGGAAGAAGCATCCCTGAATGAACTTTAAAAGGTCCAAAAATGCCCTTACATATGTGTGAGCATATGTAATAAAGTTCATAAGAGTCTATGACTCCCCAAAAGTTAAGAACTATCAATCTGTATGACTCTGCAAAACATGTCTCCAACTCAGATTTCTCTCAATGCTTTCAGACAGTTGCACTTTGATGTGTCATAGGTACTTCAAACTCAACAAGTCCGACACTGAGCTCATCATACTGACCACCCCCTGCTCTCTCAACATCACCATCAGAGTAAAACAAAACTTGTCCTGCTTCCACTATTCCTTATCTTAGTAAAAGATACCATCTAATTCTCTTCTTAAGCCTGGGTAGTTAATACAGGGATATTCATTTTACTTTTCTTCTTTTAAAATTATATAATTTCCTTCATCCTTCTGGATATAACATATTTTATAATGAAAAAGGTTATATTAATATATTGACTCTGATTTAAACCACAGAGTATTTTGTAGCAAATGTAACTTGGAAAATACTTTTTTCCTTACTTTTACTAAATATCAGAAATAAAATCCAATACTTTCCACTGTCATAGGACTAGTCTTTTCAGAGTTGGGACCAGAACCTAGGCCTCCTAACTTTTATTCAGATCATTTTTTCCTAAAACTTGCTGCCATACTAACTCAATTATTTTGAAATGTTTGAGATAAAGCAGCAACCAAGTGATCGTGAATTTATCAGTATCTCTATCATTCCTCAGAATGATATTACTTTGTTGAAAACAATCAGGGAAACATCACTTAAATTATCTAAAAAATAATAAATATGAAAAGTATTCTTTTTTGAAAGCATTAACAGTTCACAAAAGATAAATCTTTCAAAAGTTTCAGATTGCCATGTAGAGAGCACCTACCACTTCTACTTTTTGGTGGGGAGGGAGGTTAAGTGGGTGAAAAGAAGAGGAAGACCCTGAGACCCTGATATTTAGTCAGTGTATATTTGTGCTAGACACCACAGTATGTATGACCTTTACATGTGTTAACATTTAATCCTCAGCCCAATCCTATTAAGTTAAGTGATATAATCATTTTACTGTTGATATACTGAGGCATAACAAGGCTAAATAACTTGCCTAAGATAAATGGCAGGTCTCTGAGTCAAACCCCAGGTGGCTGACTTTCTAACATGGGTTTTTGTTAGTATGCCATGCTGTAATGCAACAGGCATCTGCTTGGTCATGTGACTATATAATGTCTTCAGACCTATAGTATCACCCATGGGAATACCTTGGATTCTTCTTGAGGTTTGCCCATACATATACAGTAACATTTTCATCTCGAATGACTTTTTCCATGTTTCCACTGTCCAGATCTGCTAAAGTACTAGCTTGCTGTAAGAGAAAAAGAAAACAGTATTAAGATTAGAGGCCTCATAAATTACGCAATTTAGATAAGTTACTTCATCACTTAGGTGTTGGATTCCCTTCAATATTAAAAGAGTAATTTGGGGACTTCCCTGGTGGCGCAGTGGTTAAGAATCCGCCTGCCAATGCAGGGGACACAGGTTTGATCCCTGTTCTGGGAAGATCCCACACGCCGAAGAGCAACTAAGCCTGTGCGCCACAACTACTGAGCCTGCATTCTACAGCTCGCGAGCCACACCTACTGAAGTCCGCGTGCCTAGAGCCGGTGCTCCTCAACAAGAGAAGCCACCGCAATGAGAAGCCTAGCGCACTGCAACAAAGAGTAGCCCCCACTCGCCGCAACTAGAGGAAGTCCACCCACAGCAACAAAGACCCAACGCAGCCAAAAAGTAAATAATAATTAAAAAAGAAACCTTGAAAAAAATAAAAGAGAAATTTGGGTAAAAATAAGGTTCAATCAAAATAACAAAGAATTGTTTTTAAAAATTCTCTAAACAACAAAAACATATTTACTCAATTAAATGTGCTCCCCATTTACTACTCAGTTTCTCTTACGGTGTCTAAGGATTGAAGTTGCTCCTGTATTCCCAGGTAGCACTTGTGGATTACTCTTAGGTCACCCTTTTCAATTTTAACATTATTTGTGACTTTTCATTTTAACTATATACATGCTTCTTTATCCTTACCTTATTAAAATGTAGATTATGCTACTGTAAAAGTTAGCCTATTTCTGAACATACCAAGTTTAGAAAACAAAATATCCAGATGAGTTTTGTGTTTTACTAGTCCAATACTTGATAATCAACATTAAACACACAATTTAAGGATGTTCTTAAGAATTCTTTTATAAAGACTAACATAGCTTGATGCCTACTGCTTAAGATATTAGCTCTTTCAAAGGGCTTAAATAAGTCAATATGTATTTGGTTCCTATAATGTAAAAATTTAAATGTACTGGGAGTTGAATTTATTGCTTTTTTTTTTTTAAGTGATTGTTCTGGGAATTCCCTGGTGGTCCAGGGGTTAGGACTCTATACTTCCATTTCACAAGGCACAGGTTTGATCCCTGGTTGGGGAACTAAGATCCTGCAAGCTGTGCCAGTGTGGCCAACAAAGAAAAAAAAGAAAAGAAAAAAAAGAAATAAAAGTGATTGTTCTCTCACACCTTTTTTTTTCTGTGACATTAACTTTTTGAAGTGCCCAGGATAATTGCCTTGAAGAACTGTTCCACATTGTGAATTTATCTAGCTGTTTCCTCATGGTTTAACTTGCTCCTCTGTTCCCTTTATTTTTTGTACACCAGAAGTTAGGTCTAGGTAGGTTTAATCAGATTAGATGAACAATTTTCGGCAAGAAGGCACAACAGGTAACGTTGTGTTCCTCACATTGCATGCCATCAGGAGGCATATGATGTATACTGTTAGCAATGTGGACTTGATCACTTAGTTAATGTGGTGACTACCCCCACCTCCCCTTGCAAAGTACATTTATCCTAGTCAGTAAGTAATCTGTGGTCTAATACTTTGGCACTATGAGAATAATGTGTTCCTAAACTTTTCGCCTACTTATTGAGGTAGCCACTGATGATCCTTATCAATTATTACATTGGGGATTGAAAAATGGTTATTATCTTACTGATCATTCCTTCCACATTCATCAGGTGGTACTCTTCTGTAAAGAACTGTTCTCTCTACCCGCCACTCCGCTTTCCCCTTTCCATTTTGGAATATCACTATAGACTCATGAATTTTTATTTTATTCAAGGTTCTATAATCCAGAGGTCCCCAACCTTGTTGGCACCAGGGACCGGTTTCGTGGAAGACAATTTCTCCACGGACTGGGGCGGTGGTGGGGAATGGTTCAGGCGGTAATGTGAGCGATGGGAAGCAATGGGGAGCGGCAGATGAAGCTTCGCTTGCTCACGCACCACTTACCTCCTGCTGTGTGGCCCTGTTCCTAACAGGCCACGGACCAGTACCAGTCCTCGACCCAGGGGTTGGGGATGCCTGCTATAATCAATTATAGTCATTATTATTTCTGATATTCAAATTATCCCCAAGTTGATCAGTGGGAGCTTCTTTAAGCTAGTTCTGTCTCTTTGGCTACTACTCCATTAGTCTTTGAGTATTTACTTGTTTTCTAGCACAAGATAACTCAAACTCATCTTTCAATAACAACCTTATCTTTCACTTTCCCTGCCCCAAACTCGAATCAGCCATTTACCACAATTAGACCTGGTTCCTTTTTATGGAATAAAAAGAAATCTGTTTCATACTGATACTTCCATTACAAATTTAACATTACGGTATTTTTTTCTAATCTTCTTTTCTTCTATATATCTTTTTTCTCTTAGAATAAAAATCTTGATTACTAATAATTATAATACATTTCCTTACTGGCTTTTTCTTACAATATAGATAAAATAGCTGCAAAATTATAATATGACTATTACTGCCAAGAATAAACTTAACAATAAGCCTCCTTTACAGTTCTTTTTATAATTAGAACATATTCTGCCAAGCCTATAAAGGTGATTGTGTTCTAGACCAAAAGAAACCAAGAGAGAAAATAGCCAAAAGAAAGGTGTGACCTTACACTGTTTTCTGATTTAAAAAACAAAACAAAACAGAAACAGCTATAGAAGATATTCATGGAATATTAGGGAAAATTTAAATGTGGACTGGATATTGGAATACATTATGGAATTATTATTAATTTTCTTAGGTATAACAATGGCTCTATGATTATTTGAATATTATCATTAGTGCTAAGATATTTGGGAAAAACAGAGTGACTACCAGTAATTGTAATCTTGTGTCAACTGATTTATCTAGAGTGTATAGCTAACATACAAGGTTTTGTGAATTTATTTTCATAATGGTCCTGGTAAACTTTCGCAAGTATAAGAAAAAAATCTAGACTTTAGCTACACTGATAATGTTTCATTTCTTTAAAAATAAAATATTCACAGTTGTTATCTCTGGATAAATACATGTGCCTTAAATTGTTCTACTGACTTTTCCATAACCTTTTAAATCTTCCAAAAAATAAAGGACACTGGACTTTAAAAATTATATAATATAAAATCTTAGCTCTTACAAAAGTCAATAATAACATATAAAGCAAAATATCACACTTACTCTGAGAAGTATTTCTGTGGCTATGTTAAACTTAAGATGAAGGAGCTCTTGCAGTTCTAGAATTGATCCTTGGTACTGTATTATATTTTTCTCTTGCAAATCATATGATGGCGTTTCCAATAAAATTAACTTCAATTTCTCAATTAACTATAAGTAAAAGTATAAGTAAAAATATAAAGTAAAAATTTACGATGAAAGTAATCTGACACACAAAGAAAAAGTGAAATGGGGGACGTTTTATCACTTTTGAATTGAGGAACACATCACCAGTAAAACATATAAAAATACTTTTCTGTATTTATTCTATTATTTAAGATCCTGGAAAAATAAAATATTTCCTCCCAAAACTCCACTATAAGAATTCTAGGGCTTCCCTGGTGGCGTAGTGGTTGAGAGTCCCGCTGCCGATGCAGGGGACATGGGTTCGTGCCCTGGTCCGGGAAGATCCCACATGCCACGGAGTGGCTGGGCCCGTGAGCCATGGCCGCTGAGCCTGTGCGTCTGGAGCCTGTGCTCCGCAACGGGAGAGGCCACAACAGTGAGAGGCCCGCGTATCGCAAAAAAAAAAAAAAGAATTCTATACTATGTGTAACAGAGCTGTCATTAGCAAGCTGATAGAGGAGGCACAGCTTATCACTACTTAAGACTGTGGAACAATAGAAACAATAACAATATGATGAGGAGGAGGAGAGTGAGGAGAAAGAGGAAGAGGAGGAGAATTACTAACATTTACTGAATGCTTACTATTTGCCAGGAACTGTTCTAAATGCTTTAAATGTTTTAATCCATTTCATCCTCATCATAACTCTATAAGGTAGGTACTGTTTATCGTGCCTATATTATAGTCGAGGAAACTAAGGCAACCTGGTTCCACCAGTAAGGAGCTTGGAAGACGTCACTCAATCCTAACAAGTGAAAAGCTGAACAGACTGAAAAACCAACCACTATTCTTTGATCCATAAAAGAGGGGAGGACACAGAGCAAATCCCTGTCCCCAAGATTGGAGAGACCTACAGGTGAAGACAGGGAGTCAGTTTATCAGAGCAGAGTGTCAGGAGCAGAAACCACTGCAGGAACCAGTGCCAGGTCTGTAAACCCGAACTGTAAATGATGAATTGTTGGGAACTCAGGGTGGACAATTCTGAGAGTTAAAAACTCCCGGGGTGGGGGCCTTCCCTGGTGGTTTAGTGGTTAAGAATCCGCCTGCCAATGCACAGGACACGGGTTCAAGCCCTGGTCCGGGAAGATCCCACATGCCACAGAGCAACTAAGTCCATGTGCCACAACTACTGAGCCCGCGTGCCACAACTGCTGAAGCCCGTGTGCCTAGAGCTCTGCAACAAGAGAAGCCACCGCTATGAGAAGCCCGCGCACCACAACGAAGAGTAGGCCCCACTTGGTGCAACTAGAGAAAGCCCATGCACAGCAACAAAGACCCAACACAGCCAAAAATAAATAAAAATAAGTTAAAAAAAAAATCCTCCCGGAGGATGAAGTCATGGGAAGGTGAGAGCCCATAGTATTATGAGACTTACCTGCAGGAGCTCAACCAGGTCCCCACAATAAATATGGGGGAAAGAAATTCCCTCCTGCTTCTGGCAGGAGGAGGGGGAAAGGAAGCATTTTGAAATAGGACAGAGCGCTCTGTTCTTAACAAGGCTTGATCTCAGGGGAAATTAATTAACTAGAGCCTAACCTGCTGGAATTTTATCAGAGCTTAACTCACCTGGGGGAAAGGAAATACCCAACTCCAGCTGGCTCTAGCCATTCCCTCTCACCTAAGACGGGATAAGAAAAATTAAAAACGCTTGTGAAGTTCACCATCCAGAGGCATAGGCTTACTTAAAGACAGACCTAATCACAGGACTACAGAACTCTTCCCCTCTCCCAACCTGCCTCACCACCACATTACTAAAGGCTTATTTACAGCAGTTCTTTTTACCCAGTACATCATGTCTGGCTATCAAGAAAAAATTACAAGGCATACCAAAAGGTAAAAACCACAATTGGAAGAGACAGAGCAAACATCAGAACCAGACATGGCAGGATATTATAATGATCAAACCAGGAATTTAAAACACCTGTTTTTAATATGCTAAGGGCTCTAATGGATAAAGTATTCAGCATGCAAGAATAGATGGGTGATGTAAAGCAGAGAGATGGAAATCCTAAGAAAGAACCAAAAAGAAATGCTAGAGATTGTAAACACTGCAACAGAAATGAAGAATGCCTTTGAAAGACTTACTCCTTAACTGGACACAGCTGAGAAAGGAATCTCTGAGCAAGAGGATTTATCAATAGAATTCTCAAAAGACCAAAAAGCAAAGAGAACAAGGACTTAAAAAAACAGAATATCCAAGGAACTTGGGACAACTACAAAAAAAAGGAAGCACACACATAACGGAAATACCAGAAGAAAGAGAAAGGAACAGAAGAAATATTTGCAATAATAATGACTGAGAATTTCCCCCAAACTAATGTCAGACACCAAACCACAGATCCAGGAAGCTCAGAGAACACCAAGCAAGATAAATGCCAAAAAAACCCCGTATTTAAGCACACCATTTTCAAAATACAGAAAATCAAAGATAAAGAAAAACTGACAGCAGCTAAAGGGGAAAAAACACCTTACCTTTAGAGGAACAAAGTTAAGAATTATATCCAACTTCTCAGAAATCACACAAACAGGAAGAACGTGGAGAGATATTTAGAGTGTTGGGAGAAATTAATGTACAGCATGATCAAGGAACAACTAATAGCAAAATTTAATTTTGAACACTGACATAGATGACATACAGAAAATTTCTAAATTAAGAGAGATAGCTGAGTAGTATGGGCTCAAGCCAGAAAGCTGGGCTTCCATCCTTGCCACCTCTTACCAGTGGTGTGATTTGGGGCAAGTTATTTAACATCTCTGGTGCCTCGCCTTCTTTGTTTGTAAAATGGGGATAACGGTGCATACCTCACAGGGTTATTGGGGGGAATTCAGCAACAACATGAATAAACTGAACCAGGCTGAGAAAGCCTGGCATTGTAAATATTATATAAGAGTTTGTCAAATAAATAAATTTGATAATTTGGAACTTGGTGTTTACCATGCGATCACTGCTATCCAATTCTTTCTGTTCGTCTTGTGGTTTCCAGCTTTAGTTTCCTATTATTATTGATTACTCTACTCATCTATCTCCTGTTTTGTTTCACTTATCCTTTTCTCATCTTCCCTACTATTCATTACTTCTGCTTCTGTATCCCACATTCATAACAGGAAGGTGTCACATCCAGGTCACCACTGGTGAACTTTAGTACTACTTCCTGCTGCCTTCCTGCTATTCAAAGTGCAGCAGATTCCTGGACCAGCATCACGCTATGGCAGCCTCCCTGGGAGAGAGAATATGCAATGGCAAGAATACTGTATGATGAATCCATTAGCATCCAAATACTTCATGGGAGGCTCTTTGGAGTCTTTGGAAAGTCAGAGTAATGCCCATCTAAGGTCTCACAGGGGACCGTAAGCAAGTCACAACCCGTTTCTTCATATGTAAAATGAATCTCATAAGCTTGTTTTCCAGATTAAATTAGGCGAGCAAGTTATGACCTTAACAGTCTGGAGTTATTCCATTTTATAGCAACATGGAGAAGAAGTAAACCACAGTGACAAGAAGCACAACATGGCAGAAATGGAAACAAAAAGCATTAGAGGATAAAAGGACCAAGAGGAGTGAATTCCTTCTAGTTTCTAATATTATGTAGGTGTGTCTAAGTGTGGATTCCTTTCTTTGTATCCTAACTTGGGATTTGTTGGGTTTCTGAGGATTCTGGAAAATCGTCAGCCACTACCTCTTTGAATATTGTCTCTCCCTCCGTCTTCTATATCTCTCTGTCTCCTTCTGGTACTCCTTGTCAATATACATTTAGTCCTTTTTGCTCCATCATACATGTTTGTTAACTACTCTTTGATATTTTTCATCTCTTTATCTCTCTGTGCTGTATTCTGATAAATTCTTCAATCTAACTCCTGACTCACTCACTATTAAGAATTCTCAGTAGAGACATTTTTGTTTTCCCTTCATTAAGCTAAACGTGAGCTAATCAAGCTCTTATCATCTCCCTTTGCAAAGCAGGTTTTCCCCTATTTATCCACATTACCTTTTTGAGGCTCCCAGACATAAAAGCGTCTCTGATCCAACTTGCTACCTTCCTTGTACCCTAAGCTTTGCCTCCTGATTTCCCTTTAAACCAGTGCTAAGCCACCAGGGGTTAACAAATAGACACTCTCTGGGAGGCCACTGACTTTGAGACTTGCCCACTTTTCTGAATTGTTTTATGGCCTCCAAGATTCTCCTTTGCCTTCTTTTGAGCTAGGCAATGGATTTAAATGTCGTTAAATTTTTTTCCCTAGCATTTTTAAGTGCATTTGTAATGTGGTAGCTCCTCAGGTTAGCCTATCCATTCTATTTGCAGAAACAGAAGGTAGGATATTCTTATTCATCTTTGTACTTCCAGTGCTTAAAAGAGGTGCCTGGCTCATAGTTAACATTAAAAAAAATATGTGTAGTGAATCACTGAATAGTGCACAATTCTGGCTGAGGATAAAATCATACATTTTTGCACTTGAGTTATCTACATAAATGGATGCAACTTGATATTTTCTTGAATTAGATATACATACAGTTACTATTTCAAATTTATGTTAGGCTGATCTTACCTAAGGTGGCAAGAGGTTTTTAGTTAGGAGTGGCAAAAATAAAAAAGAAAACAAAAAGATGAGCAAATATGTTTCTCCACAGCCAAGGAAGTAGTAGTGTTATTAACTGAAAAATACTTTATTTAATTTATTTCTAGTTTTAGAGTCAATATCAGACAATTGTAATTTACATAATTTAAAATTACAGAATAATACTTAAATACTTACATTTAGCACTAGTTTACTCTTCGCAGTCACTGCCTCAAAAGTCTCATTGGTTTCCTCTTTCCACAAGCTAATAAAAGTATTAATTTCTTGGGATATTGAAGGATCAGGACTCCCATCACATTGAATGTAGTGTTTCCACTGTGGAATAAAAATGTTTGAAGGTTCACACTGATGAAAATTCAACCAAAGTTTAAATTACTTCTTTTCTGAAGCTTATAACCTTGTTTTCCATATTAGGCAAAAACCATATTATGACTTTAGTTACTTGAGATATCTCTAAAATAACCAAATTCCCCTTCATCAAAATAATTTAAAAGCCTCAATATTTCAAATAAATAGAAATTCTATTTATTGTCATATTTTTATTTTTAAAAAAGTATTTATGAGTTGATTTAGTTCTGCTTTCCTCTCTAATCATATAGCTCCTGTAGGTACAAAAGCCAACACTTGAGCTAATTTCTACTTCTCAAATGACTACTAATTCTTAACTGCCACTGTCATTTTAGTATTAGTCCTTCCATTCATTTTGTAGTCTATGCAAATTCTACATTTGTAATCATATTGTACTTACAATTTTTTTGCTTTAAATTATACTATAATCTTTTGCCATATTATTACAGTTTTTCCTTTTTATCCTGATAATCATCTACATTGTTTCCAAAGTTACACTGTTTTGAGCAACACTAGGTTGCCTTAGGCTCAAACTTTTAATATTTTAATTTAGGATAATTTCCTCAGTATATATTCCCCCAAATTAAATCAGAGTAAAAGGATATAAAAATTTCAAGGATCTTATTACTGACAAATAGATTTCTACAGAGCTATATGAATTTACTTTGCTACAAGCAATATAAGAGAGATTTGTCAGATTAGAGATTTTTTTATAGACAAATTTAGTTTCT
Organism: Leucopleurus acutus; assembly: GCF_964270905.1. NCBI lineage: Eukaryota > Metazoa > Chordata > Mammalia > Artiodactyla > Delphinidae > Leucopleurus > Leucopleurus acutus. Next base: position 20,836,374 of record NC_139152.1, read on the forward strand.
TGTTATTTAAACAGATATTGGATTATAACTCCCTCTTGTGGTACAAAAGTATTAGCTAAATAAATAAAATCAGTCTTACCTGAGAAAGCAATCTACTGTCTCGTTTCAATTTCTCTGCTTCAGGAAAACATGCCTCTAATAAATAAAGTTCTTCAAGCTCTCCATTTCTTCTTTCTAGGTCCTGTTTCATAGGGATAGATACATTGATATCTTCTTTAATTTCAGCTTTGTGTTTCATAAGTAGCACCTAAAATTTACTTGACAAGTATTTAATTTTAAGATGAATACTACAATCAGTTTAAATGTAACTGATATTTCCAAAAGTTTTCATGTGGAACAGTGGTGTGCGAAGTGTGATCTGCAGACTCCTGGTGGGTCCCCCAAATTTTTTCAGGATCTGTGAGGTCAAATCTATTTTAATAATAATACTAAGACTTTATTTGCTTTTTTTGCAGTGTACACATTTGCAAGATGGTGTAAAACTGCTGGCGCCTTAGCGCAAATCAAGGCATAAGCTATACTAGTGGTCATATTCTTCGGGGGAGAGGGATGATAGCAGTCAGTTTCACATAAGAATGATCTGATGAAGAAGTGAAATTTATTAATTTTATTAGATGTCAAACCTTAAGTATATGTCTTTTTAATATTCCGTGTGACAAAATGGGAAGTATGCATAGAGCACTTCTGCTACATAACAAAGGACAATGCTATCTTCAGAAATAAACATCTATGCAACTATTTGAGTATTCTGGCAGACATTCTGTCAAAAATAAATGAACTGAGCATGTCACTTTCAGGAAACAACCCAAAGTATTTGTTGCCAGTGATAAAATTCAACCTTTCAAATAAAAATTTGAATTTTAGAAAACCTATATCCACCACTAGGGAGCCTGACAGTTTCCCAATCCTTGAAAACTTTTCTGATTTGACTGGAGATGATACTAATGTATGTGATTTTTTTTTTGGGGGGGGGGATAATGAATGATAAAAATGTGTCAACATTTGGAAGCAAATAATTCAGTGAACCAATTTTTTCCAAGCAATCAATGCATGATGTTGCAAAATCATGCGTGGAGAAGAATATCCACAATTATCTGAAAGGCTGTTACAACGTTCCTCCTTTTTCCAACTACCTATCTGTGTGAGGCCAGATTTTCTTCACATACTTCAGTCAAAACAACACATTGTAACAGATGGAATGATGAAGTAGGTATGAGATCCAGTTGTCTTCTGTTAAGTCAGAGATTAAAGAGATTTAAAAAATATAAACAATGCCACTTATTTCCCTAATTAAAAAAAATATATATATAAGTGTGGTGATGGATGTTAACTAGACTTATTGTGGGATCATTCCACAATATATACAACTATCGAATCATTATTTTGTACACCTAAAACCAATATAATTTTAAATGTCAATTATACTTCAATAAATATATATATATACTGTAATTGTTTTTAAAATATGTTAATGTATTTTTTATTCATGTTTATGTTTAACAATGTTTAATCACTATTAATATAATAGATGTTTTTAAGTTTCTGTTTTAATTTCTAATATAGTAAATATTGATAAACATAAACAAAAACTCCTTGAGGATCTTCACTTTTTAATAGTAATGAGGTTTTGTCCTGAGATTAAAATATCACAGAACTACTGATTCAATAACGAAAAATTCTGGTGAAAAAGAGAAGTGAAATTTTAAAAGGAGAGGTAGAATTTGAACATTTTTTGGTCCCTATTTAATTATCTATACAACAGATTGAGAATAATAACTTAATGGTTACAAGCATGGGCTCTGAAGCAAGACTACTTCTGTCTAAGTCCTGGCTCTGAAATTTATTAGCTGCTTAATCTCTCTATTCACCAATTTCCTGATCTGTGAAATGTGGGTAATAATTTACCCACCATAACTTTATGGTAGGATAAAATGAATTAAACCAGTTCAGATAGGCCTAAATATTACTGGTACCTATGGGGGAGAATGACGTTAAATGGCCAAACAGATCTGATAGCCACATAGTTTGTCTTCAGTAATAACAGCATTAATGTTTATTTACTTTTGCTTCAAGTTTTCGCAATTTTTCTTTCTCAGCTCGTTGTATTTCAAGTCTTTCCATTTCTTCTTTTTCGTATTTCACACGGGCTTCCTCTAAAGAACAACAACAAAAGAAATTTTTAGTCTGTTTTATTCTTTCTTTTTTTTTTTAGTCTGTTTTTAAGCACTTAAAATTATTTCAAATATTTAAGATGTAGTAATGGTGGAATATTTGATAGAAGTCACAACCTTTACTGTGTGGTAGAAATAAAACTGCTAGATTTCTTTCAAAAAAGTAACATGACTCTCGGACTTCCCTGGTGGCGCAGTGGTTAAGAATCCGCCTGCCAATACAGGTGACACGGGTTCAAGCCCTGGTCCAGGAAGATTCCACATGCCCCGGAGTAACTAAGCCCATGCACCACAACTACTGAGCCTGCGCTCTAGAGCCCCCAAGGCACAACTACTGAGCCCGCGTGCCGCAACTACTGAAGCCTGTGTGCCTAGAGCCTGTGCTCCGCAACAAGAGAAGCCACTGCAATGAAAAGCCTGCGCACTGCCACAAAGAGCAGGCCCCGCTCTCCGCAACTAGAGAAAGCCTGTGCACAGCAACGAAGACCTAACTCAGCCAAAAATAAATAAATAAAAATAAATTAAAAAAAAAAAGTAACATGACTCAAAATTTCTGGCTCACGATGATATTTCTCTTCTCCAAAAATTTATAGCAATCCAATAATGATTTTAATCAATGAAAAATGACAAATCTATCATGGGTAATTAAGAGGTAAAATCTTCAGAAGATTTCCATAATCTTGTGACATCTACATTATCGGAAGTAACTATCTTTTTTTTTTTTTGCGGTATGTGGGCCTCTCACTGTTGTGGCCTCTCCCGTTGTGGAGCAGAGGCTCCGGACGCGCAGGCTCAACGGCCATGGCTCACGGGCCCAGCCACTCCGCGGCGTGTGGGATCTTCCCGGACCAGGGCACGAACCCGTGTCCCCTGCATCGGCAGGCGGACTGTCAACCACTGCGCCACCAGGGAAGCCCAGAAATAACTATCTTAATCTTCCCTTGCTTTCACTATTAAAAAACAAAATATGAAATATATGTTGAAGAATATGAGTTTAACCCAATATAATAAAACATTCCCCAAGATGTAGATCCTGATACTGTATTATTATCATGAGTCACCTAAAAAAGATTTATATGATTATACATTAAAAAATCAACATGGAAACTAAGAACAGACATTTAAAACCTGAATCTGAATCAACAGATGTTCTTCATGCTAAAAGCTACAACCATCTGAAATATTCAGATTTTTTTTAACATCTTTATTGGAATATAATTGCTTTACAGTGTTGTTAGTTTCTGCTTTATAACAAAGTGAATCACTTATACATACACATATATCCCCATATCCCCTCCCTCCTGCATCTCCCTCCCACCCTCCCTATTCCACGCCTCTAGGTCATGACAAAGCACTGAGCTGATCTCTCTGCTATGCAGCTGCTTCCCACTAGCTATCTATTTTACATTTGGTAGTGTATACATGTCAATATTACTCTCTCACTTCGTCCCAGCTTACCATTCCCCCTCCCCGTGTCCTCAAGTCCATTCTCTACGTCTGTGTCTTTATTCCTGTCCTGCCCCTTGGTTCATCAGAACCATTTTTTTTTTTTTAGATTCCATATACATGTGTTAGCATATGGTATTTGTTTTCTCTTTCTGACTTACTTCACTCTGTATGACAGACTCTAGGTCCATCCACCTTACTACAAATAGCTCAATTTCGTTTCTTTTTATGGCTGAGTAACATTCCATTGTATATATGTGCCACATCTTTATCCGTTCATCTATCGATGAACACTTAGGTTGCTTCCATGTCCTGGCTACTGTAAATACTGCTGCAATGAACATTGTGGTACATGACTCTTTTTGAATTATGGTTTTCTCAGGGTATACGCCCAGTAGTGGGATTGCTGGGTCATATGGTAGTTCTATTTTTATAAACTATTCAGATTTTTAAAGTGACTTTTTATTATTTTAAATGACCAAATTTTCATTAATTTTTTGCTATTTAATTTGAGTTTCAGAATTCTTACTGCACAATCAGTACCAATGCCAATTTAATCAATAAGTATAAACATCTTATACTTAATTTAATTAAGATAGGGTTGCCATATTTAGTAAATAAAAATATAGGATGCTCAGATGAATTTGAATTTCAGATAAACAATGGACTCTTTTTTTTGGTTCAAGTATATCCTAAACATTGCATGAGGCAAATTATCCCAAATTATCCACTGTTTGTCTGAAATTCAAATTTAACTGGGCATCCTGTATTTTAACTGGCAACTCTCCTTCAAGATATATCTGAAAATGATTGGCGTGTACTAACAGAAATTTCTGGGTACCCTTTAAATAGTAAATAGCTATTATAAAACAGATTAAATTCAAAAAATTAAAAAATTTGAAAATTCTTTTTAAAAAGTACTGATTGGATGACAGAAATACAAACCTATTGTTAGTATTACCTGCATGTGACAATAGTTACCACTGTGTGTTTTATACCTTCCTCCTTTCGTCGTTTCTCCTCCTCCTCTTGTAGCTGCTTCAACTGGTCGGCTTTGGTGATTCTCTTTTTCTTACTGCCAGACTTAATAAAGGCCACAATTTTTAAAAAGGCTATTCACATGTTCTCAAATTACTTAAAAACACATATCCCTCAACTAGCAATTATGAAAAACACTTTTACTTTCATGAATCCAGTCTTCTACTCATTCAAATAAGACTGCCTATTAAGTGCAAAGCCTTGACTCAGTGCCTTGAGGACAAAGTATGGAAACAAGTAGGAAAATTAACATATAAATTATTCAAAGGCGAGAGTGACAGTGACAAGTATATACAAGTTAATTCTCTCATTTTCAGTTTTCACATCTTTAAAGTGGTGCTAAATAAAACCTCATTTCATTTTTGTAAGGATTAAAATAAAACATGTAAAAATATCTTTAACACTGCTACATGTCTATAAAACTTAAAGATATTTTTATGACTAACAGATATAGAATTATTTTGCAAGTTTGGAGTAAGGCCAAATTGTTTTCAACAGCTGGGATCAAGTAAAATTTTTATAGGGTATCGAGTATTAAAGTTTGTGCCCAAAAGATTTTAACATTCAGATATGAGAGGAAGATACTCCAAGGGGGAAAGGCAGGCATAAGATATGGAGTTGGGAGAGCACTGGATAGGCCCTAGGAAAACCCCAAGAAGAGGTAATGATGGACATGAGAATGGAAAAGAAGGTTGGAGCCTATGCTGTAGAGATTGGACATTGTGCTAAAAGAATTGGAAACCCCCTAAAAGTTTTCCAGGTCTGTGGCTATATCTGGAAAACAAACCTGGTGTTAGGGGAAAAAATGATTGTAAAGATTATACATTTTGGCTACTATTAACAATAATTAATAAAGTCATGACAATGGAAATGCAGATGGGGAATGGATCCAATAAATATTTTATAAGCTAACTTATTTGATAATGATTAAAACTGGAGTCATGGAGAGGAAGCAGTCAGAGAAGAATCAAAAAAGAAGAATAGTAGTCCAGAAGATGCAAACTTGAAAGAGAAACTGTTTAGAGAAATTTAATTAGTATGAAGTGCTGGTGGAGAATCCAGGCAATGCTTGCAGGCTTTGAAACTGAAGAACTGAGATGTAGCCAAGAGATCAGGGCCACAGAATACAGATTTGAGAACTATCTTGGTGATGACCGCCTCCCTTCCATTTTCCCTAAGGGAGAGTATGGAAAGAGAAGTGCACCATCTAAATTTAGGAATCAATTGAGTGGTTAATCCTAGGGATACATAGACTCTTGGATGACCACCTGCTCTTTTTGGCTCACCTACTGCAGGATGCTCCACTGGAGTCTCCAATACATTAGTCCTATCACTTTTTCACCGTTCATCAACCCCCACATACTGTCACTTCTTCCTTACCCTGGTTAGATTTCACAGTTCATCACATAATCACTAACTTATATATCTCTGCCTCCTCTATTTTCCTCTCCCTCTGAGAAGCTCAGTGGGCAAATTCCTAGTTCTAGTTAAACCCAACTCTCCACTTATTCTGAGCTAGCAATAGGAGCAGCTGGACCTTGCCAGAGAAAACTACATGAGCTCAAAGTTGTGAGCACACATTTTAAACAGGCTCTAAGCACCATACAGCATTCCTATTGCTATTTCATTCTCTTCACTCTTCCAAAATCCTCTCCTCTTTCTTACTCTCAGCTGTTGACTTTACATCACTAGAAACTTTTAAGAATACGCTACTTTACACACCAGATCTTTTAATTTACCTCTACCTTTGTCTCCCTTCCTGTTACACTGGATGAACTGGATGTACCTTCTGCTATTTAAGTCTGAATCCACCACTTTTACACTAGATCCTATCCCTTATTGCCTATATAAGACTTGGGTCCTGTAATTAACACCTCTTGTTATTCATAGATCTCTCCCTCCCTGGATTTCACATCCCTCTTCCTCGTTTGCTCCAATGCTGTTACCCTTTATATTAGACTGCCTAAAAGGAGTTGCCCACTGCTTTCACGTCCCCATTTTCTCCATGCCCCATTCTAATCAGGTTTTCATTTTTATTGTTCCATTGAAACCTCTCTTGTCATGGAACCTTAAGATGGCCATGTTTCCGATGACAATCGCCAATTTTCAGCCCTCATTTTACTCATCTGTTATCATCATTTGACAAAGTTTTCTTCTTCCATCTTGAAATATTTTCTTCATTAGGCCTTCAGGTTGGTACTATCTGATTTTGCTTCTTCCCTCCTTCTTAGACTTCTTTTCTGGTTTCTCCTCCTCAGACGTAGTTGATTAGTAACTTTAAAAACTATTTGTTCAAATAGTCCCTAAAAGGATTTTGAAAAGCTATGTACCCCCTTCACACATTTTTACGTTGACATTGAAAACTTTTTTACCACAAGTTTAAATAACTTCAAATGTTGTACTTTCTAGTATATCATATATAAAAGAAAACTTTTACATCACTCCTTTAAATATATCCATCACTATTTAAAATATATCCAATGGATCTATCGATACATACTATAGTGATTTGACGGCCAATATCAAATAAAAAAATATGAACAAGCTTTTCTTTAATAAAAATTTTAATCCTTTTCTCTTTGAATTCATATTTCCATTCCACTTCCCCCACAGAATCTTATCCTAGTGTAATACACTTGAACAACTTTTGTTGATCTTCCTATCATATTTATGTTATAAAAATATGTATGAAATTTTTAATTTCCTTGACTCTAAGTTTCTAAGCAGTACAAATTTTGCTCTGGATTGAGTTAATTTTATAATTATTTTCGGTAGACAATTGAACAAAGCAACATTTTATATTACAAATTTTGATAGGTAAATATTAAAACATAAAAAGTAAAATTTTACTAGATATGCGCCTTTTGATGAGATTGTTGGGTTTTGTCGTTTTCCTGGTCACTTCATGATCCAAGGATAAATGTTAGCTATTGCTGAATGAAACAAGGATTCAGACAGATTCTATTTTAATTTTTATTGCTATAAGAAATGAAAAATTTGGTTTATATTACAAAGCCGATGGGAATAGGTTTGTTACAGCTGTATCGTGCAGTTGTTTGAATTCTTTCCACAACATATGCCAAAAATTATATTGACTTACCAAAAAAATTACTCCTAGAGATAATCACTGATATTTGTAATGTCCTTCTTGTTTTTCTTTAAAGTTTTATTACATATGTATATATTCCTAAACAATAGTTTTCTTACCTTTGAATTTCTTCATAAATCCAATTATACTTTAGGGATACAATTGTAATTTACTTATTTACTTGTCATAAAATATACATAACATAAAATTTACCATTTTAAGCGTTTTTTAGTGTGCAGGTCAGTGGCATTAAGTACATTCACATTGTTGTACAACCATAACCTCCACCCATCTCCAGAACTTTTTCATCATCCCAAACCGAAACTCTGTATCCATTACACATTACACATTAATTCCCCTTCTGCCCCCAACCCGGCCCCTATCAATCACCATCCTACTTTTTGTCTTTATGAGTTTGACTACTCTAGATATTTCCTATAAGTAGGATAATACAATCCTACTTGTCCTTTTGTGTGATTTACTTCTTTAGATACAAATTATGGTTTGTAAGATTCACCCAAGGGGGGATACAGCAGTACCTGTATATTTTCACTGCTGAATAGTAACTCATTAATTTATTTATCCATTCTTCTACTGATTGACATTGGATGGTTTCTAGTTTACTATCATGAATAATGCTGCTATAAACCTTTGAGTGTATGTATCCTGGTGTCCATACAAGAATTTCTCTACAATGTATACCTAGAAGTAAAACTGGTGGGTATGTGCATTTTCAATGTTGTTGAAGCTGAGTTTTCTAAAGTAATTATTCCAATTTACACTCTCATAATCATTATCCTAGTCAATATTTGTTAATTTCAGTAGTTTCCTTCTCTGGCAGTTTTTTGTTTATTTAAAATATAGATACTTCTATCACGCTAAAGAGGTGCCCTTTAAGCTATTAAATGTAAGACATAGTAACTAAATTTTTAACTCCATCTAATTGTATTCATTTAATTTCTTACATTAAACCAATTCTGCCTCCCTGGAATAAGGTGAATTGGGTCATAATTTATTATTATTCTATATACTTCCAAGTGAGCTTGCTAACATTTTGTTTAGACATTTTGTATTTATGTTCATGAATGGGCTTCAATTTTCCTTTCTCATGCTATTCTCAGGCTACCCAGGTAACTCAAAATTAATTAGAAATGTTTCCTCTTTTTTCATGCTCTAGAAGGATTTGTATAAAAGTGAAATAATTTATCTTTGAATGAAGAACTAGCTAACAAAGACTTACAGACCTAGAATTTTCTTTCTGGGAAAAATTTTAACCACTGATATAATTTCTTAAATGATTATAGGACTATTCAGGTTTTCTACTTCTTCAAGAAACAGTGTGAGAAGGTTTTTTTTTCTATTTGTCTAATTCATCTAAATTTTCTAATTTATTGGCATATAAAGCTGTTCAAATTATGTCATTTATTGTTAAAGTAATGTCTCTCTTTTCATGCCTAATACAGGCATACCTTGGAGATACTGTGGGTTTGATTCCAGACCACCACAGTAAAGTGGTGGAATATTGCAAGTCATAAATTTTTTGGTTTCCCAGTGCATATAAAAGTTATGTTTACACTATACTGTAGTCTATTAAGTGTACAATAGCGCTGTGTCTAAAAAAATATACACACCTTAATTTAAAAATACTTTATTGCTAAAAATTGCTAAATATCATCTGAGCCTTTAGCAAGTCATAGGGTTTGAAATATTGCAAGAATTACCAAAATGTGACACAGAGACACGAAGTGAGCAAATGCTATTGGAAAAATGGCACAGATAGACTTGCTCAACACAAACCTTCAATTTGTAAACAATGCCATATCTGTGAAGTGCAATAAAGCAAGGCACGATAAAATAAGGAATGCCTGTATTGATTATTTATGCTATTTGTTCTTTTTGATAAAATTTACCAGAAAATTGTCAATTTTATCAGTATTTTCAGAGAAATAAATTGTGGCCTATTTGTTCATTCAACTATTTTAATAAATACTGAGAGTCTAATATGTGATAGGTATTTGAGATATATCAGTAAACAGAAATCCTTGTCTTAATGAACTTATATTCAAATGGGAAGAGAAAGACAAAAACAATAAACAAACAATTTAAAAATAATGTTTAAAATTGAGGACTAGTTGATTTACAGTATTAAGTTTCAGGTATACAACATAGTGATTCACAATTTTTAATGATTATACTCCATTTATAGTTATTATAAAATACTGGCTATATTCCCTGTGCTGTACAATATATCTCTGTGGTACAATAAACAAAATTGTAAAATAATTTATAAAATATTTTAGAAGATGAAAAGTGCTATGGGAGAAATCAAAGGGACTCCAGACTGCAGGGGTCATTGGGGAAGGGATGAATTACAATTTTAAATACAGTGTTTAGGGTGGGCCTCATGGAGAAGGTAACATTTGAGTGAAGACTTGAAAGATATGAGGTTATAAATCCTCTCTATTGTATGTTTTCTATTTTATTAATTTTTATATTTGTCTTTATTATTTCCTTCCTCCTCCTTACTTCGAGTTTCTTTTTCTTACTTCTTGAAAATGATGCTTAGTTTCATTAATTTTTCATCTTCTAAAGTATTTAGGGCTACATATTTCCCTCTAAGTACTTCTTTAGACACATTCACAAATTTTGAAGTATTTTTCTTATTACTGAGTTAAAATTATCTTTTTACTTCCATCTTGACCCACTTGAGAATTTTTTTTTTAAATTCCCAGCATATTGTATCTTCCTGTTCATAAGTTATTTCTTTGACTTTTAAGCTTAATTTCATTGAGGTTATAATACATGCTCTGAATTGTTTCAATTCTTTGAACTTTGAGAATAGTTTTATGTCTCAGTACATTGTCAGCTCTGGAATAAAAAATATATGTGCTTAAAATTCTCTAGTTGTTGAGTGCAATGTTCTAAATATGTCTAATTCTTATTCTAACAAATCTAATGATTTGTTCATGTTGTTCCAATCTTTACGTCCTTACTGTTTTATTTTTTTAAATGCTTTTCTATCAGTTACTGAAAGAAGAAATCTTCCACTATGATTGTGAACTTGTCTATTTCTCCTGACAGTTCTCTGAATCTGTGCAATGTATATTTCAAGGTATTATAATTAGGTATATACAGATTTAAAATTATATTTTCTTGGTTAATCAAAACTTTATCATCACAAAATGACCCTCTTTATTTCTAGAAGTGCTTTTTGTCTTAAAGTCTACCATGTCTAATATTATTATAGTTATACCAACTTTCATCTTTCTATTATTTGCATAGCATGCCTTTTTCCATCATCTTACTTTAACTCTTCTGTACTTTTATTCTTTAGATGGTATTTGTAAAAAGATTATTGTTAGATTTTATTTTTTATCCAAACTGACAATCTTTCTCTTTTGATTTTGGGTTTGTCTTGCCTTCTTTTCATATTTCTTGGTATCTTCAATTGATTATTTTTTTGTTAGTGCACTATTTTCCCTCTACTGGTTTGGAAGTTATATACTCTATTTATATCATTTTAGTGGCTATCCTAGAAAGTCAACCTATGTACCTAATATATAAATACATTTACCATACTACCAAACAGAACATCTTAACTCAATTAATCCTTGCCCTACCCAAATTATACATTATTGCTGTCATATATCTTTTTAAAACAGTTTTACTGAGATAAAACTTATATACCATATAGTTCACCCATTTACAGTGCAGAATTCAATGGCTTTTAGTGTATTCAGAGTTGTGCAACTATCACCATAATCAATTTCAGAACATTTCCATCACCCCCCAAAAGAAATCCCATACCCATTAGCAGCACCCCCTTCCATTTCCTCACAACCTCCCAGCTCTGTGAAACCACTAATCTACTTTATCTATAGATTTGCCTATTCTGGACATTTCATATAACTGGAATCATACAATGTGTGATCTTTTGTGATTCGCTTTATTCATTCAGAACAATGTTTTCAAGGTTCTTCCATGCTATAGCATGTATCAATACTTCCATTTTATGGCTGAAAAATATTTCATTGTAAGGATATACCACATCTTGTTATCTACTTATCAACTGATGAATATTATGTGTTGTTTTCATGTATCTATTTTTTAAACCCACATGTTATTATGTGGATTACTGTTTTATACCTTATGCATATAATCTGTTTTGCAGCAGGTGAAAAACACAGTTTTTACCTGAGAAAATATTTTTCTTTCACCTTTATTTTTGAAAACTATTTGAGCTGATACAGAATTCTAAGTTGGCAGTTATTTACTCTCAGCACATTGAAGACATCACTCCACTGTTTTTGGCTCCCACTGTTGCTGTTAAAACCACAAGTTCAAGTTTTGCCCTGTACTGCAAATGCCCTCATGAAAAAGAGTTTTAGTGCGTCCATTACTTCTTTGGTTCCTTCCTTAATTTAGGTTTTCTCCTGATAATTTCTTATTACCTTATCAGCTCTTAAGTTCCTTTAAGATGGAAGTTTTGATCTATACATATATATTTTAGTCAGCATTATTTATTGTTTTCAGCAGAAAGTTTTTTTTTTTTTTCCTTTTTTACGGTATGCGGGCCTCTCACTGTTGTGGCCTCTCCCGTTGCGGAGCACAGGCTCTGGACGCGCAGGCTCAGCGGCCATGGCTCACGGGCGCAGCCGCTCCGCAGCATGTGGGATCTTCCCAGACCGGGGCACGAACCCGTGTCCCTGCATCGGCAGGCGGACTCTCAACCACTGCGCCACCAGGGAAGCCCTCAGCAGAAAGTTTGATCCAAAAAATCTTACGCCCAATATTACTGGAAATGGGAAAATCAAAATAATATTTTGAAAAATTATTTTATTTTACCACTTGCTTTGATTTTAAATTGATCAAAACTTTAAAGCTATAGATTTTGCTCATTTGAAGTATTAAAAAAAAGTCAATTTACCTAATTAGCAAAGCCCAGCCTTCAAAGTTAAACCAACTGGACATATCATACTTATTTTCTATCACAGACAGTTTGACTTCATGTTTCTATACTAATAAATGTGTTAATATGCATCCTCATGATAAGCTATCTCTTTTTTTATTATAAGCCAGGTATAAGCTGGTTCCATTTCCTCACACATTGTTTTAAAAGATGCAATTATTTAATGTCCTGAACTTAACACCATTTATATTTTAGGGTAAACACTGAATGTTCCATAGAAACCAGGACTCAAATTTTAGGCAACCAAAGCTTCTTTGTGAATATGGTATTCCTAAATTAAAATAGGATATAAGTATAGATATGAGCTATAGGGCCCCCTTTTTGCCCATTCTTTACAGTTCCATGCCTGGAGGTACTTGGGCACCAGTCTCAATCTATTCAAATAAAATCAATTCAAAGTATTCCAAGTTCATCTATGCATTAATCAGTCTGTAAGGCATTTTTCCCTACAATCTAATCAATGTCTCCTGCTATTTCATGCATTCTACGAAGTACAGTGGTTTCTGAAGAAAACATACTGATATAAATGCAGCGATGGGTGTTTTAACAGGGTACCAGGTGTTATAACCTTTTCTATAGTCTTGTACAATTTCCTAGTTTTTGCAATGAATAATACTAATTTAAATTAAATGAAGTTTCAAAGGCAACTTTAAGGTCTACGTAAAAATATTAAGCTCATTTACATTTTTACTGATACCCTTAATCTTTCTTCATTAAAAAAATTAATGTTATTATTTTTGGAGTCTGAATGTTTTATCAATAAATTACACTGTGAGAGCATTTTTTATGCATCATCATTTGACAATCTTACAAGCAATGTCACTAAATAAAGATTATTACCAGTCCCACCACTCCACACTACAAAATATAGGACATTCAGAATATCTCAATATTTCAAATGCCACACTTCACCACTTACTTGTAAGACAGACAAAAGCAAGAAGTCATTAGTGCCTTGATTAAAGAAAGCCTTGCCAACATGAGTGTTTTGAAAGGTCCTTTAGTTTCATAGCCCAGGTTCTAGGGCAATGAAGTACAGTAAGATTTAGAATGTATGAGAGATAGACCTTTGTTTTGTAAAGCAGAAGCGTACTTGCAAAAGGGGAAGATGCAATAGCAAAAGTGCGCGGCTTCAAGACAGTACATTTTTTCCAGGAAAGAGTATGTTTTACTTTTAGAAGTGGGTTCACCTTGGTGTAAAGACTTCTGACCTACACTGATGCAACAGTTTCCTAACTGGTCCTCCTACTTCTACTCTTGTTTCCCTACAGCGAATTCTCCACTGACCATTTAAAGATATAAATCAGATCATGTCACTCCTCTGCTTACAACTCTCCCACACTCAGAATAAAACCCAGTCGTTTCACCGTGGCCCAGTTGGCTAAGAATTGGCTCCTACTTATCTCCCCCAACCCTTCTGCCCACCCCTCAAGCCTCACCATCCCTCCACCTCACATTTTATCTTTCACTTCAACTTTGCTCACTCTATTCTAACCACCAAGGTCATTCCCAACTATGGGTCTTTGCAATAACTGTTTCTTCTGCCTAGAATGCTCATTTCATCCTTTCTCTTCTCAAACTTTAGCTCTTTAATCACCATTATAACATTATACCCTACCCCACATTTCCCACTGACCCCTTTCTTGGTTTTCTGTACATTCAAAGCAATCTGAAATTATATTTTTTCTTCACCTCCCCTCCCCAGAAAGAATGTAAGCTTCATGAAATGAAATCACTCTCTTGAAGAGATATCTGCACCCTCGTGTGCACTGCAACATTATTCACAATAGCCAACACATGAAAACAACCTAAGTGGTGTCTATCCACAGATGAATGAATAAAGAAAATGTGATATATATATATATAATATTATTGGACAAATTGGAATAATATATATTATAATATATTATAATATATTGAATATATTACATATTAATACAATATTATAAATATTATATTATATATATATATAATGGAATATTATTCAGTCACAAAAAAAAGAGGATCTTATTTGCAACAACACAGATGAACCTGGAGGGCGTTATGCTAAGTTAAATAAGTCAGAGAACGAAAAATACTGCATGATCTCACTTATACATGGAGTCTAAAAAAGCCAAACTCATAGAAACAGAGAGTAAATTGGTAATTGCCAGGGGCTGGGAATGGGGGAAATGGAGAGGTGTTGGTCAAAAGGTACAAACTTCCAGTTATTAAAATAAATAAGTTCTGAGGATCTAATGTACAGCATGGTGACTACAGTTAACAATACTGTATTGTATACTTGAAAGTAGCTAAGACAGTTGATCTTAAATGTCCTCAACACACACGGGTACACACACAAAATGGTAATTACGTGAGGTGATGGATATATTAACTAACCTTATTTTGGTAATCATTTCATAAAACATACATATGTCAAATCATCACATTGTATACTTTGAAACTTGTAATACAATGTTATACGTCAATTATATCTTAATAAAGCTGGGACAAAAAGAATGTAACTTTCATGAGGACAGGGACTCTGTCTTGCTGCTGGACTCTTATTGCCTAGAATACTGCTACATCAATGAAACAACTATTTTTCCATATGTTTGCAAGGCCTTATATACAAGGATCTTCATTTCTACCTTGTTTGTAGTAGTGAAAAATAGGGACAATATAAAAATCATAGATATACTTTCAATGGAATGTGATACAGATATGAAAAGAAGTGATATAATCTCAATGTGCTGAAACAAAAAAAGGTCCCCAAGACATATTTACTCCATAGAATCTATGATGCCATCAGATGTAAGATTCACATTTAAATTATTGATATTATACCAAAAAAGGAACTGCCCAAGATGTGAATGTAAAAGGAAATGCCTGTATATAGCTGAATAATAGGTAAACACAAATGAACCTACAATACAGAAAGATACAAGGAAACTTGCATAGCTCAATCCTGAAAAATGAATAGAACGAAGAAAAAAAAAATCCCTGAAAATTTAAACCACAAGTCAGTTAATGTGGATTTGCAGTCTGACTCATACTATTAGTGTGGTCCAAAAACTCTCAGGAAGAGAATTTAAAGTAGTATTAGGTTGGTAGTAAGCCCAAGTGACCGACACAAGCAAACATCTCTGGAGGAAATAGATGTCAATTCAGGACTACAATGATTGTAAGTTATTATCAACCATAAAACATATCTCAATTTCAGTCATGTTAAAATGTGAGTATACTAGAATTAATAAAATGCAACATCATCAAGTGAAAACTAGAAGGTGCAGAACGCTCCCATTATGTGGGGAGAAAACGTGTGCGTGTGTGTGTGTGTGTGTGTGTACTTTTTAATGATTACAAAATGAAAGAAAAGATTTGCAGTGGTTCTTTTAGTCTTGGCTAGGAGGAACTTTTACATTTTTATGCTACTTTAATTTTGTACCATATGTGTTTATTACTTTTTTCCCTTAAAATAAAACTTTAAGAAATCAGAAATAAAATATACCTTTCCATGATTTTTTAACCATACTGTAATTCCCTTTACAGGCTCACCTCATCTCCAAACCATAATCTTTAAGAATGGAAATAATTAAAAAGTGAGTAATTTTTTCCGTATGTTTGGTTTCAAATGTCACAGGATGAATCTCACCATTCTTTAAGGGAAACAACAATATGAAGAAAAGAATCCAAATGTATTTATTTAGCACCCATACATCCATGGTTAAGTACCAAAGTCATTAGAACAATGAGTTTTCAGATTTAAAACAATGCCTCTAAGATTTCACAATCTAAAGCTGAAAATGAATGCCCACACAAACTAATAAACTATTGTAGACAAACATATATATGATTGTAGTCCTCCAGAATACTTCCCCCATAAGAATGTGCCCAGAGTCTTCATAAATTTTGTTCAGTTATTTATATCCACAGTCCCTAAAACAGTATCAGGTTGGTAGTGGGTTCAAGTGACTGAGAAAAGCAAACATAGATGGCACTCAATAGCATTTTTGAAGAAATGTTGAATTGTATAAATATTGAATGCACATTTATATAAGCATTTCTTCTTTTTTTTTCCAGACGCGCAGGCTCAGCGGCCATGGCTCACGGGCCCAGCCGCTCTGCGGCATGTGGAATCTTCCCGGACTGGGGCATGAACCTGCGACCCTTGCATCGGCAGGCAGACTCTCAACC
This sequence comes from Leucopleurus acutus, assembly GCF_964270905.1. Taxonomy (NCBI): domain Eukaryota; kingdom Metazoa; phylum Chordata; class Mammalia; order Artiodactyla; family Delphinidae; genus Leucopleurus; species Leucopleurus acutus. The sequence continues at coordinate 20,853,262 of NC_139152.1, forward strand.
ACTGAGCCACCAGGGAAGCCCAAGCATTTCTTCTTAAATAATCAAGGGCCCAAGTGTTTTAAAGTAGTGGTAGGGTAAATGGGGTTTCACATATTCATTCAACAAATATTGATTGAATTTCTACTACGTGCCAGACTAAATGCTATGGACACAAAAATTAATACGACATGCTCTTGACCGTGAACAGCACATAATGATAAATCATTACAATAAATGATAGGCATTATAATTGCGGTATGGACAAATTCATGTGCTATGAGAACACAGAGAGTATAATTGATTCCATAACAGAAAATGGCGGGGAAATTAACAGAGTAGTGACTTATCAGATATGCCTTAATGCTGGCAATCCAAACCTAAATCCCTATTGGACCAGGTAGGTAAATAATGTAAGGGATTTGGTCATAGTCTGGACGACAGCAAACTGAAGAATTTATGCATTTCTCAAAGGGGTAGCTGCTACTTAGTCTAGCCAACTGTTCCCTTATAGGACTGTAGGTCCAATGTTATCAGGTTTCCAATTTTTCAAGAATAGGTGGAAATCACATTTTTGCATGAAACTACTTTGGCAACTGATTAAAAAAGACCTTTTAGATCAAATGAACTATGTCTATGTTTGCCAGTCAAGAGATAATAATCTCTGCTTTCAGGTATAAATCTACTAAGAAGAGAGAAAAAGTTATTTGAGACACCCCTTAATGAACTCAAATTTTTACAAAGCACAGAAAAATTCAGTACGTGTTACCATGAAACCCATTTAAAGACATATTATCCTAGGGTTCGCTTTTAAGTCACAGAAGGTTTTAGAACTAAATTTTTATGCGTTTATCTGAAATGAAGAAAAGCGTTCCTAATCCAAAATTTTCTAGAGCGCAAGTAATAAAAACACCTCAAATCTAGACACAAGTAAAAATTAAAAGGTATTTTAAAAACTCTTTGTGAAATTAGAACTATCTCTTTATGTCAAATTTGAAATACGTCCTGTTATTGTAAGGGATTATTCCATGATTTAAATAGCATTAATGTCTAAAGACTAAGCTTAGTAAACTCTATAAACTATAAAAACTACTGGAAAACGTTTAAAAATTGTTTGTACAATGTCAGTGCTTTAAAACTATTTTGAGAAATAATTTCCACCTACCTTTTTTTTTGCTTTGGGACCCTAAAAGTTGGAAAAACAAAAGAATTGATAAATTTAAAAAATAATTCAGACATTTAAACAAAACTATCCTGATTACCTAGCATATTAAAATTAGGAGAAGCTGGGTAAAGAGTATAAGGGAACTCTCTGTACCCTCTATGCAACTTTTCTGTAAATCTAAAATCATCTCAAAATGAAAAAGTTTTTTTAGAAAAGAATTCAGACAAAACTACAAGCAAGTCTAGGAAAGACTAAGATAGTTCACCCACTGAAGCATCTTTTGTAAGTAGATTTTACACTCATTCTTACGACGATCAATGATCCATGTTTAATGAAATGCCCGATCACAAAACAGAGCACCAGTTGAGAAGGCACTAGTTTAAAGGATTCTAAAGAAGAAGAAATCACTGACATTAGTGTTGGTACTAATGTCAAGCTTGAAAGTGTGGGAATGATCTCATGTTACAAAAACAATCTTTCTGTAAAGTTAGGTTGCTGATTTTATAGAAAGAGAACCCGTCATTTAAAACAGGCAAAACTATGACAAAATGATTCTATTCAGCAATGTGTCCTAAAGCAGATCTATGCTTTTTTGGATTTTGGAAAGTACAGTATTTCAATCAATATTTACAAGTACTTTTTAGTAACAGTACTTGTAATCTCCTGATTTGGCCCACGTGTTCATTAGATTTCTGGTAAGGAATCTGTAGGGGACCACGTGACTATAAGATCACACACTTTGCACATTTGACGACTTGTACAGGAGAAGTTAGTGGTTCAAGCCATAAGGTTATCACTGTATAAAATATAAATGTTAAAACTGACACAAAGCAGTAGCTTATATCTTCTTGAAAAGTGCATATATTTCACTAATTTGCTCAGCAGGTATTTATTAATGATTTACACTCAAAGCACTCTGAGATGCTGGAGATGATATGAATAATAATGGAGACCTGGCTCTCATAACTTTTATAAATGTGTTTTATTTTTTATCATATTTGCTACCAATTAATAGTTAACATGCTTCCATCTTGAAATAACTACTATACAGCAGAATAGCTAAACAGCATTGGCCCTGTTCCCAAGTGGCCACATTTTAAAGGTGGGGGAATTGTCATCTCTCACCAGTGCTTTTAATGTGACGCAGGTTGAGTTTACGTACATATCCTCACCCATCCTGCAAATCATAGGAGCATCATGTAGTAGAGAAGTTCTCAAAGTTACGAGGGCATAAGAATCACCTAGGATGCTTGTTAAAATGCATATTCCTGGGCTAAAAGAGTACACACTCACTTCTCTCTCCCCATTGTAATTCAGTTCACGTTATTGGTTGAATTGTGCCCCCTCAAAATTCATACATTAAAGTCCTATCTCCCAGTATCTCTGAATTTTACCTTATTTGGAAAGAGGGTCCTTGCTGATGTAGTTAAATTAAGATGAGGTCATACTGGAATAGGGTGGATCTCTGATCCAACATGACTGGCGTCCTTGTTAAAAAAGGGGAAATTTGGACACAGACACACACACAGGGAGAACGCCAGTGAAGAATGAGGTAATGCTGCCACAAGTCAGGAAGTACCAGAAGCTGGCACCTGCAGGGGGAGCATAACCCTGACAACACTTTGAACTTGGACTTCCAGCCTCTAGAACTGTGAAACCGTTAAGTCTATTGTTTAAGCCAGTTAGCTTGTGGTATGTCGTTATTTGGCAGCCTTAGGAAACTAATAATGTAGATCTGGAGTCCAGTCTGTTCCTGGAATTTGCATTTTAACTGGTATTCCAGGTTTATTAGAGGCAAATTTTCCAGAAACCACATTTTGAGAAAGATTCCTAGAGGGATCTAAGAACAAGAAACTTATGTACCGATTGGAAGATAATAAATAGGTGCTTATTGTTCCCTTAAGTTATCAGCAGTTTTCAGTCCACTTAAAATCCATTTACTTTCTATTCTCCCTGACATGAATGCTCTCCATGCCCTATTTCTTCTCATCACTTCTGGTAAATTCATAATCATACTTTAAAACACAGCTTGAAAAGCACTGCTCTTCCCTTCCTGTTCCCGTCCCCTCTCCTGCCCCAATTTCAACATTTCCAACTTTGCGTTACTCCATTGTAGTCACTTCAATTATTACAGTTATAAAACTGTATTGTAATTAATTTGCTAAGTCTGTCTTCCATACCAGGGAGAGATGGTAATTTTCACCTTTGTGTCCTTGGCTTCAGCCTAGTGCCAAGCACAAAGAACATGCTCCATATTTTCCCTTAATCAACGAATTAAATAATTAATTACATTTTCCACTTCCTCTGGTTTTAATCATAGAAGAAGACGGAAATCACATTTAAGAAAATGGGAAATGAGAACATCTTACAGCTACATGTTGGCCTGTGTTCTTGGAGAAGGCATGACAGCTGAGGAGTGCAGAAAAAACAAGTAGCTTTATCACACTTAATAAACACAGGACAGGTTGCATACCCTGAATTACGAAACAATCCAAATTTCCACAAAAGACCACACAAAATAACTTGTGAAAGCAGAGTAAGTTGATAAAGCTTTTCATTAATTGATAAGGAGGCAAAAAAACACTTCCGCCAAGCTGCAATAAAACAGCAATTTCATGGGAATGTCTATCACTATTGGAAGTTACTAAATTGAGACCGATATTTAAATTTAGCAAGAGGTCGAGATTTTAAGACATCATCTGACCGCACTGATCATTCCCCGTTTGCAGAAACTGGTTTTTACTCCCACCTGTCCGCCGGAGGCTGGACAGAAGGCCACAGATCTGGGGAAGGTCCTTCCCCCACCCCCCCCACCCCAAGGGTATGGGCTCTTTTCCTAAACCGACTCGCTCCCCTCTGATAAAATATGACAGGCTCTTGTTACATCATTTAACACGGTGCAGGAGAATCAATGCTCGCCCCTTCACCCAGCTCCCCCACTTTCCCTGCTCACCATTTTGAGACAGACACTACCTCCGTAGTCGGCCAAGTCGGAGCTCAGGGTTGTGAGGACAAACGCTCCCGGGTTGTGAGGACAAACGCTCGCGGGTTGTCAGGACGACAAGCCCCTCCCACTGGCGCCAAGGCGGGACTGGAGATCCGAGCGTCTCAGTCCGCGCAGTCGCACTGGGGTTCTTCCGGACGGCGCCCCGCCCCCTCCCCTGACAGGTTGCCCCACCCACCTCCGCCGCCCCGCCTCGGTCGACTGCCGCAGGAGTGGGAGCGTGAGGAGGCTTTTACGGCTGCCGCGTGCCGGAAAGTGCGTGAGTGCCGGGCCCGAGCGTTTTATTCTGTTTACCGAATCCTGAGGTCTGGAGGCGGTGAAGTATGCCCTGGGCGAGGACCAGCGGGTGTGGGAAAGGGTTTCTGCGCGTCTTCCGACGTTGACAGTTCTTCTCCCTATTTCCCTAGAGTAGCTGGGACGAATCTTTCTGTGCGGTTTCGAGAAGGAAGGGGGCCGCCGGCTACGCGACTGGGTCGAGTGACTGACACCGGCTCGGCTGCCTGGGCCGCCACCGCTTAGACCAGCGTGGGGCGGGGCTCGATTGGCAGTTTAGAAAAAGAGGTAAATAAATTGGCTCCCGGAGGTTGTTTATTTCGAAATTAATAACCTTCGGATTCTTCTCCCTGCACCTGGTTCTGTTTACTTCCTGGGCACGCAAGGTATATGCCGTTTTTCCTTAGAGGCGCTCTAAACAAGAACTGGAAATGATTTGAAGCAGTTCCTGGGTAAAGTATTCCTTACAGGTGGCGGTCTCTGAGACCCAGCAAGACTCGCTAAATTATGTGCCCAGGGTCAAGGTCACAGATTAACTGTACCAACCGGTAGCACAACCCGTCGAATGTCAGTCTCCCCGCATGAAACTCTGGCAATTTAGACCAACAGGAAAACTAGAAGAAATTAAGAGATTGAGAAATTAAGGTCCTTCCAAAGCCTGTCTGAATTCTCTGTGATTTTACATCTAAACCCTGTTTTAGCCCGACAAGACATGAAATGCTTTCAAATTATTGCCACCATTTCTCATCTCTGAATTCTCATTTTATAATGCGCTGTCCCTTGCACTTTCATTGACTAAAGGTATTATTAGTAAATCAGTATTACTGACTGAGCTGGTCTTTGTGGGTTAAAGTGTTATTCTGCCCACAGAAATCCAGACTGTGTCATAGCTATGACACCTCGCCTCCACACCCCTGGTAGCAAGATTAAAACGTCTTAACGTCGAACTTCATATAGAGTTCTGAAGCTGTGTGGTGTGGAACTAAGCTTTTGTTTTAGTTTTTCAACCAAGGTACTAATATTTATGATACAAAAGCTCAGTCGACTCTGATGCGGGTAAGGAGGTGTGATGGTAATCACAAACAACTTTAAAATGGTGGGCTTCTAGAGGAGAGACTTGCTCAAGTTCTCATTCCACCAGCTTCCCTCCTAGGGAGAAGGATTTGCTGTGGATGTGTTAAAACAGGCTGGACTGTGTTCTAGGAGGGCCACTGTGCTGTGAGATTATACCAGTGAGCTTGTTTAGTTCTTCTCTACTACTTCTCTTACAAGCTGCGGAAGAAGGCCCAGTTCCTGTTCTCTTTGTTACCTTCAGACAGGTGTAGTACCTCCCCCATATGAACATACACAGCCATCTCCTTTCAACTCACTTTTATAATCTGGCTTCTAGGTAGGCCTAGACCAAGCAGTATACAAGCTTTTGGGGGCAAGCTCTCTTGCCACCTACCTCTTGGATTATGTATCCTTTGGTGCTGCAAGTGTATTGGGATACATTTTTGTGTGAAGCTTTTTAGGCTTAACTACTTTGGGGAAATGTGCTTCATCTGTTTGAGTCAAGTCAGAACTTCATGGAGAACAGTGACTAATAACAGCTCTAGACACCATAACCCCTAGTTAAATGACTTAACCCAGAACTGGAGTTAGTTACGTCTTACCTCCTTGGCCCACAAGTCATTGGGAAAGAGCTATCAGTGTGGATTGTATGCCCATCCCCATCCAGATTCTCAGGATGATGGGGGACTTCTCTCAGTCGCTAACTCGTTTGGCTCTCTACAAAGAACAGTAACCTCCATGACTTCATGCAGGGTTAAGGAACAGCCCCAGGTCCCTGCTGCATTTAAATTGTTCACCAATACTGAACCCAAGGAAACCTATTTCTCCCAAAGGCTAAAATAAACTGAAATGCCTGAAGGTCAGCATGCAATAACAAACTTCCTTAACTCATAAAGTAACATATCAAAGAATGGGACACGCTTACCTTAGTCACAGCAGCTACTTTTTTGCTGGGCAGGTCCTTTATTATATATAATTTGTAAAGAGGGCAACAGCTAAAGAGGATGATTTAAGCCACATTTCTAAACAGTTTTACAAATTACATATTGTGAATTAAATAGAGCTATGCTCTTTGCCAGGAATTAAACAGCTTATAATTTGCAATTTTAAATTACATCTAATGTAGATTTAATTTACAATTATTTTAAAAGCACAAGGTTCTTAAGAGTCATCATTCTTCAGTAAGATTAAAACACATGAAAAATGGCTCTCAGCAAAAAAAAAAAAAAAAAAGTTTTAAAAATGAAATTTGGTGTTGATGTACCCGGTTAAATACACTCATCTAATTTCACTCCCTTCCAAAACCATTAAATCTTCAGTAAACCAATTTAAAAATAAAAGAAAAATAGAAGAGGAGATGACAACAGTAAAACTTTAGAAGCTGCAAAACAGATGAATGTGACCTAGCACACTAGAAAAGCCCAGTTTATACTGCATATTGCTCAAAAGGCACTGGAACAGGGGCCACTGTAATTGGAAATGAAAGAATGAAGTAAATCAGAGAGGATGAAGTGAAAGCTTTTTGAAAACCACCCCTAAGTGTCTGCACCCCTCACTCCTACAGAAGACTGGAGGTTTTATTTCTGGACAAAATAATACTAGTCTCTGGAGTGGGGTGTCCTCAGGCATACTAAGTACACCAAAACCACACTGGAAGCAGATTAGGTGAGTTTGGGTATACATAATGCTGAATGCAAGGCCCTGGTTCCTCTTCTGCTTCTTAATGTTACATTAGCAAATGCTCAGAAGATTGGAAGACTTTTCTCTGGGGAATCTGACCAGCCGAGAACCATCTAAGATACTAACATCAGAGGTTCCCCGATAAAGGGCCCACTCAGATCACCCTAAGTAAAGCCCAAAGTCCCTAAGCTGCAACCATGTATGCAGATCTTCTGAAGTTTTTTTTGTCCTTTCATTTGTAGGAGCAGATTGAAAAGGACTACCTTTTCTGGAGGAAAGCTCAGAAGTGATAACAGACAAAAGCAGAAAAATAGCAATTTGGAGGAAAACAAGAAAGCTAATATTAATGAACTCAGAAAAATTGCTCTGCTACGTTGTATGCTTGTAATGTGAGCTAACTCATAAATTGTTAGTAAATAGGAGAAGTATACAAGTATTAACATGGAAATAATGTTGGCTCCTATGTGATTTTTTTTCCCTAAGAAAGAGGAGCCAGAGAAGCAGATTTATAAACTTCAGCAAGAAAAGGTCTTCAATTAGTTGCTGTACTGGCAGCAGGAGCCTTTCAAGTATGTTTGTAAAACAATTTAAAAAGTGCTCACCCCCAGGGCTCCCTCCTCAGAGAGGTATACCCTGTTTTTTGCAGCTGTTGTCCTGGTTACAGTTGAATCACCTATCCTGACCACTGATTGGCCGTCCCAAGTATTGGGAATTATTTTCTGGTGAGGCTGTCATGGTGCCTTTACAGAGCTGCCTCTCCCTAGCAGCACGAACCAAGTACACATAAAGAAGCTTATCTGTCCCACTGGATGTCGCCGGCTCCTCGTGTAGCCCCTTATGGGTTGTTCACTTGGCCTCTTCACCACCGATCTTACTGCCCGTCTCCTGTTAGTTGTGAACCTGCTTGACCCTCACACCCAGTTTTGCCTCTTTAGCCTTTCTTAGGAGGGCACTCTTGATTTGATCAGGCCTCTTCCCAGTGTCCTGTTTTAGCCTTGCCTTGAAAGCAGGGTAAAGGCAATTCTCCTTCTGACAAGAAAACTGAGGCTCAGAAAGGTTAAGTAACCTGTACAACACTATGCAGCTGGGATTCAAATCTAGTTCTATCTAATTCATTCCACTCTGGTATACAAGGAGGTACACCTACATATCCAGCTATGCCAATCCATTTTCTGTAGTTGTCCTGTTTCCTTCATAGAACTTATCACAATTCATAATATTGTTTGTAGTATACCCCTCTGGAGATGTTAGTTCTGTGAGAGCAGGTATCTCATCTGACGCATTCATAGCTACATCTCAGTGCATGGAACATAAAAGTGCTTAATAAATATTTATTGAATGAAAAGAAAGGGTACCATTTTACCAATGTGTAAAATCCTTTTTCTTTGATTCTTTTTTAAGACTACAATGCAGTTATTTGTAAAAATTTTTCTTTTTCTTTAGGTACATTAAATGTAAAAGTGAATACTTTCCATGATACGTGCAAATGGCCAGTTCTTTAAGAGGAGAAGTACTGAATCTTTATAAAAATGTAAGTAATTATGTTGCCAATTTTATAAATGTTATATGACATAGATTGTTTAGAAATATATAATCTTTCTTTTTTAAGCTGCTGTATCTTGGACGAGACTATCCAAAAGGAGCAGACTATTTTAAAAGGCGTCTGAAGAGTGTTTTCCTTAAAAACAAAGATGTGAAGGACCCAGAGAAGATCAAAGAACTTATTGAACAAGGCCAATTTGTAATGAAAGAACTAGAAGCATTATACTTCCTTAAGAAATATAGAGCTATGAAACAACGCTACTACTCAGATACCAACAAAACTAACTGATCACTATTACTATAATTTGAAAGTCAGTGCCAGCTGTTTATGTATACCAGCTACTACAAAAATAATTCTAAAATGTCAAGGTAATACATTTTGTTAAAAATACTTTACTGAACTAAAATAGGTTTCCACTTCTGTTCAAACTGAGAGCTTTATCAGCAACCTTTATGCTCAATTTTTATACTAAAATAGCAATTTAACTATATGATGCTGCCAACTACCAATTAAAAATTGATGAGCACCCAATTTTGAATGAAAATATAATGTACTTAATTTTTGCCAATTCTTAGCCCATCTCTGCATTTTACTGAAAAAAGAATGCCATTTAATGCACATTTAAGTAAGCAAAATAATTTCTTGCAAGTTTATTGCCCTTAACTTTTGAAGGAGTTCCTTATTTTTGACCCCATTTGGTACATTAACAGCACAGAGTCAAGGTTCACTGCAAAAGAATGATTTAAGTGCAGTTAGTAGAAGTAATAAGTATAGAGTAAGATTACTTCTGAACTCGAAACAGCCTGCCAGCAACTGGCATCACATATATATACCTATCTAATTATTCCCATTATTAATTTTTGCCACTGGCTGCCTTTGGGCCTTAAAACAAATCACCCGTTGTGTATCAATTACCTTCTTCAATAAAAAGTAATAAGTAATGTTATTCTATTCTTTTGTCATAAAGGCAGATTTGTTTTGCATCCACTTCTAAACGAGTTAACATGGCACAGGACCTAAACCTAACGTGGTTTCAAGCAAACACTTAAACCTTTACATAATGTTCACAGCACCTTTCATAAAGAATATATCCAACTTACAAGCTGCAAAAAAAGATTTACTAATAATATACTATAGCGTCTGTGGCTTATAAACTACCCCATATCAATTATGGGGCTAATGTTTCAAATTTTCATCAAGAAGTACACACTACTGGGAATTCCCTGGCGGTCCAGTGGTTAGGACTTGGCACTTTCACTGCTGTGGGCCCAGGTTTGATCCCTGGTCGGGGAACTAAGATCCAAAAGCTGTGCGGCACGGCCAAAAAATAAATAAATAAATAATTAAAAATTTAAAAAAAGAGTACAAACTATGATAGTCACCATAACTATTTTTATTACATTACAATAATTAGGAGCAGTACAGTTCATGACAAAAATATTACAAATTTCAGATCACTTCACAGCACATACTCCTATAAACATTTAAAAGTTAATTTTAATTAAAAGAGTGGTCATTTTTAAATTTAATGTTTGATATGACCAACATTCCTAGGTCAGCGCAACCAAACGATGGAAAACAACTGGATCACACTGCATATGTCCCACAAAAAAAAAAGCACAATGTACAAAATGTGCATGTTTCAGTTTACACTATACAAAAATAGTTAAAATACATTCCAGGTAAACATGTTACATTAAGAAATAGTACTAGTAAGAAATTGGCACTCAAAGGAAAAATGCAAAAGTATTTTCAACAGGAAAACACAAGACAGTGGAATTGGAAATTTTTGGATAAAACATTACATAACCCATTTAGCTCTCTATAGGGAAGGGGACCTTCTGTAATTGACACTTCTGTAGGTAATAACTTTGTTTTCCCTAAATTCATCTAAAAATTGCCTATTATCATCCCAAACAGGCACTTAAAACTATTAAACTAAAACAAGTGTTACTAGTTACAACTCTTTTTAAAGAACTGATGTGAATATATCTTTAGAAAGAAAGAAATTTCATTTTCTGAAGGAATTTACAGCTGCTCAATTTATGCTGTTCAATTTCTCAATGCAGATTTCATACTACCCAATATCAACACCAAAGTTATTAAATATAAGTTCAGCTTTAAAATAACTAATGGGTTGTTAGAAATCATTAATACATAATCATCAAGAAATTATTACTTTTTGGCAAATGGAAATGGCAGATAATTCTTACTGCCTACAAAAAAACCTAAATGTGTATATATTGTTTAGAAAAAATGGATAGAAGAAAAAAAAATCACTGGAATACAAATGAGATGAACTTGTGCAAACTGCAACTTAACATGCCTCACAAAGTTTCTACATATTTTAGGACAAAATTGTGCAATGGTGGCTAAGATTTTGATAACCTATAAAAGTTAGGTTCTAATTCCTATGCAGTGTGACTCAGTTAAAATGGAACCTAGAATTCCTAATTGGAGATATTCACTCAAATTTTACTACATACTTCTGCTACATTCTTCCATAAACATGTTAATGTCTAAACCTATGTAATTTAGCAATTTTTTTCAACTTCAACAAGGATTTTTATCTTTAAGGCTATAATAATTAGATAACATTTGTTATTTCTAGGATTATCTCTCCCCTTTTAAAATCTCTACAAAAACAAACATTTTATTAAACCATTCAAAATTCACATAATAAAGGATAATTACCACTGCCATAAAAAAATTGCCCAGCTACATCAAAAATTCAAGAGTCCTAAAAATCCCCTCAGTTATACACTGCAATTCCTGAAGTATGGCCATTTCTTTCTCTTGTGTGGAAACAAGAGGAGGTTCTATATAAGTGTAAACACCCTAACTAGATAATGTTCCATAAACCTGTAGTTTAGTATAGCATCTCAGAAATCATATTGATTTTTACACAGAAGTTTCCTTTTCTGTGAATTAGGTCTGGCATCTGTTTATTTTTACCCAGATAAACAACTACTTTAGAATTCAATGTTTAATTTTTAAAGTCTATTTTAATTACTTATACAAAGAGACCATACTACACACAAGGGAATTTTAACATTATCTGACATACAATTTAATTGGTACTATAATTGTCCCAATAGAATCACATCATTATGTCAAATAAAAAACAATATTCAAATTTTACTCCTTTAAAACAATGAAGTAAACTAATTTAATTTTAAAAAGTAGCTTGATTAAACAGTTACATTGGAATCAGAGCAAAACAATTATTTCAGAACTGGAAGAAACTAAGCTTAGAGACCAAATCACTTCTTTGCAAAACTACAATATGCATTATATCTGGGTCATGTGCCAGATGCCTCACTAAAATATAGACTGCTCTAGAATATAAGCACTACCTAAGGACAGGGATTATGTCCCTTGTCTGAGGATACTCTAATATCCCCAGTGCCTTGTGTAGTGCCTGGCATCTAGAAGGCACTCAAATATTTGTTGAATAAATGAATTCTGCTAAAGAGTAAGATTTATGAATAAATTTTAAAGTATCTTTCATTGCAAAATTTTAGCTTTTAAAACAATGGAATGTATCATTAGCAGGGCTAGTCCTCGTTGTAGATTACATAAGGAATTCTTTCAGCACTACCTTTGTTAAATTCTCATTCCACTGGATAGGGATCTGACTCCTCATAGCAGGTATGAAAATTCCTACTTTGTCCCTGATGGACCAGGCAGCAAAGAGATGATGTTCAAAGGATCAAGATTAAATTGCTACAGCCACCACCTGAAAATTAACTCTTAGGTCAAATTCCATTATAGCGTCTGTTGGATTATGCTGAGCCTGAGGAAGTAAGATGTAGGGCATTTTGATGTGACTTGATGGGAAGCCTTCATGGAGATATCCAAAGCAGCAATAAATCTTTGAGGTTAGGGGAATGAGAAGTATTAAAAGAAAAAACATCAAGTCATGGGGCATGTAGAAGGGTAGGCAGGCAAGATGACACTAATATGGGAGAAGTCCTGAAAGCGGAGAATGGATATCCAGAAATAAACTTCACCTCTTGCACAATTTTGCCTAAGACTGGCACTGAAGATGATAACACAGGTAAAAAGTTACAGATTGTGCTGAGACTGACAAATAGGTATATCCTTATGTAAACTGAATGTAAATCACATAGTTATAATGCTAGATACAGCCTTTGAGATGACTTCTTTTAACATGAAGAAATGGATAGTAAGTGATTTGCCTAAAATTGGAGTTATGAAAGACACATAACTAGAAACTAAGTCACCTTCCTCCTTGTCCAGTGATATTTTCACCTCAACACACCATCTCAGTTCAAATATTTTAAAATAAGTTAACATTTTAAATGCATTGAAAGAATCATTTTAACATTAATTTATCTATTTTATAAGCATTAGATATTCTTAATTATGGACCAGACTTGTAAAGTGTTACTTTAGCCAGTGTTAAGAGAACTAGCCAATACTCAAGATTTTGAAACTTTTTCATTTTGTTTTAAAAAAATTAAAATCTTGCCACCCCACCCTAAAACCTCATTTAAAAATAATGTTTTTTTAAAGTTTCGTTTCGTTTTAACAAAAGTGACGTTCCTGAGTAGGACTACCACATAGTGAGAATGTACCCTGCTGAGCTATCCAAACTCTCTCCCAGTCCCCATTTTTGACCAGCCAAGGCATGACAACATTGGAAGACCATAGGGATGCAGTCCATACTGTGAAACTCTCAGTGAAGCTCAAAGCTCACACAAGGCCTGGCCTTTCCACCTTGGTCTCCGTAACACCTACTAAGCTAACTGGACCAAATAATTTTTAACATCATTACCAGTAGAATTAAAACTACTTTCAAAGACTGAAGTTCAAGAAAAGATTTATGCTAAGAAAGAGCAGTCTGACACGGGGAGACTATATTTAATTCCTATGAGAATTTTTGTAATTCAATACATGTTAAATTTTTTTCAATTATTACAAAAGTTTAGTAGCATGTAAATATAGCCCCAAAATGGTTGTTATAATCCTCATTACATTCTGGGTTTGCCTTAACAGGAAAAGCTATTCAGAGTATTATAGGAATTCACCTAATGTAAAAAGTAAATGGCCTTTTAATATTCCATTGCCTTGTATTTTTTCAATTTTTTCCCTTTTTATAGAAAAAATATAATATTTGGGGGAACGTGACCGTTGACAAATAGCAGTGGAAAGAAGGAGAAAACCTTTGTGAACAGTGTACCTTTACATTCACTAAGGGTAACTGAAACTACAGGACATGAAACCTACAAGATGAATCTACAGGAAGCTCATAAATTTGTGTTCCCTCAATGCTTCAGTAAAACCAATCGTGAAATCTCAACTGAAGTTATAATTAGTAATTAATCCATGTATATGATTGATAAAACACAGAATAGGGATGATTTGAAAGGCTCATTAATTTGTTTCACACTCAAGTTCACAATTGGTAAGAAAAATAGGAAGTAATCAACTGCATGCACCAAAAACCCCAGGACAGAAATCTCAGGTGTTCAGTTTCTTTTTCACAGGCATTGCTAGTTCAAAAACCAAAACTCAGGGAATACTGGCACTTAGAGGAAAAAAGTTTCCACTGTCATTTTAAAATAAGCATTCAAGATAAAAGCTAACAGTATGGATGGAGCAGAAAGACAATTAGGTAATGCTAAAACAAATGCTAATAATTTAGTGTAATGTACAAAAATTACCACTTTTACTTAAGTACGCCTTAAGAAAAAAGTACAAATTGTATTTACATAATTATACACTTTGTCTTTGACTTCTTTTTCTTCTTTTTACCTTCTTTGCTCATCTTTTCTTTATGTTTTCGAATTTCTCGAACTAATGTATAGAAGGCATCGTCAACGCCCTGAAACACATACGTATTAAAACGTGAATATATACGATGGTTTGAGGTATACAGATAACAGAAAAGATATATTACTAATGGAAACATTAATATTGAGAAGGAATAAGGATACGTAACATTTCTCTTTAGACAACTGAATATATATCAGACTTCTAGGATTCTTAAATGTCTTCAACGATATTTTGTTAACATTATAGGAACACTGATTTTCACAAAAGGCAATGAAAATCAACGGCACAGAATCTTACGTATGCTTAGTTAACACATTACTTTCCCCCAGAACTTAATTTGCTAATTTTTCCATATTGGCACACCTCAGTCACTGAAATCCAAATGTATTTGTGTATATATGTGAATAAGTATTTATACTTAATTATCCCTGAGTTTCTAGATATTTGATATAAGCCATGCAAGTAAATACTAATTTCATAAATATTCGCTGCATTTGACCTCTGGTTCAATACTTATTTAAATCCATTAGATTTAAAGAACTACCATGAAGTATACAGTATTAGATTATACTTTCAGTTTTCTAAAGGCATTAGTTTCAGTTCATATATTTATGATATGAGAAGGAAATTTAAAAGTGACCACAACAGGGGACTTCCCTGGTGGTCCAGTGGTTAAGACTGTGCTTCCACTGCAGGGGACGCGGGTTCAATCCCTGGTAGGGGAACTAAGATTCCACATGCCGCGCGGAGCGGCCAAAAAAAAAAATTTTAAAAACAAGTAAAGAATGTGACCACAACCCAAGACACAATACTTTGAAAAATGTAATGCCTCTATTTGTGGAGAAATGAGCTAAATCATTTAAATGGTGGTAGAGTCTGATGATTTGGAGATTTTTTTAATTCATTATTTTTTTAGTTTATGTTTAGTATATTAAGTATTCAAAATACTTAATATAAAGTCAGATTAATATTTGACATATAAAGTTAAATGCTGTGTATCTTCAGAGAAATTTCCATTTGATCATTTTGGCCTACATCTAGCTGTGATCAAAAGCAAGGTATCCAAATCAGTAATGGTTGAAAGTGATTTCAAGTCAGAATAATTTTCAACCTAATCATTCATACAGAACATGAAAAATGGCACTTTGAAACTGGTGGCAGGACAGTAGATTTTAACCCTGCAATCCTGAATTATACAAGATCTATACATAAGTCAATTCTTGTCCTACCCCTATTAAAAAGCAAATTAAATATAAAAGCAAAATAGAGAATTAAAGAAAAAATATGATCCTCTATGTATTTTAATATCTGTTTAACTGATTAGTAACTGTCAACAAAAGCCTGATGTTTTCAAACCTAGACACTAGAGGGAGTCTTAGGAACAAATACACAACAAATAAAGTATAAATCAAGCCACTTTAACAATGAAAACTGGCTTTTTACTCAATTTAACCACCTCTGCTGAATATTAATATAAACACATTCATTAAGTTATATTATCTTAAAAATAATTGAAAATTTCACAGCGATATGATTTCTCCTTTATGCATTACTAAGATCTTCTACAATTACTATTTCAAAATAATAACTAAATTAATTCGGGCATTTTCAGTCTAGTTACATTTTACTAACTTTCACAACAGAGCTAAAGTTTAGAAAAGTATTACCAATATTTTTAAAGAATTAAACACAGAGTGGGAATGAGAGGCTTGCTCACATTTAAACAACAGTAGTGGGATAAAAACCAGCATATTGATTTGAATACTAGTGAAGAAAAGTCCCCAGTAAAGCCCCCAAACTGCACTCACTGATGTTCCCCACTTTCTGATATCATTACTGATTATATGTGTATGATGACATACACTTCTGTTTCACACAGAGGATAGAGAAAAAGTGATAAGACAGTTTATCAGCAATACAATCAAGGCTTAATATATATAAGCCTTCATGCTAACCTTCTAAACACATAAAGAGCAAAACACTTCCGATGATACAATAAAGAATAATTATTTTATTATTATAAATAATACCAACCTTGACTAATTTCTAGCCATAAACTCTTAGAATGGGATGGAATCTTAAGAGAGGATCTACTCCAACTCCCCTACCCTTCACAAATTCCCTTTGATCACACATCCTTATGTAGTCTACTCCATTTCCACTGTTTTTATAATGAAGAAAAATGTCAATGATACAAAAATGCTGAAGCAGATAAAATGAAAAAACATGAGATGGATATAGAGAAGACACATCCTAAGGTGAAAACAATATATAAGTATTTAGGAGACAATGAAGGCAGAATCTGATAAGATTACCTTCTTCTAAGATTCTGACAAATACTTTTAGTTCATACTGCACTGAACTCTCCTTTATATATAATCTTATTAATAATTTCAGTGATTAGTAAAATGTTAAAACTGATCAAAACAGGGCAGTGAACACCCTTTTTACATTCTTATATACACATTTAAAAGACAAAATAGGGTACCAGTAATTATTTTGTTTAAACCCATCATTTTAGGACTAAGAAAAACTAATTTGCATATATTTATCATTGTCAAATTAATTTTGTAAAAATATTTAAAATTTTAAATATTACCAAGTACACTTTTTTCTTATATAAATGCTATTCATGATCACTGAAAAAATAAGGATTTAATTCATCATGCCCAACAATTTCACATTCAGACTACACAGCCACTGAAATATAGTTTGCACAATATGAAATTTTAAAAAGTATATGCTTTCACCTTTGTTTTAAATAAAAATTAAAGCATAAAACTTATTTTATTCTAAATAGTTCTACTGTAAAAATCATCTAATAGTAAGACAATGGGAGAAAAGAAAACTATCACTTAACTCTGGTCATGGCTACTGTTATTTTAGAAGTTTTACTTTTAAAATTGCATTGCAATGTTAAGTTTTATCACAACTTCTAAATTAAATACTGCTTTATACAATGATACTCAAAAAATATTAAGAGTTTATAAATCTTGGGCTTCCCCGGTGGTGCAGTGGTTGAGAGTCTGCCTGCCGATGCAGGGGACACGGGTTCGTGCCCTGGTCTGGGAGGATCCCACATGCCGCGGAGCGGCTGGGCCCGTGAGCCATGGCCGCTGAGCCTGCGCGTCCGGAGCCTGTGCTCCGCAACGGGAGAGGCCACAACAGTGAGAGGCCCGCATACCGCAAAAAAAAAGTTTATAAATCTCAATAAAAATTAATGCCAATCATTAATTTTGCTTTGTTTCTTCTTCTGAGCTTAGTTCATTAGTATACCACATAATATCTTTTGGAACTTAGTCTACTATTCAGAAGTATATTTTATATTTTGGGGAGATACATTATTTCATACCTTCAACTCATATAGTAAACAATATCAACCCTTTAGTTTAATCAGCCCCAAAAATGATATCCTACAATTTTATTTCATGTTCTCATAGAACATTATATGTTACAAATAATATGCATCAAAATCTTAAGCTCTGGCATGAACTTTCTGGTACCTATTGAGTGAAATATTTTCTAAACGAGACCAAATTTAATATTGGTTGGTTTAGAAAGGAAGTTGAGAAATTCCACTCAGTAAATCCAACTGGGCAGCTACTGTGTGCCAGGAACCTCGTTAGGTCATGGACATGCAAAGATTAAAAATATACGATTCTGGCTCTCTAAGATTCTCACCATACAGGACAAACAAAGAAGCGGTTATTTCAATTTAACATGGTTAAGTGTGTAACAGTTAAGAGCAGTAAACTGGGAATACACAAGAAGTGCATTATGCCCAGTCTAATAGTTTTTAAAGAAAGATTCTTAGAGAACAAGAGATGAGACAGTCATGAAAGTGTGTTAACTAGTAAGACTAGGGGATAAGAACACTGGCATTCCCAACAAGAGCAACAGCCAAGACACAAGGGAAGGTAAGAAATAACATGGTGTTGATTTACATACGGACAAAAAAATTTCAGACGAGAAGTTTTTAAGAGATAAAGCCAAAGGCTAGGGGGGAAGGAAGGTGTTAAGAGCCTTATATATGCTACGAAACTTGAGATTTTATTCTGTAGGTAACAGGAAGTCAGTAACTAGATTTAAAGATAAGAAAATGACATTTCTTTTAAATCTCTCTCTCTTTACGCTGTGAATGAAGGCAGCAACAGGTAAACCAAGTAAGAGGTTACAACAGTCCCAGCAAGAAATGATAGGGGCCTGAACTAATGATGTGATAAAAGTTAGAATGTACCATAATAGGAATTTGTGGTTGCCTCCAAATGGGTGTGAAAAAGAGGGATTTAGGAGTCATCCCAACACTCCAGGTTTCTCAGCTGGGTAAAAAAGTGATGTTGATGCCGCTAAGTTAAGAGAGCACAGACAGAACAAGCATTTGCTTGTGGAATGTCCAAAAGAAAACACGCACTGTAAGAGTGACCCTTTCCCACCTTCTGGGCCATTCAATTTACTCCTCCTTTATATAGTTCCTCATATTTTTTCTCTCTAGACTTTATGACAAATGCAGAGTAGTCTATAGGCATCAAAACCATCTCAATTATAATGAATACCCATTAGATGAAAAATAAATGTAATTAAAAAAAATAAAATGAGAAATATAAATAAATAAATGTATTAATTGTGGAAACAAACTACAAGTTTCTTATTTTTTAATACTTCAAATTAGAATCCCACACCTAGGTAGTTCTAAAGCGGTTGCTACTTTGTTACTTGTGAAAGACATCTGCTTTCTGCAGAAATTAATATGCTGAACTTACCAGATTACATTACAATGCATTTTTTAATTTTCACACAGCCAGGAGTCTTTTCTTCTTTGCTGATTTTTTTCAATCTGTATTGTCGGATCTCTCTCACCAATGTATAAAAAGCATCCTCCACTCTCTGCATTGTAAAACACAACTTCTTTAAAGTCTGTTTCATTGGTAATAGTAATTTATTGGGACAGCCATGTGCAAGAAATTTGGAATTATGAGCTTTACTTGAGAATGTTTTGTTTTAAACAGACATCAGATTGTTTGAATAAAATGGGGGATTCAATTTTAAAATATGGGCTTAAATCCTGGTTTGTTCTTTGAAGTCAGTTTTGTTTTGTAATGGGATTAGAATTTTTTTTTAATTTAAATTAGGAGTTAGAGATTATGAAAAACCTAAGTACATGTATTATTAGTATTAATAATGCAGTCATTTTAGTTTGCTAGTCATGGAATTAATCAAAGCCTAAACTGAAGTTAGACTGAAATTATTTCTTTGACTTAGGGAAAACAAGTGATTTCTGTACTCCAGCTCTGAGTGGGGAGCGAGGAGAAAAATGGTACAAAAGGGACATTTAAACTTTGTTTAAAAAAAAGACTGTTGGGCTTCCCTGGTGGCGCAGTGGTTGGGAGTCCGCCTGCCGATGCAGGGGACGCGGGTTCGTGCCCCGGTCCGGGAGGATCCCACATGCCGCGGAGCGGCTGGGCCCGTGAGCCATGGCCGCTGAGCCTGCGCGTCCGGAGCCTGTGCTCCGCAACGGGAGAGGCCACAACAGTGAGAGGTCCGCGTACCGCAAAAAAAAAAAAAAAAAAAAAAAAAAAAGACTGTTAACATCAGTCTTTCTACGAACCAAATGTGACAAAATGGACTCAGTTCCTACAGAGTTAATAGGTATCAAAAGTATGATATGTAGTTTTAAATTTAATCAGGCACAGAGAATCAGCCATTTAAGTATTAAGTAAACCAACAGCTAAGGCTTAATTTTAGCATGTACACATACATTGCTTATAATAGTTAAGGAAAAAAAAGGCACTTCAATTCTTGAGGGTATATTAATTTTTATAAATCTCAAGAATATGTTAAGAACTGCTTCAGCTGAACTCAGTAATTTACCTTTAAAGTAAAACTTTAATTTAAAATTCATAAAAAGTTAAGTTTCAGTTAAGCAGTAGGGATTTAAATAATATGCTGATTATATATTAAAATGTACATCTCAAGTTACTTATACCAACTTGTGATGTATTTCTACTCAACTAATACAAAAGTCATTATAGCCCAAGAAAATCTGAATATCTTATATTTTTAATGAAATCAATTTAATCGACTAGCTAGCTAAACCAACTACAAAATAAAAATTCCAACTATTTTTTAAAATCATTAAATGTTGGTACTTTAAATGAGATAGCCACTTTGTACCCATATATAAAATTTTTAATATTTTATATTTATCAGTAATTCTTAAGAGGAGATGGTTTGCTTTTACTCATAGGTCCTTAAAAATTACATATTAGAAATTATTATTAAATTAGATAAATAATTTAAGGCACTAAAATAACTCTAGTAAAGCATGTAAAATATAAAGCATGAGCTGGCATTTAAGGTATTTTCACAAATGATTCTCTTTCAATTTGAAAATCAATGCAAGAAATTTAAAACATATGTATATATAAATAAAACAAACCAGGTAAAGCTCATATTTTTTAAGAATAAAAACTTTATTCCTGTTTAAAAAAAGGTTATAAGGTCAATGTAGAAGTACTGAAATATACTATGATGGAGGAAAAAAACAGGGTTTTGTCCTCTACTAATTTAGCAGAAGCAAATTTTGATTGTAACTTATTTCTAAAATTAGTTTGAACGTGTCTACTTTTTAAGTGTGCACATCCCCATCACCAATATCAGAATATATGATTTTTGTTTCCAGCAATGCAGAGAGAGAATTGGAAGCCAGTAATTAAAAAGAAGAGATTACTACCCACCACCAAGAATTCAGTATCAGGACCTCGGAGGCTAAGATAATTAACAACACTGAAAGATAGTTATTCCAGAGTGACTTTTTTCATTTCTCATTTTTACTAATAGGAAATTTAAATTAGATTTTAAAGAATCAGTTATTTACCATATTTTCTCAGACTTAATTACTTATTTCTTGATAATATGCTTTAAAGTCATACGGACATGAAGAGAACATTATTGATCCTTGTATATACCTTAAACCACTGGCACAGAACACTGGTTTCATATTCCAAAATTTGTAGGTAATTTTAAAAGATTAAGTACAGCCGAAACAGATGTTTAATACCTACTGTGGCTAGCTGCTAAGGTCTTAACTGGCACGCAATGATTTATTCTTGGGCATACAGCTTGTTGCCACATATACTCATTTTCAGATGTCAGTTATTAAACTTTAAGAACAACTGAAACAAAAGTACATGTAAAAACAACAGTGCATGTGTTTATATATGTAAATTTTAAAGTAAGTTTGTAAAGATACATTTGTAACTTTTTTTAAATCAGGAGCTCAGCCATTATCTGAAAATGTACTGTGAGACTATGGAAATAAAGCACTTCAATACAGGAGAAAGAACTGATAACAGCATCACTCTGTATCCCGGTGCCTATAATGCTTTCATTACGCGATTTAATTTTAAACAAGTACTTGTTCTAGTTGAATAGTTTATTATGTGCAAAAGCTCTTTCAATGAAATAAATAACACCTCAAATACCCTAACTATAGGCAGATGCAAGAATGCTAAACACTAGCCCTTCTTGGGGGAGAGGAACGGGACGAACAAGATGTATTCTAAAAAGCAACTTTGCATCACTGAATTGGAAAGAAACCTTGCCAAACAACAGCCCACCTCAGGAACTACTGAAATGCATCAATACTACTACTTGGGAGGCTATACTATGCATTGGTGCACAGCAGGTGCTCAGTACTTGCTTTGTCTAGTTTTAACTCATAAAAAGCAAAGTTCAAATTACTGATCTTATGTACAGAAACCCAACTATTATTAAACAGAGAAATACGGCACAAAGTTTTTTTTGTTTGGTTTGCTTTGTTAAAATAATTCGATGATAAGCTTTCTTTAATGGAGGTCTTCTAACAACTAAATTTAAGTATCTAGAAATTAACAACAAAAGCCGGAAAATTAACTACTCAACATTTTTAAGTTCGTAAAACAAATTTTCACATTATGCTCAAATTGAGACCTCCAGAAAGCAAAAAAGCTGAATCAGGAGTAGCAGATACTCAGAGAATTCTGCTTTTGTCATCTGCTTTACTGAATGATCCCCACTTTTGATTTTAGCAGACTGGAAAACACACAGCTGATTACCACGGTGTCAATGTTTTGGTTTCAACAGCCTTTGCAAACACAGCCATACACTGCCCAAAGAGGCCAGAAAAATATGTCAATTACTAACTGCCCAGATAGATGTGACCTAGGTAGCAGCCTTTATACACTAGGAACACAGGGACCACATACAGCATACTTGCAGAAAATAAAAACTACTTTGGCCTTTCAGATGTGGACTAAAATGATAGTTAAAAATATAATTCAGGGCTTCCCTGGTGGCGTAGTGGTTGAGAGTCCGCCTGCCGATGCAGGGGACGTGGGTTCGTGCCCCAGTCCAGGAAGATCCCACATGCCGCGGAGCGGCTGGGCCCGTGAGCCATGGCCGCTGAGCCTGCGCGTCCGCAATGGGAGAGGCCACAACAGTAAGAGGCCCGCATACCGCAAAAAAAAAAAAAAAAAAAAAAAAAAAAAATATATATATATATATATAAATATATATATATAAAATTCACTGTATTCTAGCCATAAAATGGGCTTTTTAAAATAAGAAAGTAATTAAGTTGGTAAAATATATAGCCTACAACCCTTACCTGTAAAAAGACTAGAGTAAAATTCCTCTTTCTCTTTCACAGAATAAATTTTACTTTAAAATTCCTAATGTTAGCTTGTAAAATTTAAGTTGAAAGTCTGACCTAACTTCTTATGTCTAGCCAAAGAATACAGTTTCCCCAGAGAATCAATGGTCAGCACACTACAAGTTGGTCAGCACACTACAACCCACAAACCCAATGCAGCCACAGCCTATATTTTTGTACTGCCCACAAGCTGAGTGATTTTCCCTTTTTTAAAGGGTTGTAAGAAAAAAAAAATGCAACTGATACCACCTGTGGCCCACAAAGCCTAAAATATTTATCATCTGGCCCTTTGCGGAAAAAGTTTGCCAGCCCCTGACTTATATCTATGAAAGTTCTAAATGAATGTCTGAATATAATTTTTGTTGTTTGTGTTTTAGGTTCGTGCTCAAGACCAAAACTTAGGGCATGAAGCGAGTAGCTGCTGATAAAATACAACAAGGATATGCATATTCATTTTGTTCAAATAATAAATAAGTAATAGCAGATGAGTAACAAAACACTCTGCAGAAAATAGGGCTTCAAATTTTCACAAAAACTGGAGGTAAATTAAAAGTTATGAAAATTTACATATTTCATTTTCTCAGTTACTTGGAATAATTCTTTAAAGTCTTCTAAAAGCATGCAAATGTCAAATTAATTTCAACAGAGAAAGATGAATAAACTTTTGAAAGGCAAATCAACAAGTCCATGTAATAAAGAGAAATCAAGTATCTAGGAAACTAAATGTCTAAGTTATAGTTTAGCAACATAAATTACATAACGATATCAATAAAACAGGACATAAATATAAGAAAAGCTGAGTGCTAGAAGGTTAAGAAATAAAGTACAAGTATTCCTTTATATTATATCACTGTATATTTTTTCTGGATGATCCATAAAAATGTCTACAAAGCAAATTTAGGTTAATCCATTTGGTATCACACACACTACATCCCCTTCCCTATCCAACACCCCCCAACCGCCCCCCCCAAACCAGTATAAAACCTAAAAATCTATTTAAAAGGGAACTAGGTAGTTTTCTAGATTAGTTATGAATGCTGTGGTATATTAAAGCATTAATGTCAAACACTTAAGAATCAACAGTACTTCTGAGATAGTAACCATACAACAAGGAAAGAAGACAGAGCTATTATTTTAGGCTCTTATCAAATAAGAGTGGAGGGCAACACTGCAGAAATAACAAGACTTCCTCTTACTGTCCTTTATTACCTTTCTACTCCAAATGTGGTCCATGTACCAAAGTCAGCATCACCCGAGA
This sequence comes from Leucopleurus acutus, assembly GCF_964270905.1. Classification (NCBI taxonomy): domain Eukaryota; kingdom Metazoa; phylum Chordata; class Mammalia; order Artiodactyla; family Delphinidae; genus Leucopleurus; species Leucopleurus acutus. Next base: position 20,877,705 of record NC_139152.1, read on the forward strand.
GCTTGTAAAAATGCAGAATCACAGGTTCCAACCTAGACCCTAATTCTAATTCAGAATTAGAATCTGGATTTGAGTAAGAAGCCCAGTTGATTCTTGTGCATATTAAAGTATGAGAAGCACTGCTTTATTTGCAACCCTTTACAACATCAGGCAAAGTCTTAGAGTTTTTCTTTTCTTTGTACAGTGTAAACTAATGTGTCCACTAGTCTAAAATGTATACTTAAAAGTTACAACTAATACAAGTTAATAAACTGTTAATAGTATAATCTAGGTAGTAGGTTTGCAAATGTTTTCAATAAAATTCCTTCAATTTTATATCTGAAAATGTTTCATACAAAAATGGGAAAAAAAAGTTATAATCATGTTTTCTGAGTACCTCCCAAGGGAAATCAAGGAGTACGGTCAGAGAAGACCAACAAAGAAGACATAAACCAAACCTCTTCCCAGTCTTTGGGACCTGGGAATGATATGAATGAAATCTTAATTCCTCCAAAGTAAAGTGAAGTAATGTATACACCAAGTATTTCTTTAACTTATAAATCAGGTTTTAGAATAAGATCATCTGTATTATGGTCAAAAACTATTCTAATTCAGCTTTTAATCCCAAAACAAAGACTTAAAACAGAATTCATTGTTTTTTTCACTGTGTACCAAATTTGTCCAACCAGAAAGCGGTATGTATGATCTTCCACTAGGGAAATAGACATATATACTAGCTGAATGATGGTTTACTTTTAAATTTTTACCCCTTTACAAAATTCAGTGAAAGGTCTAGAAGGTGTTTTTATAAGTTTAACCATGTAATAACTTGTTCATCACTCTTCTTAACTTCTAGCATTATAAAGTTAAATTCCATGAAATTGGTTTTCTGGGCTCATAGGTACAAATAACCAGACAAGGCCCCAAACAAATGTTCATCTTGTATGGAACATATTAATATTCCATCATAACCTTTTATCTTCCTTTCTAGGAATTCATTTTTTCTATATGTTAAACTCTTATTTCATACAAATAAGGCTAAATAATATCAATTATTTTATTTTACCTAGAGAAAAAGTTACTTTTAAAATAGTTTCTGAAACAAAATTCAGGATCAATCTGGTGTTATTTTTTTCTCAGAACACAGTAAATGAATAACTGAGAATTTCTATTTACTTTCTAAATATTCTCTTGCTTTAATAAAAGCTTTCCTGAAAAATATATCCTTTAAAAAAAAATTCTACCTAAGTAAAATTCTTCAAATACAACAAAATTTAATCTAGAAACATATGACATAATACTCTTAAAAGCACTTCAAAAATAGGAAACTCAAAATTTGTTTCCCTGTTCTTTGACTTTATAAATAAAACAGTAAAAAATAAAATTCCCACGTTTCTCGAATCCTGACTATAACATGTGCTGAACTGTTCAACGTAGAAAAAAGCCAAAGATAACAGGACACTGGAATAAGAAGTGCTGCCCTCTCATATCCTTAAAAGAACATTTACCAAGTAAATATTGTTACATTTCCTATTTTACTATAATGGAAGAAAATTGATAAATTACATCAACTGATATATAAGTTATGCTATCAGGTATGTACATTTATTAATATTCATGCCCTCCTGCTCCCAAAATGACATTATTAGAATATATATTAGTAAATAGTGATTAATGATTAAAATCACTTGATATAGTTTGAGAGAATAGATTTGTATTTATTACAATTTTACTTACCTGTCTTGTCTTTGCAGATGTTTCAATAAAAGGAATTCCATAACTTCTTGCTAAGTCCTGAGCCTGTTTTGTGTCTACTGTTCTAGAAGGCAAATCACATTTATTTCCTACTAGAACCATAGGTACATCTTCAGAGTCTTTAACTCTTTTTATTTGTTCTCTGGGGAGGAAAAAAAAAGTTACATCAGAGGAATTAGTAACAAAAATCTTTCAAAAACTATTTATAACTTTGTCTCATAAAATATGGTTAAAAGACTTTTAATGTAATTCCTAGTTCCCATTACACCAAATTTTCCTTTCTCCTCCTCCTAGTTATTTTTCTCTATCCCAAACAGAGAACTTCTATGTGTCTTAAAAGATCAAATACCTAGAAATATAGTAAAACTACAATCTAGTAGGTTCATATGCAGGTAGGTTACAATAAAACAGAAATATTGAAAAATTCTAGGCCAAAAAAGTGCGAGGACTAATTTTTAAAATTATAATCTTAGAAACATATACTATATACGTTGTTAAATGTACACATATAATGTTTTTATAAAAATATGAGTTACAACATTAACATAATGCTTTACCTTCATTCTTAGAGAGCACCAAGTGGAAAGATTTTGATTTCTATAGGAACATTTTAATAAAAGTAGTCGCTTTTATGCAAATTTGTCGAGATTCTTTAAAAACTGTATTGCTCTAATACTTCAATCTTGTTAACTTCAGAGTTGTGTTTTTTCCTTAATTATCTAAGGCCAACATTTATCTGATTCCAAGAAATTCTACACTACACAGAGTTATTTTTAAGGCTATTTGCGTGGTGCCATCTCAATTGCCTTTTCACATTTTCGTTCATGGTTTTCATTTTTATGATGGATCTAGCTTAAAGCCTTGTTTCTCAACCAGGCCTACCTTCCAATTCTAGCACTACTACTAGGTGATCTGGAACAAGTTGCTCAACTGCTCTAATCCTTAAGAATTTCACTTGTAAATCAGGGATATTACCTACCTAACAAAAATTATTTTAAAATTTAATTTGTGCAAATTTGTGCATGGCAGTTAGCAAAGACTCAATAAATGGAAGATACAATTACTCCTCAATGTCAACTTATTTTATTCAACTTAAACCCACCTATAATGGTGAATATCTTCAAATGATTTAGTATTATTTATGGCAAATACACAAAGAAAGCCCTCCCCAGTCCTCATGTACTGGTCCCTCATTGCACTGTACTCCTCTTGACCTGCTGTGTCGAGAATATCCAAGAGACAGGTTTCTCCATCAATTACTACTTGTTTTCTGTAGGAATCCTGAGAAGGGAGAAACACAGTCTGGATTATTACGGTGCACCTTTTACTTCTAAAAAGGTGTTAGACACAACTTAAGAACCAAAAAACAACCCAATTCAAAATTGGACAAAGTACAAGAATAGACAGGTCTCCAAAGAAAATACACAAATGGCCAATAAGCACATGAAAAGATGCTCAACATCATTCAGAAATTGCAAATCAAAACCACAATGAGCTACCACTTCACCCCCATTAGGTTGACTATTTTTTTTTAAAAAGGAAAATAACAAGTGCCAGTGAGGGTGCAGAGGAAACTGGATCCAGCAATTCCATTCCTAGGTATATAAACCGAAAGCAGAAACTCAGACACTTGTATGCCAATGGTCAGAGAACCATTATTTATAATAGCTAAAACGTAGAAGCAACCCAAGTGTTCATTAAACAGATGAATGGATAAACAAAATGGGGGGGGGGGCACGCACACACGGAGTAGAATATTGTTCAGCCATAAAAAGGAATGAAATGATACAGTCCACAACATGGATGAACCTTGAAAACATTATGCTAAGTGAAATAAGTCTGACACAACAAGACAAACATTCTGTGATTCCACTTACACTGAGATACCTAGAATAGGTAAAGTCACCGAGACAAAAAATAAAATAGCGGTTACCTGGGGCTGAGGAGAGGGGAGTTGGAGAATTGTTGTTTAATGGACACAGAGTTTCAGTTTGGGATGATGAAAAAGTTCTGGAAACAGACAGAACTAATGGTTGTCCAATATTGTGAACTTACTTAATGCCACTAAACTGTACACTTAAAAATGGCAATGATAGGGCTTCCCTGGTGGCGCAGTGGTTGGGAGTCCGCCTGCCGATGCAGGGGACACGGGTTCGTGCCCCAGTCCGGGAAGATCCCACATGCCGCGGAGCGGCTGGGCCCGTGAGCCATGGCCACTGAGCCTGCGCGTCCAGAGCCTGTGCTCCGCAACGGGAGAGGCCACAACAGTGAGAGGCCCGCGTACCGCAAAAAAAAAAAAAAAAGGCAATGATAAATTTTATGTGTATCTTACCACAGTTTAAAAAAAGGTTTTTTTTTTTTTTTAAAAAGGTGTTACACAGAGATTCAACAATGCAAGTGCATAGATTAATAACAAAAAGACCCAAATTCTCTGTAAAGAAAAATAATTTTTACAAAATGGGATAGCTCTACCAACTCCTATTATTCTGGATGATTTAGGTGGCAAGAAAAATCAAGCAACTTACGAAAGTGTCATGAATCTATTTTATTTATAGTCAAAGGAATACATAAGAGAATGGTCAATACAGAGAATTTTAATGCCCTTATTTAATCCATTTCTGCAGTCCTAGGAACAATATTTAACAGCCAGATAGATACTATGATAATGCTAAAGAGAATGATTGTTCTGTCTGCAAATTCTGTGAGATCTCTAGTAAAAAGAGAGGGAGTGGTTGAAGGAGAGAGAAAGAGATGGATATCTTAGAGACCATGCAACTCCAAGATGGTGTAAAGGAAAGAAGGTAGGTGACATAACTGAATCTTGAAATGAAAATCTTATTTTCCTCTGACTTTTGATTAATACTCACGCCTAAAAGATTTCACATACTGTCTGCCAAAATAGGCTTCAAAAAATAAGGAAAAGGGCTGGTGCAAGGTGAAGTCATGGAGTCAGAGGCAGGGCTAATAATGGGTATAAAGTATAAGCCCAAGGACACTGTTTCTTATTGTTCCACCCTTAGTTCATGAATTACTTCACGGACCAATCTATCATTAAAAAAATGGTCATGGAAAATCATGTTTTTGGAAAAGTGTTTGAAAACTGTTCACAGCATAAGGAGAATACAAAGATACACATGTAGCATGATCCCAATAAAATATCTCTGCACATCTGTATAAATGTATCTTGTATGTACATATATTAAAAAACTTGTGGTGGTATGTACATCAAAATGTTAACAAAGGGTATGTCTCTGATGGAGATAATTAATCTAAGAAATAACTGAGCTCTTGTTTACCGTTTTTTGTGGTAATAGATATTATTTTAAATGTATTTCTTTCTTTGCCTTTTAATTTTAAAAAGTGTGAAAGATTACCATATTAGAATGATCTCATGCTTATCGTTTAAAGTAAACTGTATTTTCCAAATTTTCTATAATAAAAACCAATTATTTCAACAGTCAGAAAAAAAAGGATGGATATTTAATTTTCTAAACAAGAAGCTCTTGACTAAAGATTTGAACATTTGGTTGACATTTTATTTTAGCCTATTCCTTTAATTAACTATTGATCCTTGAAAGAACTCCTGTATATTATAAATTGAAAACCATTGTTTTTGGAGTAGAATGAAAGAGCAGGAATTGAGAGCAAAGTACAGTTTCTTGGAGTCAGTCCATTCATTACCCAGGTGTGGCTACGGCACATGTGAAACAGACGAAAGACTTTTCCTCACCTACTGCTGTCACCTTGCATTCTTCACTTACCAGTACTAGCTGAAGTTAACCTTATGGTTAATGGTTTCTTTAATCTTTAAAATTTTCTATCAGCAATGAAATTAAAGACTAGCTTCTGGAGCCACACAAATCTATACCTAAGGTGTGGCTGGAGGATTACGCACATGTGCCCACAGGTATCGCCTCTAAGATGTATACCTCAGTGAACTCCCATTTAAAAAATTTTCAAACACTTTGGGTTTCAAAAGTATACACTGTGAAATATTAGTAGTTTCTGCATGCATTTCATAGCATGTTCCCATGATGAACACTCCATCAAAGGGACTGAAAACTGGGAAAGAAGTCCCTATTCATTCCTATTAACTTTTCCCTTCTAAACCCCAAAGATATTGAAAGCAAAATTCTGAGTCACGTTCTGTTATTGAAAAAACGTAATCTACAACGTGCCTATAAACAATGAGGAAGAATATGCTGATTACAAATAACAAGTTTAGGTTAAAAATTCAGTATTTCCCAAGTTAATTTTATTTATTTGCATTTCTTTTTTTTTTAAAATAAATTTATTTATTTTATTTATTTATTGTTGGCTGTACTGGGTCTCTGTTGCTGTGCACAGGCTTTCCTCTAGTTATGGCGAGCAGGGGCTGCTCTTCGTTGTGGTGCACGCACTTCTCATTGCAGTGGCTTCTCTTGTTGTGGAGCACGGGCTCTAGGTGCACGGGCTTCAGTAGCTGTGGCTCACGGGCTTCAGTAGCTGTGGCTCACGGGCTCTAGAGCACAGGCTCAGTAGTTGTGGCGCACGGGCTTAGTTGCTCCATGGCATGTGGGATCTTCCAGGACCAGGGCTCGAACCCATGTCCCCCGCATTGGCAGGCAGATTCTTAACCATTGCGCCACCAGGGAAGCCCCCAATTTTAACTACAGTCATCCCTAGAAGCATAATTAGTCACTGAGCTATATAAAAAGGCAGTGCAACTTGATAAAAACTTAAGAACAAAAGTGTTAAATGGTGAGATCTGATCTGAAAAGAAATGACAGGTTTTAAGACAAAGCAGACAGCAAGCACAACAAAAATGATATGTAAGTACTAAAGATTTTGTTTAGCCAGAAGAAAAAAAGTATACGGAAGTAGAAAAAAATGTATGCATCAATGTAGAATCTTTCCCAACATGAGAGCCTAAATAAGGGTACAGCAAACTGTGGCCCACAGGCCAAATCCTGCCCACCTGTTTTTGTATGGTCTATGAGCCAAGAACAGTTTTTAAATGGTTGTTTAAGAAACAACAAGAACAAAGATTATGTGACAAAGACCCAATTGACCCTTTACATTTTGCCAACCCCTGCTCTAAGCTAATACCTTACCACAAATCTAAAGTACTCTCAACATATAATATTCCTTTTATATTAAAAAAAAAATCATCACTGAGAAAGTACAGGTTATCAAAGCCTAACCAGTTTAAAACCACATAAATTCCACAATGAAACTAGTTAAAGACAGCAAGAAAAGAATCAAGACTTTACATTTTTAATTAGTATTATTTCCAGCCTTTCAAACAGAATACACTTTTAGATCAGATACATAGGTTACTAACATCCTGTGGAAACTAGGATAAAAGAAAGCCACTTAAAAACTAACTCAACATAATAAAATATTAAATGAAGGAAAGTTATTCCATAGATTTCCCCTTACTCCCAACTAAAGTACTATTTTAATTTACTGAAGTAGTAGGAAAAAAAAACCCAAAACTTTTCTAGGGCTTCCCTGGTGGCGCAGTGGTTGAGAGTCCGCCTGCCGATGCAGGGAACACGGGTTCGTGCCCCTGTCCAGGAAGATCCCACGTGCCGCGGAGCCACGGCCGCTGAGCCTGCGCGTCCGGAGCCTGTGCTCCACAACAGGAGAGGCCACAGCAGTGAGAGGCCCGCGTACCGCAAAAAAAAAAAACTTTTCTAAATGAAATACACTATGCTGGCAAAAGTTAAACATAGAAGTCAAGCATTTCTGGTGATACAGTAACAGGTACAATCCTTTTGGAAAGCAAGTACATTACTTATCAAGAGCCATACCAATGTTCATAGCCTTTGACTCAGTAATGCCACTTCTGGTAAGAGATGCTAAGAAACTATGGTTTATTTTTTTAAAACGATAGCTAAAATGGAGATATACTTAACATGGCATCCTAAATCATCATACCATAAAAAAAAAATTACATAGGTGCTTAATACCCACAATCTTATGCCGTTTATCTATTTTCAAAATATACTCCAAATCCAAGCACTCACCACCATCACCCTAGTCCAATGTGACTGTCTCATGCAATCTCCTGCAACTGCTTCCTAGTCTGTTCTCCACATAGCAGCTGGTGATCCTATTATAATTTGTAACTATGTATTTATGTGTAATTGTTCAAGTCTATACCCCCTACTTGGCTTTAAACTCCATGATGGTAGGGCTCACATCTGTTTTGCTCACCACTATGCACCCTGTGTGTCAGTCTTAAACACAGCAGGTAATCAGTACTGTCTGTTGAAGAAATGAATAAACCCATTCAATGTAAATATATGCAGACACTGTAAAAATAAACACAAGTGTAAGATATTATAAATTATATTAAAACAATGAAGCTGTAAATTTTAAATTATACATTAAGAGTATTTTAATAAATGTATCCAAGCAAGTTTTATATAATATTAAAAATTTTAATTACTATTAATGTCAAAATATAAACAAAATATATAGAGATTTTTAAACATTTTGGGGAGGGAAGAGAATAAGCTTACAGAAAACACGGAGGCCTTTAACTGTATTAAGTTTTATATCTTGAAAAAGAAAAAAGGATCTAAAGCAAATGTGGCAGAATGTTAAGACAGGGAAAACCTGGTTTGGGGCGCACATGACGCTTATGGTATCACTTTTCCATACGGCATTAAAGGTGTACCCATTCCATCACCACTCACTCAACAATAGGTTTCATATTTTTATTTTTGTCAGCTTGTTAGACCAAAAACCCTATTGTTTTAATATCTATTTCTTTGAGGACTAGTAATGTTACATAGTTTTTCTTTTTCATATTTATTCCCATTACCTGTGTCCTTTGCCCATTTGGAATTTTTGTCTTTTTTGTACCGGCTTAATTTTTTAAGTGTTTTCCAATTTATTAACATGCCTTCAAGTGTTGTTTTATGTACAGAAACTCATCTGCAGACCCAATGGAGGACTTCGAAAGTTAAGACTATATCTTTCGAGAATGAGATACACTCACTGACCAGGACATCATTTTGTCATTTTTCTATTATAATTAACAGTAACCAAGTTACTCAGTATGTTCATATGTCAACATATTCAATATAGTTTTCCAACTCAGGCAGTTAAAGTTAATCCTGTCATGGTAAGACATAGTATAGTAAAACAAACAAACAAACAAACAAAAAACTAAAGAAATTAGGACCTTTTACTAAAAGTAACCATATTACTATTAATAGTAATTATGACAGCCAACATTTACTGAGCCCTTATTTATATGCTGGATATTGTGATAAGCATATTACAAGCCTTATCCCATTTAATATCCATCTTCATGCTGCTGATTCCATCAGATGCTCTTGTAAATATGAACAGGACTGCTGGAAATGTCAGCTGAAGTATTATTTGAGGATTTACTTCTGAAATGTTTGTAAGATTTTCTTAATGTGTTATTGTAAGTATTTTTCACGTCCTGCTAAATAACACCTATAGGAAAAAACTTACTTTTACCCTCTTAATGCTCAAGTATTTTGTTACTCTTCTAAAAGATTATTTGAATCTATCACAGAATGATGTGTTACACTATTGGTTACAAACCGTCAAAAGTTGTTGTACACAGCTAGTTCTCAAAGACAGCTAAAAACATGTACAATAGCCCAGTATGTTAGAATTATAATAGGGAAGAAACAAGGAATTGGGGATATATAAGCACAGGCTTATTTGTTAGTTCATTCCCACCTACCTACTCTATTCTCCCTTGCATCACAGGAACACTTAGTAAAAATCTTCTGGATGTCATATACTGTGCCAGGCATTATAGTTTCTAACCTCAAAGAGCTAGGTCTGGTGGAAGAGATATGAATGTAAACAAGTAATTTAAACACAATGAAATAAATGCAACACCTTATGGAGAACAAAGTACAATGGTGACAAACAGGAGAAGACATCAACTTTGCTTGTATGAATTAAGAAAGACAGGAGGGCCACTCCAGGCAGGAAGGAGCAAAGAGAATGCACAAAACCAGGAAACAGCATGTTGAATACATGGAACCAAGAAGTTCAACACAATTTTAGCTTACAGGGATTATAGGTAAGTAGAACTGAAACTGCACCATCAAGCAGAGGCCAGCTTATGGAGGGTCTAACATGCCATCTTAAGAAGTTCTGAACTTCATCTTATACTAAATCACTAAAAGATTTTTAAGTAGGAGGGACGATCAGATCAACAATGTCCACTGTTAGCATTATTATGACAAATGAGACCAGACTGGAGGCTGGGAGATGAGTTTAGGAAACTTTTACAAGAAATTACAGAACCTGGCCCTGGTGGCACAGTGGTTAAGAACCTGCCTGCCAATGCAGGGGACATGGGTTCGAGCCCTGGTCCAGGAAGATCCCACATGCCTCGGAGCCTCTAAGCCCGTGCGCCACAACTACTGAGCCTGCGCTCTAAAGCCCATGAGCCACAACTACTGAAGCCCGCGCACCTAGAGCCCGTGCTCCGCAACAAGAGAAGCCACCACAATGAGAAGTCCGCGCACTGCAACAAAGAGCAGCGCCCGCTCGCCGAAAGTAGAGAAAGCCCATGCGCAGCAAGGAAGATCCCACGCAGCCAAAAATAAAATAAATAAATGACAGAACCTGAACTAAGGCAGCAAAAGCAGTAAGATGGAGAAGATTAAACAGTTTTGAGAAATACTTAACGGGTAAAACTGACAGAACAACCCTCATACATCACTTACAGCAATGTTTACAGCAGCATCATTCAAAATGGCCAAAAAGAGGAAACAATCCAAATGCCCATCAACTGATGAATACATAAACAAATATCCATACAAGAGAGTATTATTCAGCCATAAAAAGGAATGAAGTATTTAAACATGTGACAACATAGATGAACCTTGAAAATATTATCCTACATGAAAGAAGCCAGACACAAAAGGCCACATATTATATGATTTCAATTACATGAAATATTCAGAACAGGCAAATCCACAGAGACAGAAAGTAGATTAATGGCTGCCAGGGGCTGGCAGAAGGGATTGGGGAGTGACTGCTAATTGTTATGGGGTGATAAAAATGTGACAGAATTAGATGGGGTGATGGTTGCATAACTTTGTGAATATACTAAAACCTACCTAACTGTACACTTTAGAGGATGAATTTTATGTTATGTGAATTATATCTCAATTTTTTTAAATGGCAGAGCTTATTGTTTAGAGATGGGAACATAATGGGAAGGGGACAGGAAAATGAGTTCAATTTGGGGCATGCTGAATTCCATATGTTCGTGGGTTGCTCTGGTGCTATGACCTGCAGGCAGCTTTGATATATAGGGCTGATGCTCAGGGCCGAAATCTAGGCTAAAGATACACTCCTGAATCTTCAATCTATGTCACCTGCAGAACCCCACTTACTTGCGGTGTGAGTATGGGCAAACTACTTAACCTCTAGTCTACTCTAAGCTATTGTTTCTTTTGCTGTAAAAGTGGGTAAATAATAATGAAGAGGACTTTGTATACAGGTTAGGATTAAAGACCAGGAAAAAGTGCTCTAAAAAGTTAACTGTGTTATTTCATATTTTACATTGTACATGCTATTACAGGCCCAAAGGGTAGGGGGCAGGCCACTGGCTACTAGGAACTGTATAGCAACAGCAGTATCTTGCCCTTATAAGAATCACTGGACATCTACATTTGGACTACTTTTTCCAAAACCACTCACTGTACTTCAAAATAAATATAATGGAGCTGGACAAGCTCCAGGGAAAAAGAGTAAAACTCTGAGGTTTATGAAGGATTTCTGTACTGATTAGGGAGTAAGGGTGTTAAAAGAGCTTGACACCTTCTGTCTCATGACGGAATTTTTGGTTAAGACATTCATTAGAAGTAAAGATAAAGAAAACAAAGACTTCTTTACTAAATAATGGACATTTGAAATTATAAGAATGTTGAATCTTAGCTTAGGACTAGAGAGAATAAAATGTGTACTATGTCCAAGAGATAAGCTCTGAATAAACTCAAAGAAAATCTGCATAACAGATTTTGAAAATAAGGATATTATAAGCCTACATCTGTAACCTGTTGTAGTCATGTGGCATTCTCCCATAAATTATCACTTGATGCCAAGGTCAGAATGTGAGGCTGGATCAATCATGGATCCAATCTTAATAATTACAGATGTCAATATAATTTTCATATTTTGAATTATTATCTCTCTCAGCTGTTCTTTAATTGGCCTAATACCAATTCCTTTAACTGTACCTCTTTATCTGTAATACATCTGTATTCCAATTTGTTGAGGTTTTAAAAAGGGAGGAAGAAAGTAAATATGAAGTAATCTGATGGTATCTAATACTCTAGTGACTTCTCTCCCTCAAAAATTAGGATTTATTTTTCCCTCTCAAACAGTATATGCTCATTTTTTAAAAAACAAAAACACTACAGGGCTTCTTTGGTGGCACAGTGGTTGAGAGTCCGCCTGCCGATGCAGGGGACGCGGGTTCGTGCCCCGGTCCGGGAAGATCCCACATGCCGCGGAGCGGCTGGGCCCGTGAGTCATGGCCGCTGAGCCTGCGCGTCCAGAGCCTGTGCTCCGCAACGGGAGAGGCCACAACAGTGAGAGGCCCGCGTACCGAAAAACAAACAAACAAAAAAACACTATAGAGTTTGGCATACGTCCTACCATATTTTAGTACATATTCACATTGTTTTTAAATAAACAGACTCATACTCTACACAAAGTGCTACGATACAGCTTCTCTTACATAATGGACAGTTTTTCAATGTCAGTACATATAGATCTACCTAATCCTTTCTGAAAACTGTATAATATAATTTGTACAAAGATACCATAACTTACCTCACCTATTCCCTACTGGTAGATGTGTAGATTATTTCCACTTTTAAAAATTATAAACAACACTGCAATAATACTCCTGGGTATACATCTTAAACACTTATCCAACTGAATCTTTCAGATAAATTTCTGTAAGTGGATTCAATTGGTCAAAGAACATGTAGTTTCCATTTTGATAAATACTGCCAAACTGATGACCTCCAGAAAGTTTATAAGAAGGTATACTCTCACTACAGCATAAAGAGTACACATTTTCCATGCCTTTCCAAGCCTGTTATCATTTTAATCTTAGCCAACGTGAAAATAAAAGATGTTATTTATTGTTTGAACTTGCATTTCTACATTAATGAAGTATCTTTTAATATGTTTCGACAGCACTTTTTGTGTGAGTGTGGATAGGTTGGCTATTTATATGCCTTTTTTTTCCTATTTGGATGTTTGCTTTTTTCTAATTCAAATACAGGAGAGCTTCCTGATTGACAGATGATGCAAGTAGTTTTCCCAGGTTTCCATTTGTCTTGGATTTTTGTTAAAGGTGTTTTCGTCTTTATGTAGCTAAACAGCTCAATCTTTTCCCAAATGGTTTAAGAATACTTTGAGGGCTTCCCTGGTGGTGCAGTGGTTGAGAGTCCGCCTGCCGATGCAGGGTACATGGGTTCGTGCCCCGGTCTGGGAAGATCCCGCATGCCGCGGAGCAGCTGGGACCGTGAGCCACAGCCGCTGAGCCTGCGCGTCCAGAGCCTGTGCTCCACAACGGAAGAGGCCAGAACAGTGAGAGGCCCGCGTACCGCCAAAAAAAAAAGAATACTTTGAAAATGAAAAGGATCCCTACTTTTCTCTCAATGGAGAAAAATATTTAATCCCAATTCCACAAATAAAAAAGCTAACCTAATGTTAAATTATTCAATCTGTGTTGATTGACATTATCATTTTTATTTCAATAGCTGTCTAATGTTTAACATTAAAACTTACACAAGGTAGAACCAGTGTACTCATCATGGGAGAAAGAAGACATGGAGGAAGAATGAACTAATGATTTTTAAATAAAATCTACTGCTTAGCTCTGTCTGTTGAAAAGGGTCTAGAAGCAGTGACACTCCAGTAGCGACACCACCTAACATCCAGGACTTAATTTCTAAATATCATTCCCTAGTAAAAGGAATTAGGGCTCTCTGGACAAATGGCTGAATCCAGGGTAGGGACAGGGAAAGAACAAAGGGAACCTGGAATACACTGTGCCAGAAAGTAAGAAAGAGCTCAAAAACTGATGGGGATGTGTCAAAAGATACAGAGGCCAGCTTGAAAGGGATTCCACTGGCCAAATCAAAAATATATTTGAGCACCAAAATCAATAATGACAAGAATAGACTTTAACACATCAGATGAAAAAAGAATCCATGAGTCTGTACGGATACAAATAAGACAAACCAAATAAATAAGCGAGGGAAGAGAAAAGAGAGAAACCTTACTTATGGTAGATGTCAAATAATAAATGTAGAAATAATGACAGAGTTAGATTACCTACCACTTTGCAGTCACTATGGTGGTAGTTTGTTCTGGTTAGAATTATCAGTGGCTACTACATCCCACTGGGTGCAAATATGTTGGAGAACAGGATATTTATAGTCTCAAAGTATCTCCCCACAGAGTACACATTAATTATAAAAGAACTAAAGATACCTTTACAGAGAGACAACTGATAGATATGACCTTAACCAAATAACCAATGTTAACATAACATCATCAATAATGGGACAAGCCAGCATCTTGTGCCTCCTGATGTGATACACCAAGGAGGGTATAACATCACTTACATAGTATTTCTACCAAAAATGTTTAATCCAAATCTGACCAGGAGGAAACAATCAGACAAAACTAAAGGAGAGGACATTCTACAAAACAACTGGCCTGAATTCTTCAAAAAGTGCCACTGTCACGAATGACTAAGAAAAGCTGAGAAACTGTTCTAGATTTTGAGACATGACACATGATTTTTGATCCTGGGATCAGGAAAAAAAAAAAAAAAAGAATTGCTGAGAGCACCTCCTGGGAACTGATAAAATTTGAACATGGACTATATGTTAGATAAAACACTGTATCAATGTTGAATTTCCTAAATTTTGTCACTGCGTTGTAGTTATACAATGAATTATTCTTATTGTTAGAAGAGGGTCAGCAAACTTGTTCCGTAAAGGACAGACGGTACTTGGTCTCTGTTGCAGCCACTCAATTCTGCCACTGTAGTGCAAAAGCAGCCATAGACAACATGTAAACACTCAAGCACAGCTGTGCCCCAATAAAACTTAACAGAAACAGACACAGGCTGTATTTGGCCAGACCCCTGCGTTTAGAGGTAAAGGGTCCTAACATGAGCAACTTATTCTAAAAAAGTGCAGCAAAAATAAATAATATGTATTCAAGTATGTGTGTGTACATACACAGGCACACACACATAAAGTAACTATGTCTAGTTTAAAGGTTAAGAGGTATTCACTGTACTATTTTTCACTACTTTTCCATAGGCTTGAAATTTTCAAAATAGAAAGTTCAAAAATTACCTAAGGTAAGCAATATAGCCCTACTTAATCCTCTCAAATATTTTGTTTTTACTACCCATTTCTAATTTTATTACATTAAGATCACAATAATATAACTGTTCCATAAACCTAGGCACTATGAGACAATATAGTTAAGAGATATAAGAAATCTATCGCCCTCCTAAAGCATAAAGCCTCTAAATTAAGTTATATATAATTAGGATCACTGTCTAGAAACACTGCTCTCCAAATACATCTAAGACTAATAACCTCCATGAAGGCAGTGATGCAGTTCCTTTTGCTCCTCAGTGTATCTCTAGACCGTAGGAAGGCTGCATGGTACAGAGTAGGCACTAATAACATTTATGGAATTAAGAAATTAGTTGCATTGCTTAAACCAGACTCTTAAGAGACGCCAAACGATAAAGGATAAAGTTTTCTTTTCCTTTAATTTATTTCCATTGCCAACTTTCATTTGCATGTTTTTAAAGCTTTGTATTTATAAAAACCCAAGTTAGAATAAAATGTGTCCAATAATTTTCAACATTCAGGGCTCAATAAATAGTTATTATTAAGTAAATACTTATTCTTAAATTGACCTAAATACAGTGCCTGAATTTTGTGTTAGTTTATTCTAAAAATCAGGCGTTCTCAACTATTCTACAGTCCTATAAAAATTTACAAAATGTGAACTTTCACAATTTGCCACTTTCGAATAGGCCCTTCCTAACACCCCATGTAAAACATCACTAAGTTCTGAACTCTGTAAGGTACCTCCTGCGTACCTGAAAAGAAATTCACAGAGCCACAGTGCCCCTTCTCATTCCCTCAGACAAAGTGACCTCAAGCAGTGCTAACAAGGGCACCACCCTATTTTCTCCTACATTGCCACATTTCCTTTCTTAGTCAAAAATATTCACCCATATATTTAATTAGTTAGGCCTAACTGGTCCACACAGTAATCTTAATAACATTGGCAAAGTAAAACTGTTACTTTAGATTTTTTTGACACTTTAGATTGTTAAAACATTAGTTATACAAAATAAGTCTTTTAAATAAAATTTATACAGTTATAAATTGATTATACCCACAGTTTAAAAAGAAAAAATATCCAAACTTAGGATTTCATTTTTTATTATAAAAGCGAATAAGTTGACCAGTAGAGGGCACTCACTTGAAAGGGGGGAGAAGAGTGGCCACAGTCTTGAAGAGAAATGGATGTACAAAATTGCTGTGTTGTACCTTGTTTTAAAAACAGAATGTTTTAACAGAACACTAGTGTAAGCTAATATAACACATTGTTAGTTTAGAAAATGTAAGGTTTAAATCTATATTATGTTTAAAAATCTAACATAAACGATATTCAGGGACTTGAGCCTCACAATTTATAGGACGTTTAAAGCTATATGTAACGCATAGTATTGGGGTCTCAACCTCAGCACTGCTGACATTCTGGACCACGTGATTATTTGCTGGGGGGCCCTCCTGTGCACTGCGGGAGGAGTAACAGAACCCCAGCCTCTGCCCACTAGAGGCCAGTAGCAGCCCCCTCTTCAAGCTGTGACAGCCAAAAACATCTCCAGATTTAGCCAAATGTCCCGAGGGGCAAAGTCACCACCTATTCCTTGTTAATAACTACTGATACATATGTTAAAAAACAAAACTAAAGAAACAGAAAAATAACAGCTTACAATATTAAACAGAGCTTTTCTTACACCACTCTTCAATACTGGTTTCGTATTACAAATTTTCTCTCTATAATTTAAATACCTTAATCAGCAATTCCATAATTAACAAGGAAAAAATTTTTAAAAGAGAAACTGATACATCTTGGTGAATAAACACTCCACGGCTCAGAGCACTAAAGATGGAACAAATCAATCCAATTAGGACTCCATTCTTTCTTCCTGACTAGAAAACTGTTTCATCAAAGAAGGGCAGAATACTTGGACTGAATTAGAAATGTCACATTAACAGAAGCATACAGATGTCAATGAATTGGAGACTGGGAAAAAATACTTCTATGTCTATTTTTATATTGTATCCAGTAGATACTTGTTAGATATTTGCTAACTGACCAACTGACAGTTCTGATCTCTACTTCCATTTTTCTGCTTCCACCAAATTTTACCTTAGAAAACACATTTCAGAGAACATGTTTCTATAATAACATGATCTCCAAACTATAAAAACATATACTATTTCTAGCCTGGTATTGTGTTTGGGGACTGAGTTTTTAATAATCCTGCACCACTAACAAGGTATTTCGTTCTCTCTTGGAACTCTTCAGTGGGCTTCATAAAAGATAAAGGTAAAATCTTTTCAGAACAGAAGTAAAGGTGATCATCATGTGCAAATATAAACATGCTCCATCTACGTGTCATACCTAATTCTATATCATATCTCTGCTATTAAGATGCCATTAGATAGTAGGCTAAGTTCAAATTTTGATATATTAATAATCTGAATCAGCCTCCAACACTAAACATTTTTAGCTTGAAGGCTAATTTTTCATTTTTAAAAAGCTATACAAGGGTGCAGTGGAAATTCCACTTAACTTGGTCTCAGAAAACTTAAAATTCCACCACTTGCTAGCTTAAGTATCCTTATGCAAGTTACAACCTCTCAGAGACCATTTTTATTGATAAAATGAAAGAAACAATGACCACCTTCCTTACCTGGCTCACAGTTTTGGGTTGGCCAAAAAGTTCACTCGGGTTTTTCCATAACATGAAAAACTCGAACGAACTTTTTGGTCGACCCAATATAAATCTCTGAAAATTCTAAACCACTAGAAAATATGGTATTAGTTAATTAAAATTTTCTCCTAAACTTCTGTCCATTTGTTTAATGCAGAAAAACTGATGAGAACTCCAAATGTGCAAAGTCTATGACCTCTCTTATTTTCTCTGACCTACACTGTTCACCTACCAGAAACTTAACAGCAGTAGTGATACCCACTACCCTTCAACTTTTTACAAAAACGCCATGTCAGTATTTTTGTTTAACCACTTATGAAAATAAACTACTAAATTCTCTTGCTTTTCTTCTAGTTGAACTACACCAAGAATTCAATGTGTCAGTTCCCTCAGAGACTCACTGTAACTTGGGAGATAAGAGACAATCTCTGATAACCATTTCCCAGGTGGCTACACTAGTGACGGAATGTCAGTTTCAAAGTTCACAGGTAATCAATGCTTCCCTGGGTCAAGTTTCTGGTTTGGCAGAAATCATAATCAGAGTTAATGGGTCTGAGTTTATAAACTTTTTTTTACCTTCCCCCAAAATAAAAGATTGACTTTTAGCTTTATTTCTTTAAAATTTATATTGCACTTTAACAATTTTGACCAAAAGGTTTCCTAACCTTTTTGTTTAAATCACATTCTTATACATCATTCTTGACCTCTGATAGGAAACAGTGTGTAATGGAATTCTTCAGATTTTCAGAAAAGATGGAGGGCACTTCTGCTAAAATCAAAATCATATTCCAGAATCCCAGGAAAACTGCCATGCTTAACTTAAATTCTGTTAAAATGTCCTTTTACTTCCAATTTAAATGGTGGAGTATGACGAGTAACCTTGGCTTCAGAAATAGGTGAACTATTTAATCCTCCTCAAAGTAAAAAATAAACAAAACCATTAGCATTGAATTGACTTGCCAAGAGGAAATACAGAGAGACTATTACATAGGTGGTCCACTTCAGTTACATTCTTCCCTTTTACTAATACAAATTATTAAACTTGGAAGCCAAATGAAAGCTGCTTCTATGTTTAAATCAGATCTTTGTAAATAAGGGTTATTTCTTCATTTTTTTCCCTCCAGTACCAGAAATATTTGACATTTCCTTATGAACATTTCCTTGTCAATCCTCAAAGTTCTACACTGCATAAACATCTTCCCAAGGCCAACAATGCCCTCAGAACCTACCTAAGTGCAGTCAAGGTGTTTTTTAAAGACATTACACAGCACAATACCTTAACAGGGCATTTTTGACCTATTCTAGACCCTACAGCTTGGGACTCAGAGAAAGTTATGGGAAAATTTTCAGAGCTGATTAAAAAAACTGGTATATCAGATCTAGAAAAAAGCTAAGGGATTAGGATCGCTTACCCTGGGGTAAAGAAGTCTAAGAAATAATCTAATAACATAAATCTATTTCAAAGATGAGCTGATATTATGTTAAACTTCACAGGAAGATTCAGATTATGCATGAAATATGCTAATAATTACATTCTGGAAATTAGTTAACAAGGACAGTTGTGTGCCATTCCCTCCTGCAGGTCTTTGGGATTAAATAAATCCTTATCTGCTTGAGATCATATGAGTATACTGCTGCCAGAAGGCAGTGGGAAACATACTACGTGACCTCTCAAGGTCTCTGCTAGGCCTTTATTCTATCATTTTGCTGTTGGCCATTCCTTTGGTACATTTTTATTAAACTGAAAAAGTCTGAAAATTATTCATTAATCAATTTGTAATAAAAAACAATTCTAACATTGTCTTGAATAAACTGAAAAAGGGCTGTAAAGCAAAGGTAAGGATTGGTGATGGTATTCTTACATATCACCTGATATACATATACATAAACGCAAAGAATGAGCTTTCTAAAATGCATCAGGTAGTTGTAGGTTCTCCACTACTTCAATGTGAAGAGAAAACATGAAAATACTACTAATTCAGTGTTTTTAATTCAATCATCAAATGATTACACTTCACCAGTATAAATCAACTCTATATGTGACATCAAAATACCAAAAAAAATGCCAAAACCCCATAAAAATAGGCACATTAAAAAAAAAAAGACTGTTAGATATGTCTCATCTTACAGATAAGATGTAAATTCACATTTTCACCCTGTGAGAAAACTCTGAAATACACTTCCAATCCAAATGCACATACACTAACACGGAGTGAACGTCACAGATAGTATTATTGTCCTGTAAGAAGACAGGCTGGTGTCTCATATATCAGAGTAATGCCTTGAAATCCAAGTACATTTTAGATAACTTAATAAAAGTATTATCAGTATAACTACCTTGTGATGAGTAGTCACAGAAAATGATCAGAAAAACCTTTTTTTGTACCCAAAGGATGGGCCTGCACAAATCAATATGCATATGAAAACAAGATTTACCTCTATCGTAGGATCATATTCATCCACAAAGTGATTCTGAATTAGCTGTATCGTCAAGGCACTCTTGCCTACGCCACCAGCTCCAACTACCACAAGTTTATATTCAGTCATTTTCAGCAGGCCTTATGACAAAAATGGAAATGTGACTCAATTAGAACGTGTGCCACACGTGAGGTTAATATAACCCAAACACTCTATCAATACCTCTTAACACAAGTTCACCTTTATATGGAACATTATTTCAAAATACCTCACAAAATTCAATGACAAAACTCCGGATGACTACAGATGTGTATTGGTAATGAATTGTACTTCGTTGACAAACTCCTCCATCAGCATTTGAGAAAAACTCATTCGGAGTACATAGTTCTTTTACCTTGGATTCAGGTGGCTCCATCTCAAGAGCCCGTCTGCTCTTCGGCAGCAGGTAATGGCTCTCGAAGGAGCAGGCCATGACTTCACTCAGCACAAGTGTCAAGCACACTGCTCTATACCCTGAGGACACACCCCCACAAAACTTGCTGACAGCTATCGCCACAGTATTCCTCATCGACTCGGGCCCCTAAGAGTTACAGTGGATATGCCAGAGTGCCTCTGTTGGGGCCAACAGCTACAGAAAACTTTTAAAAAGCATCATCATAGTAGTTCTCCTGGACAGTTAGCAAGAATCAGATGGGGGTGGGGGGAGGACTGTCAAATAAAGCTGGATAGTACACTGGGAAAATAAAAACTGAGATGCCAAAGCAGATAAGGACGATACCTGGTAACATTTTAATCTGTACATTATCTGCTGGGGAAAATAACGGTGTAAAAACTAAGAGAACTTCGAGAATTTTTAACTAACTATTCAGTACAGATGATGTGATCATCAATCACAATCTATAATGCTATATCAGTGCTGAAAAAGAGCACTTTGCACAAGAAAAATATAATTATATAATATTTAAAGACAAGCACACTTTTAATGAGAGAATTTTTAAAAGATGTATTTCTCAGTAATCCACATGACTTTTATTCTCTGCTTCTCATACATCATCTCCCAACAGTAGCAATAAATATCGACAACTTGTAAGGTTAACGGAGCCAAGACAGAAAATAATTTTTTAGTCAGCTGTTTCAAACTTTCTGAAATGAAAATGAATTTATTTACTTTAATCTCCTTTCCCTCAATAACTACATGATATTACTACAAATAAGTAGTGAACTGAAGAAAGAATGGCAGTCAATGAACAATAATTTATTACAGGGTAAGTAGCTCAAAATTAATGAATGTACAGATATTGTAATATAAACACTATATACACGCAGCATCCTATTTACCGAAGACCAAGAATTATCCCAATAGGCACCTCACCACCCTACCCCCCAAAAAGTAATATGTTTTTCCAAGTGATAACATACTAACTACCTCTTCACGCTATTCCTGAACCTACTCACAGAGAGCAGACAGGCCAGACAACTGTCGTATCACAGTTCCTCCCTGGCCTGCTCTGCGGCACCTAGCCTTGTCTAGGGCCACCACAAACATGTATTACATCCTGTTTGCTCCCCCTTCTCATTCCTAATATTGACCACAGCAAATGGGATAGGTGAGGATAATCTCACCAAAATGTATCCTCTAGTTCCCTGCCCAGCCCACCCCTCCAATAAAATTTGGATAGCCCAGAACAGTAGCTCTCAAAATGTGTTCCAGGAACCCATTAGGGTTCCTAAGACTTTGGGAGAGGGCCCAAGAGGTCAAAAACTGGTTTCACGATAATGCTATGATGTGATTTACCCTTTCCACTCTTATTCGCTCACAAGTGTACAGTAGAATTTTCCAGATGTGTGATAACAGATTGAATACAGAAGCAGATGTGAGGATCCAGCTGTCTACTAAACCATATAATTAGAGATTTGCAAAAGTGCAAAACAATGCCACTCTTCTCACAATTTTTGTGTTTGTTTTGGAAAAGTTACTTTTCATTAAAAATTCTACTTCCGTTACCAAGTAATGGGCTTATTATTTTTTTTCAATGAATTAATATTTTTTTAATTCTCAATTTTAATTTCTATTGTGCTAAATATTGACACACTCCAAATTGGGATCTTCAATAACTTTTAAGTGTGTAAAGGGGTCCAGATCCTTATGACCAGTAAGTTTGCTAGTCTAAGAGAGACTGTGGACAAATACTGGATTAGAGCTTAGTTGTACATACATGTGTGAATTCTGAAAGACACACACCTTCTGGTCTACTTCTTTACAATGGTTATTTCTGAAAAAAATCTTTGACTTGGATTTCAAAAATCAAGTAACATTTAAACCCACTAGAGAGAACTGGGTTCCCAAAGAAGATCAATAGGCCAGAAGGAGCCCCCTCACCCAAAGCTACAAAAGCTAGCAAGCGGTGTAACTGCGAAAAGGACAGTCTGTTCAGGAAAAGAATTTTCACTTTGTCATAAAACAAAATGAATTATCATTTCATCTACTATCTCTTAAAACCAAGAATGCCTGTGGATGGATACAGTCTAAAGTAAACAGTATTGTTATCAACCATATTTGTCATCTCTAGTCTATTACACGCCCGAGTCAGCATTTTGGACCTTAGTCACCTAAGAATGACATCACTCACAAGGTTGATTCTGAGATGATTATGAACAGACTTTTTTCCCTTTGTGATTTCTTTTTGAATGATTTTTTCCATTACAAATGTAACATGTATATTGTGTAAAAAATTAGAAAATACCTTTCTGTTCTTAACCCCTTATTTTGGTGGATATCAAGATTTAAGAAGGCTACTTGAGGACTTCAACTACAACATGCACATGCCTAAGAGTATTTCTGGCAGTTGGCTGGCAGATTGCTACAATTAACTCCTCTGGTAGGTTAGTTAAAAAAAAAAAATTGTGTGACAGCCGTTTAGGAGTACGGTAATAACTCCTGGGATGGGGGTCAAATATGTACGCATAAGGGTAATACAGAAGAGATGGTGGAAAGGACAACAACAGGCAAATTAAACTTCAAATACAATTCTAGCTATTGCTGTCTACACTCAACTAGCAAGGAAAAAGCCCTGCTTCTGCTCTGCGGGTTTGCTGCGTGTGTTTTAACTTGACAAAGCAAAACAGACCTTCTGGGATTAACTTTTTCTTTTTCACTAAGTACAGGCTTTATGTTGTAGGGTGTTGGCCACCTGTTCTTCCACCACCATCTCTACCTCCACCTCCTCCTTTGTGGCCACAGCAATGTCACAGCCCATACATGGGGGAGGGGAGCAGTCAAGAACTCGGCTGCAGATGCATTTTTTTCCAAACACAATAACCTCAAACAGTGGTCTCTAAGCACTTTCCTCTGCGCTTCCAAAACGCGACCTCCCCTATTACTCATATATCCCCCTACACACTGAAAAAAGGACCACAAGCCGTCCAGTCCGCGCTCGAGGGAGAAGTTTATACCCTCGTCCTAGAGATGCGAGATGCAGCACAGAAGGCAGTAACCGAGGCAGCCGGGTGCTGGGAAGGGAGGAAGAGGTGCGGGAGCGAAGGGAGAGACAGGGAGAGGGAAGGACGGCGAGGGGGAGGGGAGGCTGGAGCGCAGCGGGAGTAATCTCCACCGCACCCGACCGCCCCGAGGGGCGGCCCGCCCGGCCCGCGAGTTTCACCCCGGCCGCCTCCAGCCGCGACTCTCGGGGAGTAGGAAGGAAGGGGTTCCCCGTCCAGGAAGCAGCACCAGCGGCGGCCGCCTCCAGCCTCACCCTCCTCAGCCCCGCACCGCCCATTCCTCATTCCCCGCGTCGCCGCGTCCCCGCGTCTACCCCGGCAGACCCCCCCCCACCCCGTCCGCCCGCCCGGGCCCCGCGCCCGCGCCCCCTCCCCGCTCCTCCGGGGACCCTCAATTCATTCACTCGTCGCCGGCCCCACCCGGCGCCGGAGAGGAGGGTCGGGACCCCGGTAGGGGCCAGGAGGGGTGGTCCGCTCCGTACCTCTCTCCCGCACCTGGGAGCCGCCGAGCCTCTGGCCCCCGCCGCCGCCTTCAGTGCCTGCGCCGCGCTCTCTCCCCGTCCGAAATGGCGGGGGCCGGGAGTACTGGCCGAGCCGCCGCCGCCACCGCTGCCGCCGCCGCCGCCGCCGCCGCCGCCGCCACCGCCGCCGCTGTGCCTCCGCCGCCGCGGCCGCCGCCTAGGGAAATCGAGCTCCGAGAGCACCGATGAGTTCGGGGCCGGGCGGCCGCAGAGGGCAGTGCTATCGATGCGCTCGGTGCTCGATTCCTCTCCAGACGAGAGTGCGGGGAGGGAGCGGCTGAGGGCGGTGTGGGAAGAGGGAAGAGCGAGCCTGCGAGCGCTGCCGGGGAGAGGGAGGGGGCCGGGCCCGGCCGTGGAGGGGGCGGACCAGGTCGGCGGAGGAGGGGCGGGGGCCGGGCCGGCGGAGGAAGCAGTCGGCCGGGGCGGTGGAGGGCTGGGGGCGCACGGCCGGCGAAGGTGGGGCGGTTCTGGGCGGTGCCTCGGCGCGCGCGGGTGGGCGGGAGGGGGCAGCGGCGGACCCACGCGGGACCCGCCCCCAGGCTTCATCTGCAGCGCCCAGCTCGCAGTCGCAGGTTCGGACCCGGGACGTCGCACGCTGCGCTCCGCGCACCCAGGAGACGCCACAGGCACCCCACCGCCCCTCTCGGGTCCACACGGTGGAGCTGCGAAGATCCCGCCACCCCTGGCGTCGGCCTACACTTGGGCACATCATTTACTATCATTTACTGCAAGTAAATAAACATGCAGTCACCCAAAGTGGGAGGCGACTTGGGTGATTTACGGAGAGACCTGGCCGCCAGTTCCCCGACCCGGGGCTTTCTGAGCACGCCTTGGTGAATACCATTCTCCACACTCTGGGGCTGGGAACCTAGCCCCAGGCCCAGACAAACGCGACAGAGCCTTTCATCACTAATTAAGGGCGAGGGGGTCTGTTGTTTTTCGTTGTTGTTTTTATGGATATTTCGAAGCCATCAAGGGTCACTCAAAACGGCGACCTCAAATGTACCTATTGCCCCTGACAGCATAAGTAGGCGACAGACTATTTTTAAATAGAAGTGCCCTTAATAGTCTAGACCTGAGGAGAATCATTCAAACATTAATTAGAAGACAGATTAATCACTTAACGTTCAGGGAGTTAACACATTAAACAATGGAACCATTAAAACTGCTAGCATGCCCAGAGCCTGCGTTGATAAACTACCTAGCAAGGTGTGGGGGAGTTTTCTTCTAAAGATTGAGGCCTGGCAGACCAGCGCCTATACCTAATAGGACCTCCCATCTGAGTCTCTACTTGCAGTTCTGTCCCTCTACTCCGCCTCATAGAACAGGAAGAATAACACAGTTATGTTAAATCCCAACTAGTAAGTCTGTTAACCTAGGCCTGACACCAACTGTCCCCTTTTCTTCCTACCCCTTATGTGGGCTGTACTCTGCAAGGCTGAGTCCTGCCTCCCCCTTCTGGCCCTTGGTACCAGGTGGAAGAGGCAGAAGAGAGGAGGTGGAAAACAGGGAAGGGAAAAGAATATACCTGCTCTAGTTCAGGTAGATGCTAAACGTTTTGCACATATCATCTTATTTAATCACCACAACAACCTCATGAAGTCCGATGCTTTTCTCTAGTTTACACAAGAGGAAACAAATTTAGAGAGGTTAGAAATGGGGCCCAAGTTCACACAGCTGAAAGGAAGTATCCTTCATGTCAGATCGCGTTTGCTCCTCTGCTTCCCACTCAGAGGGGCTCCCATCCTGCTGAATATAAAAGAATGCATCTTCTCCAGGTTCTCCATGGGCTTAAATTTTTTGACACCCCTGCCTCCTTTCCTCTCTGAGCTCTTACCCAATAGTCCACCTTCCTCACTTCCAGACTTACATGCTGGTTCCTGGCTGTTCCTTGAAAATGCAGGCAGGCTTCTGCAGGGAATTTGCACGTGCTGCTTCTGTATATGGAACACACTGTATATCCACAAAGCTTCCTTTGACACTTACTTATAAATCGTTGTTCAAATGTCTTCTTCTAATGAGTTTCCCAAAAGATCATCTGATATTGCATCTCTCCCGCCTCCGAAATCCTCTCTCTCTTCCTGGTTTTTTTTTTTTTTTTTTTTTTTTTGCGGTACGCGGGCCTCTCACTGTTGTGGCCTCTCCCATTGCAGAGCACAGGCTCCGGACACACAGGCTTAGCGGCCATGGCTCACGGGCCCAGCCGCTCCGCGGCATGTGGGATCTTCCCGGACCGGGGCACGAACACGTGTCCCCTGCATCGGCAGGTGGACTCTCAACCACTGCGCCACCAGGGAAGCCCCCTCTCTTCCTGTTTTTCTCCAGAGCACTTACCACCTTCTAATATACCATATAACTTACTTATTTTGTTTTCTTGTCTCTTTCCCGTCAGAATATAAGCTCCATAAGGGCAGGGATTTTTGTCTGTTTTACTTACTGCTACAAACACAATAGGCACTCAGTAAATGTATGGAATGTTGAATGAGTGAAGTTATGTACCCTGCTTCGGAACTGTGTGAATCTAAATCCTTCCTTAGACACAATGCCTTAAAGTCTCTGTAATCTCTCTGTTCACCTTCTTACAAAATCTGCCTTTAAACTCACCCACATCACTTTCCGATAAACCACACCCTAGGGAGTCTAGAAAAGTCTGCACATAATGGACACAGTTTTTGTTAAGTGAATGAATTTGCACTTATGTGTACGTTGCCTTGTAGTCACTCTTCAATGTAAATCACAGATTTATTTTGTCCAACTTCAAGTACATGATAAGCTCTTGTTTTCTCTGACAGCTGCTAATACAATGTTCTCCCTGTAGCTGGTGCTCCATAAATCTTAAAAGGACTGTAATATAGAAGAGGGAAAAGCTTTATATAGCACTTTTATGCTGAGTGTGAAAATTCTGGCATTAGCAGAGACCTAATCCATCCACGTGTCTCAGTTATCATCTGGGTTCAGGATTGCCAAAACAGACCTGTATCCCGCTCTCTGTTCTGTGCACTCTACACCCCTGCCTCACCTCACACACTTTCTCTCTTCTTCCTTTCCTCGCCTACAGTAATGGATACACATGCATGACAAGCCTTTGGTCCTGAGCGCTCTCTCAGAGCAAGCATCCTTCCCCCCCACACTCTTTCCTTGACCCAGGGCTTAGAGCAATGGGTCTCAAGAGAAAGCACTTCATGAATCACCAGGCATACTTACAAAAATGCAAGTTCCTAGGCTCCTGATCCAGATATTCCATTCAGTTGGTCTAAGGTGAACCGGAAATCTTCATTTTTAACCAACCAGGTGATCCTAAGGTGGGGGTTGGCAGTCTGGACATTGAGAAACTCTGATCTAGTTACTCAGATTCCTCTCTCCTTGGCAGCTGCACTTTCTGCTAGCTTTGGGGATTTCTATTCCTCAAGCCCAGTGGCTGCATTGAATAGCCTTTCTGGCTCTCCCTTTCTTTGCCCTCCTCAAGGACAAGTGCACAGGCCGGCACGGTGATCGCAATGGGAAAAGAGAGAGGGAATAACAAAAAATATAAACTTGGGGCTTCCAGACTTGCTCTAAGGTATAACTGAAGTTTCTACCCTCTACTGTTATAGTCTTCTGGGAAAGCAGCCACGTATACACATGCACACACACACATCCTTTTGATCTTGCTTAATGAAGATCATACTACCCTTTTCTTCACGGGATACCCTGTGATATAATCAAAGCCAAAACAACAGGAATACCCTTGTGTTAATTGGGCTTTTATGAGATATAAAATGCCAGGACATGTTCAGAACACTGCAAATGCTGAGGGTTTATTTAAAGGAAATTAGGAAACTTTAGAAAACTGTATCCTATCATCAGCCAGAACTCCTATCCATTCCGGGAATCCACTGCAGTTCCTGTGATCCAACAACAGGCTCCAGTGCCTTGGTCAGCCCCTCATTAACAAGCATCCGTTGCCTATACTCTAGTAACTTTGCCATTCTCCCGAGAATCAGCGCCCCCCTGCTTCTTTCTCGTACAGTCTCCGCTTCTACTGCTACCTCTGCTTCTAGTGACCACTCGCTGTGAGTTGCCTTTCAAACATCCCAAGAGAGAGGATCTGAATGCATGTCATTCATTATCCAATAGGGAGGGCCTTTATGGGACACAGTTTTCCTGATGGGCCCACCTGATTGGTGGCTGGCCTTCTTTATGTCTGCTTAGAGACTGTTGCCTTTGTTTGGGTGCCAATCCTGGATCCAGACAATGGTGGCCAAGCAGCAGGACACAGAGCAGGGAAAGTTAAACAGGAGGAACCACCTATGGATGCTTTCATGGACCCTCCATCAGTTTTCTCAGGTGGGAAATTTGTACCGCTGAAGAGGTGCTATTGAATTCACTTACCCAGCACATAGTCTCCTCTGGACACTTATTTCATTAGACTTTTGTGTTCCTCTTTGACATATCTTTTTTCTCCACTAGGTTGTTAATTTCTCAAAGTCCCTGCCCCATTTAACTCTACATCCTCTAGCACATAGTAGGGCCTCTATTTCTTGTAGTGAATGAAATTATAACAAAACTTCAGCCCTGTCTCTACACAGTTACTTCATCTTCTCTAGCTAATTTCCCATATCATTTCTAAATGAATATCCAGTTATCATCTCAAATGCCTGTCCAAACCAAAATTCCCCATCTTATTCCCCAAATGAATTCCCTCTCCCAATTTTTTCCATCTCACTTATCACTCTCATGATCCTTCAGAACATTTAGATTTGAAAACTTAATGTTTAACCCATTCTGCATGCAAGTTCCTTGTAGTGATACTTCCTAGTGTTTTCTCATATCTGCCTCTTCTACATTCCTTCCTTCACACCTGTGTTTCTAGAACGGCTTCCTTAGGACTCCCCTACCTCCTGTCTTTCTTCTTTTCAGTTCAGGTGCTGTTGCCAAGTGAATCGTCCTTACACATGTCTTTCATCATCATCAAACATTTACTCTGCACCTACTGCATTGAGGCTGCACTCATACAGATTACATATTTTAGAAGTGCAAGGAGTTACTAGCTAAGTTCCTAATGAATACCTAAAGACTGATAATTACCTTAGAAAATTAGAGGGGGAAATGATCACTGGCCCCAGCTAAGCCTTCACTAAGACTGAATCTTGCTGATACATCTTTAATAACTGCATCAAGTCCAAATCTTTGGCTCCCAGCTTTATATAGCACACGTGGTCCAGCACCATCCTGTCCTGCGATTTCGTCCCCCACCTTTTCCCAAAGCAAATGCCTTCCACGCCTCGGGCAAATCTCCACTCCGTGCCACAAAGCTAGGATATTATGTCTTTGCTCCTTTTTTTCGCCAGGTACCTTTTTGCCCTTCTCTTTGCTAACATTCTCTCTCTTTCAAGATCTAGAACGAGTCCTTCCTCCTTTTTGAAAGCTTTCTTAATTATGCCATCTCTTTTTCATCTCTCTCTCTGTCTCTATTATTTCATATGGGTTAATCGTCACCCCACATAAATTCTAAAATCCCAGAGGCTGGGGACGTGTGTATGCATATGGCTGATTCGCTTTGGTGTACAACAGAAACTAACACGGTATTGTGAAGCAATTATACTCCAATAAAAATCTATAGAAGAAAATAAATTAAAAAATAAAATCAAATCCCAGAGGCAAGAACCATAACTTAGGTGTGTGACCCCACCCACTCATACAAGCCTAGTTCGCTGCAATTACTCAATAACTACATGAATACATATAACGCTGTTATCAGCAAGGTAAACATGAAGAAAGTAATGTTTGAGGAAGATTACAATGGCAGCTAAAGACAGAAAAGATTAGAAGGAAAAAGACCTCAGGTACGGTGTTTTGTGGATGGTATAACAGTACCCAGTACCCAATGAGATGGTATAACAGTACCCAGTGAGAGTGGGAATGGTGCACTGGCTGGATTTGGTGAATCAAATTGGTGAATCTCTTCAAACTTTGCGTTTAAGAATGGGGCAGTGACATAAGAGCTACCATTTGTTAAACTCCTCCTACAAGCCAGACAAGTTTTATATGCTCGTTAAAACAAAGAGCACATCTGTCCCATATCTGTCCACTTCTGTTCCTCACTGCGACCCCTGTAGTCCAAGTCCCCCATCCAGGGGGACAAGTCATCTGCTAATGGGTCTCCCAGCTGCTACTCTTTCTCCTCTGGAATCATGTCCCATAGTTGAGCAGCCAGACTGATGCTTTTCAAAATGCAAATTGAATCATGTGACCAGCTCAAGTTCTCCAAAATCCTTCAAATGTTTCATGAGGTAGTTTCTACCTATTTTGGGTCACACCACGCACGACCCTTCTCCTCAGTAGCCTCCAACTACACTAGCCATCTCTTCCTTCCCCACAGGTATCAAGCTCATTTCCTCCCCAGGGCCTGGTTCCTGCCTTCTCCTGCCAGAGAGCCTCGGCCTGTCTTTCAGGTGTCAGCTTAACACCACCACTTCGGCGAGAGATTCTCCCACACCCGGTCCAAATCAGCACTCCCCACCCTGTTCCCTTACTTCTGCCCTCCAACTAATCCCTCTTTAGCACAGTGGCCTGTTTTATTCCTTTACTTAGCACTTA
Source organism: Leucopleurus acutus (assembly GCF_964270905.1). Lineage (NCBI taxonomy): Eukaryota > Metazoa > Chordata > Mammalia > Artiodactyla > Delphinidae > Leucopleurus > Leucopleurus acutus. The sequence continues at coordinate 20,908,521 of NC_139152.1, forward strand.
CATCTGAAATTATCTTGGTCATTTGTTTGCTTGTCTGTTCCTCCCCTGAAATATAAATATAAATTTCATGAGCCAGAGACCACTGAATCCTCAACGCCCAGAGAAAGCTTAGTGCAAAGTTGGCACTTAATAAAGATTTGCTGATAAGTTGCTCTAAAGAAAATATAAGAACTAATAATCCACTCTAAGTGAGGTCTTTGCAAGTTAAAGTCTCTTGCTTTTATTTCTGTCTACCTAATGCAATAAGACTTTATTGAATGCTTGTTTTGTTTTTAAGAAAATTAGAAATCAGAGGTATATTTTAAAATTGCTTCCTTTTAATTCCCCAAGGAGGTGCTCATTGGATGACCTATTGATTATAAGCTTGATTTTCCTACTTCCCGTCTCTCTTCCTTAATCAGTTATTAGATAAGTTGTAAGTTTCTTCTGTTCCATTTGTGGTAATGTGCATTCAACAGAGCTTTACTTGTACATATCAATTTAACATTCTGGAGTCTAGGGGTATTAACTCTTTGGGACCAGGTGTTTAATTCAGTATCCCTATGTCCTCAGTTGAAAGAAGCAAGTCACTTTTTTTTTTTTTTTTGCTAAATTCTTCTAGTCTCTGTGGAAGATTATTTGCTGTGTCAAATATCCAGTGAAAATAACTATGTTTCTAAAAGTAGTGAGAAGAGTAGCATTGTTTTAACGTGTTTGCAAATCTCTTAAATGTCTGGCTTAACAGAAGAAGCTAGATTCTCATATCGGCTCGTGCATTCTCTGTTTAGACATCACAGGTAGCATCTAGCAAACTCCACTATACACTCATAAAAGAAATGAAAGTGAGAAAAGAAAGCAACATCTAGGTATTGTTACAAATATAGGTTTGACCTTGCAGAACACCTAAAAAGTCCTGGAAACTCCAGGGGTACCTGGGCCACACTTTGAGAACTACTGTTCAAAAGAACTCTTTCTTAAATTTTTGCTAGTAAAACAGGGTCAGATTTAATAAAGACCAATGCAATGGTTAGCTTTTATAAAGTTATTGTTTTACTTCTCAGAACAGGCTCTCTAATACAGTCCATATTAGATGGCATCTACTGATAATGGTACGTGGGAGAAATTATCGCTAAGATAATATACAAAGGTAAAACAGAGGCCTCAAATAATGTACTTCTTGCAATAACTGAAAACTTGTTTTTAGGCCAGTTTTGTGTTCTTCAGGATCTTGAAGCCCTTTACAGATGTTAATTAATTTAACTTCCCAGGTCACCAAGGAAATGTTTCCAAATGTAATTTTTGTGCATTTTGCAGACAGTTTAACTGACAAACAGGGTAGCAGGGCTTGTCCTGGCTTGAAGGAAAGCTGTAAACAAAAACAAAGAATTTATCATCTACCTATTGTGACTATAAATGCACTATATGTTCCCCAGGTTGTTTTAATTTACCAGGTTTGTCAGGAGTATGGATAATGTCGTTATAATGGAAGTGTCTATGTCTCAACAATACTTGACTTTTTTTACTTCCTTCTTTCCCTTCTTTCTTAGTTTTTGAAAAAATACCAAAACTATGAAACTTCTCAGACACTAAATCTTAGCCCAGCTCCATAAAGTACCTTGGTCTTCTAGAAGTCATCAATTAAGTGACTTCAGACTCTTACTGTATCCCATCCACTGATGTTTGTCAGTCACAACAAAATCTTGTCACTGCTCCGTTTAACACCTCCAATAACTTACCGTCTCATTCAAAAGCAGAACCCTCAAAATGACCCATGAGAGACCACCTTACCTTCCTAATGGTGTCTTCCTCCTCTTTTGTTGCTACACTGGCCTCCTCTTGTTCCCTGGACAGATCAGCAGATGCTCACCTCAGAGCTTTTGCTCTTGCTGTTCCTGCTACCTGGAAGGCTCCTTCCCTCAGATCACCCCATGATTCACTCCCTCATTTCCTTCAGGTCTTTGCTGAAATACCACTTTCTCAGTGAGGTCCCTGACCACCCAATTTAAAAATGCAACTTCCACTTCAGAACTGTCTCTTTTCTTTATTTGCATTTCTTTTCTCCATAGAACTTATCACCATCTGTCATACAGTATGTCTCACTTACGTATTTGTTCATGATCTGTCTTCCCCCAACTAGAGACTAAGCTATACATGAGCTAGGATTTGTGTTCTATTCACTGTTGAATTCCCACCACTAGAACACAGAGTAGACACTCAAAAAATATCTGTTGAGTAAAAAAACAAATGAACTTTGACGTGTGTCAGAATGGTAAGAATGGGACCAACCACAAAAATACACTAAAATATAATAAATATGTATTTCCAGAAAACCATCCTGAAACAAGCTATTACATCAACAAATGAGGACTAATGGACACTCCACTCAATTGTTTCTCCTGGCCTCAGAACGTTGTACAGCTTGTATCACTTTTTAAAAGTTAATGGTAGGACTACCCAAATGAATTCTTTAATAGATAAAATTGTAAGTGGTGTGTAAATTCTCCTCATGATTTTGATGAGAGAAGGTACTCTACCTTTGAACATATGTTGAATATTTCTTGTTTTTCTCTTTATGGTTTAGAATACTTATTAGCCTCATATAAGTTTCATGAAAACAAATCAAAATGGACTGATAACCAATCTAATTTTCTAAGTGAAAATTCGTTGTGATTAAATATACTTTATATAATCAAAGAGCAATTTCCATACAAGTGTATGTAATTGTTGATAGAGTTTGAAAAAATTGAAGTTCAGAAAACAGAGGTAAAAATGAAAAAAGTATAAGAGTCTATGTCTAGTTAAGACTGAGAAGGTGCACACGTCCGGATGGTGTGGGAGTATGCTTTGTGTGTGCTTTAATCACACTGAGTAATGCTTACTGGTGACGGCGTCATCAAGGCCTGCAGCTGTCAACTAAGCAAGGTGTTGAGATGATTTAGTTGTGAGAATATCGCAAGTCATTTGTAACTAATATTAAGATATTTCATTCTTGAGTTGGCTTTAAAAAATTTAATTCACGTTCAGAGTTATCCCTAGCACATGCTTCTCAAGCTGACTTGAATTCTCATGTGCTTCCTTGCGTAGGAGTTGCAGCTAGTTCCCGTGGGAGTATATGATGAATGCGATGATCTTCAATCGTTTCTGTCTCAGAGAGAAAACATAGAGAATCAACGGTCTGGTTCTTTTTCTAAGGAAAAGCAGAAATCCTGCAAAATAAAGAAAAAGGAGAAAGAAAAGAGAAACTTTGATGCCATTATCAATATAGTGTTGGGCCGTCTTTTTCAAATATTTCTTGAATAGAACACTTGAAAACCATTCATCGTGAGCTTGCTTTCAGATGGTTAAGGGCAGGCTGCTGTGATTCATGTAAGTTCACAGGGTGAAATGGGAGTCTGTAAAATCCTAAACGGTGTCATGTTATGCACTGAGACATTAACATATGAAACTCAGCGTCCAAAGGTTGAGATTGCTTTTGGTTTTCTTTCAAACCTGAGAATTCTCAGAGCATCTGAGAAAAAAAACATTACTTTGTAAAAGGATTTGGGACTGGTTAGGTTCAGAAACATCTCTACCCGAAATAGTAAACAGTGTGTGGAGTGGTTTTTATTTTTCCTTATGTGCTGTTGAAGAAACAAGCTGTTATGGAATTTTGTATCTTATCTTATTTCTATAAATTAAAGAAAGATGTGTAGTATTGCTGTGGTACTGACTTACCATAAAGAGCTGGAATAAATAAATAATGAGGATGCCTATAAGTGCAAGACATTTACACAAATAGTAAATTGTAACACTGGAAAGTATATAGTTTTGCATTGACGATAATCCCCATTCCTTTCACCAGGGCTTTTGTGCTGGGTTCTTAAATTGCCCCACCCCTGCCCCCGTACGCTATGATTTTTTTCCCTCTTTAAATCCACTTCCTATGTTATATTCAGATTAATCCACTTGAAGCACGATGCTGACATCCCTCCCTCGTTTAGAAATCATAATTGCCTACAGCGCAGATACCTACAGAATAAAGTTCAAATCTGAATCTACTTTTCCAACCTCATTTCCCACTAGTATCCTCCTTCAGGTGCTTTATTAGAAGCTAAACTTCCTTACTTCCCTACTTTTCCTGCCACTAAGAGTTTGTCTGCTGACTGGAATTCTTATTTTCATGTCTGAATTCTCTCTAACCCTCAAACAGGAGCGAAAACCGGTTCTAATGGGGGAGGAGTAGAGACCCAGGTGTAAGAACTCTTCCTTGGGTTTGTGGGGCAGTGAATAAAGTAGGCCTTCCATATCCATGGGTTCTTCATCTGAAGATTCAACAAAGCTCGGATTGAAAATATTTGAGAAAAAAATTTTGGAAAGTTCTCAGAAGCAAAACTTGAACTTGCCTCATATGCAGCAAGTATTTGCACAGCATTTACATTGTATTAGGCATTATAAGTAATCGAGGGGTGATTTAAAGTATATGGGAGGATATGTGTAGGTTATAGGCAAATCCTATGCCCTTTTACACAGGGGACTTGAGCATCCTCGCATTTTGGTATCTGCAGGGGTCCTGGAACCAATCCCCATAGATGCTGAGGGACCGCTGTACCTTCAAATGGTGCAACCCTTTAACTGCTGTTTTCCTAATGTCCTCTCCAATGTATTTTCATCTTGCCCTTAAAAACTTTCATGACAACATAATAAGTTTAAAACCATTTAAAAGTCCCATTTTTAGAGAATATGTTTGGAGCAGCAGTCCCTCCCTCATTCCCAATGAGGCACCCTCTGGCTTCAAAGCTCTGTTCAGATGACACTGTCTCCATAAAAGCTTGTCTCTGATTCTCTTAGCAAGGAGTAATTTCCACTCTTCTCAACTCTCATTATACTGTATCCACTTCTTTTATTCAATATCTGTGGGGACTTCTAGGTGGCTGGTGCCCAAACTACAAGGTAAGAATGATCCTACTGCTAAGTATTTCATTTAACCCTTTGACCCTCCCGTGTTTTTGTGGTGTTAGGAGGGTCTTTTCAGTGTGCGAGGAATAGCCACACCCAGGTTATCCCCTAATTGATAGAAATACATTGTGAGGTACTTCCCTGGTGGCCCAGTGGTTAAGAATCTGCCTGCCGATGCAGGGGACACGGGTTAGATCCCTGGTCGGGGAAGATCCCACATGCCACGGAGCAACTAAGCCCATGAGCCACAACTACTGAGGCTGCATTCTAGAGCTTGTGAGCCACAATTACTGAGCCCGCAAGCCACAAGTACTGAGCCCGTGCTCCGCAACGAGAAGCCACTGCAATGAGAAGCCTGTGCACTGCAACGAAGAGTAGCCCCTGCTCACCGCAACCAGAGAAAGCCCACGCAGAACAACGAAGACCCAAGGCAGCCAAAAATAAATTAATTAATTAAATTAATTTATTTTTTAAAAAAGAATACATTGTAAAACTCTGTAGGGAAGTAAGAAAAAGAACCACAGTCTCTACACTCAAATCAATGGAGAGGCTGAACCCAGGGCATAGCAATGCTCTGGACCCTCTAGGCTCAGAAGAAGCTCTAGCGATCAGCTCAGCTAGCTGTCCCCATTCTAACTCAAGTAGCACATCATTGCTTGCTCCTTATTCTAGCTTTCTGCTGTCACAATGACAGTGACCATTTATCTCTACTTCTTCAACTTCAGCCACATTAACTTCTGGAAGGTGAACTTAATCAAGCTGGCTGGTGAGGGACTCACCAATTTTGGACTCCTGTCTTGGGCAGAGCTTGTGCCCCAGACCGCTTCTAGAATTTGGTGTTGGTCTCAAATCCAATCTTCAAAGCATTGGGATGCATCATGTATATCTAAAGTAACAATTTTCAGCTCTTTTTCTTTGAAGTTGGCTATGAATATATCAGACAACAGAAGCTTCACACCAGACATACCTTTATTATAGCTGGTTGTAATGTTTCATATCTCCTAGTTGGATTGCAACCCTCTTGAAGACATAATTGTGTTCCATTCATTTGTGCATCCTCCATAGAGACTGGTTTTAGTACCTGACACAGAGTAGACGCGCAATAAATATACGTTGCTGTGTGCCAAGATTATACCCCGAATATAAATCCTACACCTCTCAACAAAATGCTGTAAAGTCCAATCTGGCATTGGTTATTCTCTAAGGTGGTTGTGCATCACCCCTGTTCTCAGCAGCCGTCACACTAAAATAGAGTTTCACTGCTTTTATATATAGTTCTAGCCAGAAGGGTGCAAAGCCAAAGGTGGCGGGGGGAGGTGCAGGTTGTTTGTCAGTTTGCTTTTTTCTCTACTGTGATATGTTATAAACAGTTGTATAAGATTTCACTAGAGCCTAGGGCCTCTACATACATACGAAATGCTGAACTAATGACCAGTTGATTATTTAAATGTAGTAGAAAAGAACTTCAGTGGTGGAGCAAGAATGTGAAACAAAGTTTAGATCCCATAACCACATTTCTAGTCCAGCCCTGGTTTGGCAGCCCTCCAGAGGGGCCACATTAAGATATAGGTGACGGGCTTCCCTGGTGGCACAGTGGTTGAGAGTCCGCCTGCCGATGCAGGGGACACGGGTTCGTGCCCCGGTCCGGGAAGATCTCACATGCTGCGGAGCAGCTGGGCCCGTGAGCCATGGCCACTAAGCCTGCGCGTCTGGAGCCTGTGCTCCGCAACCGGAGAGGCCACAACAGTAAGAGGCCCGCGTACCGCAAAAACAAAAAGATATAGGTGACATCCTGAAAACAGAGACTTACTAGTACATTTTGTTATATATATTTTTCTCTCTGAGTAATTTGTTGTTTCCCCTTCTTCTTTGTATCTTCTGGATTGTATTTCTAGGTAGTGGTCCAATGCTCACGTAAAGCAAAACATTTTAATTTTTTTTGTCTTTAACACTACTCTCCTAGAAATTTTATCACTAGGTTCTGTCTCACGTTCACTTTGCAAGATTGTTTTCTCTAACACAAATTATCTATAACTGTACTTTGTCATACATATTTCTGATAAGTGCATATTTCTTTTAGTAATGATCTTTCCTAGAAAGAATACCAATAAAAATAAGTCCATAAAAAATGTAAGATGTTTATGTAAAATCTCATTTGACTTTCAAATCACTTATCAAATATGAATGCTTTCACCCCAAAAGAGAATGATTTATTTGCTCTTCCTGTGTGATTCACTAAGTTTGTGAAAAGAGAAACACAAAATCATTTTGTTAGACATTTAGTTGGAAATTTTTCCGTTAGAAACATTGCTACTTGAACTGAAAGAATGAGAGGAATGAATGTTACATGCATAGTAAGAAAAATTTTATGAATTTATGAAACAGCACCACCCCTGTTTAGAGAATAATTCTAGTCTAAAGCATTAACGAATTAACAAATGAATATTTAGCCTTTCCACTGGAAAAAAGAACAGGATGAATTCTTTAGACAGTTCTATTTCAGCATATGATCCATCAGTTTTAACCTCTTGAGTTGCCTTGGGAAATTATGTAAGTAGTTTCCATATTAAATGTTTTGTTACCCAGGAAATGCAGGCTTTTGTGGCACAGCTCTTCAATATTATACATAATGTATGACCACCGTCAGCCTCAATTTACATTCAGCAAGTCTTCCTTGCAAAGCATCCATACCATTAACAGAGATAAACGTATTTACCCAAAACTTTACAAACCACTCTGCATTCGCCATAATGAAAACTTTAATAGCCCAAATGGCATTCTATTATTTGCAAATTAAGCGATGTCACTCACGTACATAAACTGGTATCCTCAACACACGGAGTGCCCTTCAAGAATCTCAATATAATACGCCATCTGTGCATTGCTTCTGCAGGAATCTGTGAGCACTCACAATATGTTCAGAGTCAGAGGTACTCTCGTAGTTGAAAATTTCTGCTAGAGAATCCTTTCTGTGCTGACTTGGGAACAAGGAGCTGTAAGGTAATGTTCAACAGCATAATTTGCTTTCCTTTAGAAGATCATTTCCTTTCCTAAAAGAATATATATATATTTTCTTTTTTAGGTCTAAGCCAAGGGATTTTCAAGATAGAATACAAATTATTTTATAACAGAATAAAGCGGAAGCACAGCTAGCAACTGGGCTTGAGCGTCAACTTTCTCCCTCACTTATTTAGAGTAGAATGATATGGTGAAAGCCTTTGACGGCTTTACTTTAAACTTCTAGTTTGTTCTCTGATGAAAAAAGTTCCCTTTAATATTTAGAGCACTTTTTAGAAGTTAGGGCCCCCTAGTAACTCAGTAGCCCACAGGACCCCCTGCCCCCATCTGGTTTTATTGTTCTAAGGGCCTATACTGCTATTTTTCCTCTTCTCCTTCTCTGCTTCACTTTCATACTTGATCAGAAACCACAATGCTTATAGCAGTGATAAAAAAAATTAATTTTATATTAAAAATTATTTACAGAAATTTATATTTGGACTCTAGTGATAGACAATAAAACAGAAATAGGTATGTACAAGGTATACCCAACCATGAAGAAAAACTAAAGTTATAGCTACACCTAGTAGGAAACTGACTGAGAATAAAAACTTTGCTTCAGTTCAACACGTTTTGTCTCTTGAGCAGAACCCTTTGGCTAGGAGATAGAAATATTTGTTTTCGCACCATCCCAGCCTTACTGCAGCCTGTGGCAAACTGGGAAGGCCAAATTCTTTAGTCCCCAGCCTTCTTAAACCACCTCCAGACTGCGTTTGGTACCTTTGCTCCCACTGTGTTCATCCCTGTAGGAGCTATGGTCTTTGTTTCTTGTTCACTAGAATGTAAGCTTCTTGAGGTCAAGAGTCATGTCTTGTTCACTCATACGTCCAACAAATATTCACCAAATGTCTACTATGTACCAGTCACTATTTCGGGCACTGGAGATACAGCAGTATAAAAACAAAACAAAGCAGAACAAAAAAACTCCCTGCCCTGGTGTAGCTTGGAGTCTTAAGAGGTTCAGTGGTGTGTTGTATTGCCTTTCTCAGACCTGCTTACCTATGTGTTTTCCATGCTTTGATGTCTCTTATCCCCTCAATGTCTTCATTCAGTGCCTCTGTTCCAACTTAGTCTTGCTCAGCAACTGGTATTCAATAAATATGTGTTGAATTGAATAATTGTTTCTCTGTGTTCAATGGAGACATGGCCCGTGGCATTTCTAAAGTTAGAAACAACATGAATACCTTGCTGTGGGGCCCACCCAAAGGTAAGGTGGGACCTGAAAAGAGAGAAAGATTTGTGGAGACGACTCAGGTTTGCAGAACAGAAGAAGTGGTCCAGGGTCACTGTGGCAGGGCCTGTGCCGTCCAAGATCGGCTCAGGATCTTGGCTGAGCAGAGATGAAAGTGGCTAGAAACATAAAAAAGTAATTTGAGAGGTACCAGGAAACTCCCTTTCACCACCTAAGAGCGTAAGCCTTAAAGAGCTGGGCAGAAGCCAAAGAGCTGGTTGAAACAGGGAGGTCACCCTAAGAGATACACATTTTCTTCTTGAATCTTACCCTGCTAGGATTACATTTTCTGGCTGGGAATGGAGGTAAAGGGAGAATGGACGTGAAGATGGACCATTGGTAATGAAGTGTTCCTAAAAAATAAGGGGCAGAGCCTATTCTCAAGATAAATCAAAAGATGGATGGGGATGAGGAAACTACAGTGGGGCAGCTGACTATGATTAAGGTTAAAGACGGCCTATAGGCCCTTGGGGGGCCCTGTGGACTCTGAGAGTTACCAACTCTACTATCCAGGTTTAGGCCTTCAGTATTTTTCTCTCCGGTTAACCTCAGCCTTCAGTAAAAACTTGTTCAATGTTTGGAAAGAAATAAGATTCGTATTTAGCATAGCTGTAGTAGCAAAAAATGGACTAAGAGATCGTTAATATAGAATATAATATAGTCACTTAAGAATGTCATGTTGCCACTAAGAATGGCAATACAGAAGTACATTTATTTATTTATTTATTTTATTTTTGGCTGCGTTGGGTCTTCATTACTGCGCACAGGCTTTCTCTAGTTGCAGCGAGTGGGGGCTACTCTTTGTTGTGGTGCACGGGCTTCTCATTGCAATGGCTTCTCTTTGTTGCGGAGCATGGGCTCTAGGTGTGCGGACTTCAGTAGTTGTAGAGCGTGGGCTTTGCAGTTCTGGTGCGTGGGTTCTAGGGCATGTGGGCTTCAGTAGTTGTGGTGCACGGGCTCAGTAGTTGTGGCTCACGGGCTCTAGAGCACAGGATCAGTGGTTGTGGCACATGGGCTTAGTTGCTCCACGGCATGTGGGATCTTCCCTGACCAGGGATTGAACCCGTGTCTCCTGCATTGGCAGGCGGGTTCTTAACCGCTGCGCCACCAGGGAAGTGCCAGAAGTATATTTATTATAATTTATTCCCAATATATTGCTAAATGAAAATAACAGATTATAAAATTGTATCATCCTGTTTCTGTAATAAGAAATAAAGATTTACATATGTGTTCAGAAGGCTATCCAGTAAATTATTCACGGTGAAAAATAGTGGGCGGTGAAATTTAAAGTTTTTAATTATTTAACAATTTTAGCAATAAGTTTGCTACTTGTAAAATAAAACAATACATAACTTTAAAAAATAGAAATAAAGAAGTAAAGGGAATCAAGGATAAGAATCACTCTTGTAAAAGCTGTACAATCATTACAGCTGTCAATTTGTATCCACAGGCACTGCTCAGGGCACTCCAGTGAGCAGGTCAGATGTGACTCCCATTCTCTCAGAGTGGAGAACCTAAGAGCAGAGCCATGCTAACAGTTTGCCACTGTCCAATCACAATGGAGTAGAACGAGGCCTGGCTTTGCCATCAGGCAGAGGTGGGTTCCGCCATTTTACCTGTGAAATCCCTGAGTGAAGAACTCAGTTACTGTTGTCCAGGTCTCAGGGCATCCATGGTACACAATCTTCACCTTACTGTCTAGAATCATACTCCTTAGTCTTCCTTGCCTGGACTCCAGAAGGCTCTTTCGAGCTGTCACATGCCCTTTAATAGAGTTCTTCTTCCCTTCCTAAGGCTGACTATGCAGTAAGACTTTCCCTTTATTACTTTGCTTAAATGAGCATTTATTCACTTAAGGAGCAATGTTTTAAGTGGTGCAACTTAGACAGTATGGCTAGTGAATGGAGAGAACGTTAAAGCGTGTGAGTGTGTGTGTGTAAGAGAGACTGGGGGTGCATCCTCAGAGCCCCTTAGAGTCTCTCCCATCCTAAGGGACTTAATAAAGCAGTAAGACCCTGCACTGTTTGTTGGTTGAAGACCTTAATGAAAACAATGCCTGACAATAAGTTTGATAAATTAGTGGTATCTACTCATTGCATTTCTTACAGGCCACCAAGGAGAAGGGAGCATGTATTCATTCAATACATATTTAATGTGTATTATTTTGAAAGGCAAAGATAGAACAGCGAATAAGACAGACAACACTCCTGTTCTCAAGAAGAATACAGGGACTTCCCTGGTGGCGCAGTGGTTAAGAATCTGTCTGAGAATGCAGGGGACACAGGTTTGAGCCCTGGTCCGGGAAGATCCCACATGTCGTGGAGCAACTAAGCCCGTGAGCCACAACTACTGAGCCTGTGCTCTAGGGCCCGCGAGCCACAACTACTGAAGCCTGAGTGCCTAGAGCCCATGCTCTACCACAAGAGAAGCCACTGCAATGAGAAGTCCACACACCGTAAGGAAGAGTAACCCCCGCTCGCCGCAACTAGGGAAAGCCCCCGAGCAGCAACGAACACCCAACGCAGCCAAAAACAAATAAATAAATAAACTTATATAGAAAAAGAAGAGTACAACCCAGCAGCAAAACAAAGACCCCACCCACATAATGGTTTCATCTTATTATAAATCCCATATGCAAGCACTAGGAAGGCAGCAAACCATAGGCTCTTTGCACTGAAATCAAGACAGATCTCGGTTTATTCTCAGGTCTAGTGATTTTTCAATTTCAGATTCTATGTTTTAGAAATTTATTTTTTTATTCAACTTTTTTTATGAGGTTTTCCATTTACAAAGGAAATGTTTTACTTTTATTTTAAAAATAAACTTTATATTTCAGAACAGTTTTAGATTTATATAAAAATTGCAAAGATGGCCTAGTACAGTGATTTTAAATCTATGAGCCTTTGAGCAAGTGACAGTCTATTTGAGTTTCGGTTTCCTTATCTGTAAAGTGGGAAATATAGGGTGGTTTTCATAGGGTTGTTGTAAAAATTAAAAATAATATTTATAAAATATCTCACAGTTAGTAGGTGTTCGATAAATTCTAGCTCTTATTATGGCCCTCCAGCCTTGTGACTGGGTTCAGTTAAAGGCTAATGTCATTCCTGGACTTACAGGCAAGTCATTTATGGCCTTTCAATTTCTGTGTCATCTATCCAAGGGACACTTGGGCGGTGGCCACATCTCCAGGGTGACCTGAATACATTCTGTTCAAGGTCAGAGTCGTGCCAGTGTTGGAAAAAGAAAACTCTTACTCTAGGAATTCTTGACTATGTAACCATTAAATCATGGCCCCTCTTTTAGACAACTGACATACTTATTAGGCTGGAAGAATCTAGAGTTACAACGCTTCATACTTTTCGGCATGCCTGCTCCACAGCCAACTGAATTCATCCAGAAATGAGTAAGACTGAATGACTCACTAATGGTGAGAATGGCCAGCCAGCCAATTGGAAGAAAAAAAAGAGGTTTACAAGAGAGCGTCACCAGTGATGCTTCAGGCTGTGCTCATAAAATGTGCATGACTACATCACAATGCGTGTTTAAAAAACAAAAAAATCTATCTTCCTTTGGCCTTTGTAAAAACTGTCTTTTCTTTTTATTAAAGAAAAATGCTGAGATTCATTGCTATGGGCAAATACTAATGATTACTTTTACAGAGAACATTTTTTTGAACACTACCAGTATGCCAAGCACCTTGCTCAGGACTCTGTGCATTTTTCATCTAATCCTCCCTACAACTCAGTGAGGCAGGCACCGTTGCTCCATCCACTCTGCAGAGGTGGAAAATGACACTGAATTTGATTCCAGTGCTTTTAACCCCTAGACAGTACTGTGTTATAAGGTTTTATTGAACAAACAATTTGAACACCTGCTCTGCTAGGTATTATGCTGGTTCTAGGGATAATGGAGAACAAAGCAGACATGGACCCTACCCTCACACAGTTCACACTGCAGAGGAAATGTGGTCCATTATGAAAGGATTTCAATAAAGTTTGATGATTATTATAATGGGAGCAAAGTAGGGTATCAAGGGAGTAGAGTCAAAATATAATTTCACACTGGCTGAGCTCTCCAGTTAGTTCTGAGACTGCATGCATTCCACAGAGAAATTTGGATTGTTGATTACATGTCATTTAGTTTACAAACCTATAATCCTTTATCATCTCACTGGTTCTTTTTTCTTCTTTCTCTCTGTTTGTTCTTCTTCTCTTTTATCCTTTACTTTCTTTCTTTCTTTTTTTTTAACACCCAGATTAAGAGTATATTTGGTTTCTTCCCTGTTGCCATTAATTTTCGGGAATTCAAATTACTGTATTTTTGTTCATAACTGGAAGAAGGGAGATTTTTCAGAGATTACTTTTTTCTATTGTACAAAGGAAGGAAAAATATTTGGTAAGGTTTGAAGGCCAAGCTCTAAGACCCTTTTGAAAAAACGTCTAATCCAACTCTTTTCTGAAAAGGCACTATCAACTGTCCAGAAACACCTCTTAGTTAAAAAACTCATTGAATTTTTAAACATCAATCAATTCCTATTAAACAATACTGAGTTATGTAAAATGAGTTAGAAATATGTACATTACATTTCCCGTGAGGACATTTGAAGGCTGAAAAGAGAAATTCCTTTAAAGAATCATTTTGTTTTTGCCAAGCCAATAATATTTGAAAAATAATTTGAAATATTTTGTGAAACCTCATATCCCAAGAGATTCATCCATCTCTCCCAAATTGTTCGAACATGTGTTTTATTTCCACACCTAAACTTATCCAATTTAGTCACTCTCCTCGAATTAATAAAACCTTTAAAGGAGGAGGGGAAATAAAAGCTACCAAGCTACAAATCCCAACTAACTGTGACTCAGATTTGAGGATTAGTCTTCAGTTTTTGCTTTTGCTTGAAGAATCTCTTTGCAAATAAGAATAGCTACGATACACGGAGCTCCCCTTATATTCCAGGCACTGTGCGCTTGCCTTCAGTATTGTGTTAATTCTATGCTTCGGGGGTGCCAAAACAGAGAAATGGTCGCTTGGCTCAGTTACTGTCGGTTTCTTTAAAAGGATACGATATGGGGAAGTAGAAGAGATAGATAAAAGTCTCATGGAAGCCTCATGGAAAACTAGATTTTTGTTCTAGCCACTCAGCAACAACGGAGTAAAAGCCCTGGTCTAGTCGTATAAGCTACCCTCTGGTGACCTCACAGGAACTCTTGGCTTGTTGCCAGGCACATGACTCAGCTCCTCTGTCTGTTTCTCTCTACCTGCTTATTTTTCCAACTATTGCTACTGACTCCACGCCACTCACGTTCTCTCTGCCTCATGGCTTTGCTTACTCATGGCTTCTGTTTCCTGTCACCCTTCTCCTCACTTCTGCATTTACCCAATGCTGACCCTCCCTGGATGTTTCATACTCAAACTCTGCAAGAGAGAAGAAAGTGCGCGCCTCTCGTGCCAGGCTTCACCACAGGCCACCGTACTCCATCACAGGCCGCCAGACTCCAGGCCTTGTCAATCCCTGTCGAACTGGCAGGGTTACATGGCAAAAACACAAGGTTAATATGCCTATACGGAACCTCTCACAAAGAACTACTCTGACGCTTTTCAGGAGAGAAGAGTGAAACTGGCTGGGTGCCTGAAAAGGCCTGCACATGTGTTATTATTTCAGTTTGAAACTAAACAAATGCCATTTATATAGAGAGTAAATTCTATCATCATCATCATCATCATATCTACCTTGTATAATAATATCTAAAGCTTGACAAATATTACCTTGAATTAGCGTGTTGCTCTGGTTTGTCAAATATTCTTGTTAGTAGAAGACGGTTTGGTACTCTGAATGAGGATTGTTGACTTTAGAGAAGCTAGAGTGAGAAGGCATAATGGCATAACCCAGTAGTTTTCAAACTGGGGATGTTCCAGGGCAGTGGAGGGACAAGGTAGGAAGAGAAGTAAAGCAGCAAAAACAGCTGTTCAACCAAAGCATCCAGGAATTTACCTGTTTTCTACTTTTCACATGCACGGAAGCTTTTGCCTTAAGAAAAGATTCCATAGCTTAACACAAAGTTTGAAAGCTATCCTAAGAGATATATGTCAAATCCCAGTTCCTCCTCTTTTTTGTTATATCAAAATGCATAAATTAATTACAAAAGAATTGCCTTTCTTTCTTCTTTTTGAAAACAGGGAGAATGGTACCTCTTTCACAGGTTTGATGTGTGGATCTAATAAGACACAGCGTACAATGCACCAGGGTCATTGTAACTAAATGACTGTTAGCTCCTGTCCACATCAAATACTGAACAGTATAATTCTACTAGTCATGACAATCTTTCATTATTGGTTTAGAGAAGGATTTTTCAGGAGTGTCATAAATAAAATGCTGACTAACCGAGTTACATTCAGTCTTGCTATAGAAACGTTTATATTGTATAATAGATATCGAACCATACAATTATTGTGAAAATTCAGCCTTCCAGAAACTTTTCATTGTACAATCAAGTAATTAGGAAGAACATAGGAAGGGGCATTACCCCATTGCGTTATTCACACAGATTATTTAATAAGCAATTCAGTTGTCATTTAAATCATAATTTCTTGAAAATATTAAGTGGTTTTCAAATATAAGGTATTATCATTTTTATAATTATGACTCATCCCCGGCTTCTAGGTACTTTTTCTTAACAACATTTTAAAACATTCATTTTACCTTGTTGATAATGTTTCTTTTTCAAAAATCTTTCCCACAGTGAGATCATTGTACAAAATGTAGTTCCAGGTATCAAGAACACGAGTGTGACTAAAATCTATTGCCTTACGCATAAACATGATGATTTTTCTGAAGTGGCAGTTTACAAGGTGGATAAATGAAGATTCAATATTCAGTGACTTTCCCAATTTTATAGAATTTTAGGATTTTACATGCTCAGGGCACTTAATTGATAAATGAGAGAAATAAGTACAGAGAAGGTACGTGAAGTCACACCATGGTTAATGCTGGGACCACAAACAAACACGGGTCTTTTGGCTTTCAAGCCTCTGCCTCACATTGAGATCAATGGAACAACCACCTACAACCATTGGCTGAGTTATCATTTGAGGCTGAAGATGAACTGAATTCCATGAAAAAAAAAAAACACATGTAATAATTATCAAAACTAGAGAACATGGAAAATAAAAGCAGGGGAAAAAAGAGTAAATATTTAATGCTATTTAACAAGCTTACAAACACCACATGAAAAAATAAAACTTTGTATTGTATTTGTGTATTATACTGTAATACATCAAGGTAAAAATCCAATATTCTAATAGAGAAGCCAATTAGAAAATCCAGTGATTAGAGTCCTCCTTAGATGATAATAAGAGAAGTCTTCAATTACTCATTTGTCTGACAGAAAGTCTTACCTTTAATATATTGACTAGTGGGAAAAATGTGTTTAAACGTCTACAAGAAGTTAATATTTATTTTTCTATGAGTAACAGCAACTGAGATTTAATATGTTTAAGTCAATATAGAATCTTATTTAAACCAACAGATTATTCTTTGTCATGAAATGGAATTCAAATGAGTTGATTTGCTATTTTTCTTCTATATTGAGATAATAGTTTCTGTGAGGGTTGGTGCTAATGAGTATACCAAGTTAAGTGTGCAAAGCAGATAGGATAGGAATACTGGGTATCAGCGGCTGCCAACTTAGTCTCTGACTATCTCTCTGGGAAAGAACTATATTATTGTAGTAAGCTTCTCACTTTTCTTTCCAATATTCCTTCAAAGCTGTGTGAGTCATCTGTTGTGATATTGATGATACATTTGTTTGGGCTAACAAATTATCGCCAAACCAGTGACTTAAAATAACAATAAACATTCATTATCTCTTACATTTTCTAAGGGTTTAGGATTTGGGTGTGGCGTGGCAGGGGGTTTTAAATCAGGTGTCTCATGAAGTTGCAGTCATCAGAAGGCTTTTCTGGGGCTAGAGGATCTGCTTCCAAAGTGGCTCACTCACATGGTAACAAGTTGGTGTTGGCTGCTGGCAAGTGGCCTTACTTCTTCTCAATGTGGGTCTCTTCTTGAGACTAGTTGAGCATCCTTACAACATGGCAGCTGGCTCCCTTCTCTGCAATCAATGGGAGAGACCAAGATAGAAGCCTTAATACTTTCTATGATCTAGCTACAGAGTCATGGACCATCACATCTATTGTACTTTATAGATCACATTCCTATTCAATCTATGAGGATATTACACAAGGGAGTGACCACCAGAGTTGAGGATCTTTGGCAGCCATCTGTAGGCTGACTACAAAAAGGATAATGTATTAGTCAGGACACTTTTTGTTCTCAAGTGACAGAAACACAACTCAAATTCACTTAGGCAAAGGGAAATTTATTGGCTCACATAACTGAATTATCGTTAAGTATAAGCTGTATCTGTGCCTGAAACATTAATAAAACCCTAGGATACACAAACACCCTGAGAACTCTCTGTCTTTCCCACGAATCTGTTTCTCTTTGCATGTCAGTGATATGCTCTCAGACCTATCACATGGTCAGGCACACCCCTGCTCCTTTGCTTTCTTTGGCGAAGAACAACTCTCTTTCCTAAATCCTGGGGAAAAACTCTCATTGGTCCAACTTGCATCATATCATCATTTTTATGGCCATTGGTTTGGGTACTACAGTCGGCCATTACCACCAGAACCACCATGTTGGAGTTCAAGGCAGAAAAACTTCCCAAAATAAGTGGTGCTGGTCCTAGAAGAAGAGAAGAACCAAATAATAGTGGTCTACAAAAAGTAAATATCTGAAGTTACCTAAAAAACAGCCAAGTTGGGCTTCTCTGGTGGCGCAGTGGTTGAGAATCCGCCTGCCGATGCAGGGGACATGGGTTCGTGCCCCGGTCCGGGAAGATCCCACATGCCGCGGAGCGGCTGGGCCCGTGAGCC
The DNA here is from genome assembly GCF_964270905.1 of Leucopleurus acutus. Lineage (NCBI taxonomy): Eukaryota > Metazoa > Chordata > Mammalia > Artiodactyla > Delphinidae > Leucopleurus > Leucopleurus acutus. Next base: position 20,926,657 of record NC_139152.1, read on the forward strand.
GTGGCCGCTGACCCTGCGTCCGGAGCCTGTGCTCCACAACGGGAGAGGCCACAACAGTGAGAGGCCCGCGTACAGCAAAAACAAAACAAAACAAACAAAAAAAAACCCAGTCAAGTTGGCAGTTTTTTGTTTTTAATTAATGCACCTTGAATAGGCAACAGCTGCCTCTCCCCACTGCCACCATTTCCTTTCACTCACCTTTCATCATTAATACACTTTAAAATTTTTTGCCATCAAGGGCAGTATTTGTTAAACAAGAAAGCCTTTTAAGTCCTTTATCAAAGGTTTATTTTGAAACCTATAGGTGCATTATTTTACTTTGGTATAAATGTCATTTGCAAATAGTTCAAATGAACAGTGCAGGTGCTGAATCATGTGAAGCTAATAAAAGATAGTTACAATGGTAGAACGGACAAATAGAATATTTGAAATCTGGAATGAGACGAAATTTGATGAAAATGCTAAGGACATAAAAACTGATTCTCTATTTGTCTACCTACATGTATGTAATATTCAGAAAAAGAAGATATTATATTTATATACATATGTATATATTAACATAAATGCCTGTACATATATATAAGCATATTCAGAATAGAAGAATAAGGAAGAGATATACTCACTGCTGACAATATATGATAAAATACTAATGGACCAAAAAATGCAGAATTCCTCAAATCCTCCTTCCTTTTTCTATGTGGAGAAGACTGAACTTTCAACTGGAAAGTGTAGATCGATCACCACTAAAGGGCATCCGAAGCTAGAGGTAGATAAGAGGATAACAAGAGAGCACCTAATTGCTTTAATGAATTTAATACTTCTGAGCCAGCCAAAGACTTATTAAGTTACTAGACAACTTGTAAATGTGCTTGAGGACTTGATTTCCGTCATCTTCGAGAAATCATGAGGTTCTTCAAGTAGAATGTGCTGACCAGCTGTTATTACTGAATTGAACCCAGAAGTATTTCCCCTTGTTGATGTGAATAAACCACATAGAGGTACTTTCAAAAAGTAACCTCCACAAACCACCTTATCTGTCTAGTAATAACAAGGGCCATATGCTTCAGAAGTGTCATTTGGAGAGGCTCAGTTCAATCCCAGTGTTAGAGTCAATCCACACAAGTTACCCGGAGATCAGCCAGTGTCATGGACATTTCATAGAAGCTGAGCAAGTGATCCCAGAAAGAACCTGAGGTCATTTATTTGAGCCAGGTGGCCACATCCTTCCTTTTGGAACCCTCAGAGATGACTTTCTCACAGATCCTATGAGCATTTTAAAAAAACTGTTTCAATGATAGGACAGCTGTAGGACTCATTGAAATTGAAATATAACACATCGACAAATGTGAGTCCCGTATGTAAATTTAAATACAGTAGCTACATTAAAAAAGTAAAAAGAAACATGTGACATTAATTTAACGATGTACTTTATTTAACCCAGTATATAAAAAATGTTATACTCTCAACATGTAATCAATACCAAAAATTACTGTGATGCATTTCATGTTTTTGGTACTAAGTCTGAAATACAATGTATGTTTTAAACTTACAGTTCATCTCAATCTGAACCAGTCACCAAATGCTCAATGGCCACATATCCGTATCGCAGGAGGTGCTGTATTACCTGACAGCACAGGTCTAGTTTAGGGTTATGGACAGTGGTCCTCAAAGTATTGTTCTTCCTTTCCAGGAGGACCTGAAGACTTACCAAGATTACTCTTTGCCAATGTAAAGGGAGCTTCAAAACCCGTTTTACACTTCTTCAGCTTCTTGGCATCCCCTGTCGCATACGTGCTCCTTTTTTCAGTTAACTTGATAATGCTAAAAATGGGGCCAATTCAACGCATTTCCTATACTTTTCTCCATGGACCAAGCTGTTTTAGAAAGACTTGGAGGGCAGGACATATGTGAGTTCAAATCCCGTCTGTGCCGTTTTGACTACCGCAGAGGCTTCTGGTTGTCCCTAATATCTGTCTTCCCCTCTGGAGATGTAGAAAACTTGGCTGGGTACAGAGACACTTAGAAAAGGAACAACTACATTTCCAGCATAATTTGCAGCAAGATATGGCTACCTGCCTAAGTTCTGACCAACAGGGTGTAAATGCAAGGGTCACGGGGAAGCTTCTGGGAATCTTCCTAAAAAGCAGCATGGTGCCCTTTTCGACCTCTCCTTCCTTCCTCTTGCTTAGAGTACATATGCAGCCATCTTGGACCATAAGGTCAAGGCCATGCATAGTTTGAAACATCATATCAGCTCACGGTCTTTCATACAAGAGAGAAATAAACTTCTATACCTGCCACTGTGGTTTTGGATTTTCTGTCACTTGCAGCAAAATCCTAATACAATGATCTTGGGTAAAGATTTAACCTCTAAACTTATAAGAAAGGTGACGAACATGTCTGTTCTAATGCCTAGTACAAAGTAGTTACTTTACACTGTTAGATTTTTCTTAAGTATATTAAAATGACAAATCTACTCAACTCTGTAGGTTTCTAAATAAACTCATTTGTTCCTCTCCCAGCTCAGTTCCCTGGCTTCTTTCTGAACTTGCAGATGATGCAAAGATCTTCATTGCATTTGCATTTCTCTCCAGAAAATTGCCTGACTTCCAGTTTACTCATGTTCATGAATGCCGGATGGCTCAGAAAAGCCTTTGCAAGAACCTCTCAAATAAATATTTAGAAAGGCATTATGAGAGCACTTAGCAGTGCTATTCTAGAATTTCTAAAGCAGCAAGATACCAAGATCATGAGGCCCTTCCTTACTTTAAGTCACATCTCTCAACCAAGCAGATCTACTTACTGTGCTATTATTTTTAATAGGAAAACAAAATCATTAAAGCATTCTTTTAACAGATTGCTCACTTTCCAGGAGAGTGAGACGCATAGGGAATACTCAATGTTCTATCAGTTGTTTTTCAAGTTCCTTTTTTGATAGTGGAACAACATGTGAAAAATTTCAAGGAACCCCACTTTTTTAAAACAAAACTTCAAACGAAAACAGTGATATCAAGAAGTATTTATTGAGAATGCCATAATTAAAGGTGCCTGCCAACATAGATTAAGTTCCCAGAGGATGCCAATGTGTTTAAATCATATATGACACACTCTTGTGTGCGTTGTCACTTATTATGCTTTCGAAGAATGGTTAAAAACCAAAAAGGATAGGAGTATGTCAAAAAGACACAGGAGTTAACCCCAAAGAACTCCCAAGGACCAAACCTAGAAAATTTGAGCAACAAAATAGAGTATTGGTTTATAATTCAAGAAATAAAATAAATATCCATAAGTCCACACTGCTTTAAATAAATGACGGAATAAATAAAGAAATTGGGGATACGGGACAAATCTTTCTTATAAGAAATTGCAAATAATATACTTAGACACTCCTGCTCCAGGAGGTGGAGCGTCATTCCCTGCCCCTTGGGTATGGGTTGCACATAATAACTTGCTTTCAAAGTGTGGAAAGGAAAAAAAAAACAAACCAGTAACCTTCCAGCAGAGAAACCTGGCACACAGTACCTTAACAACGAGGTTAAGGTTAATATCATCAGTGATAAGTCATGTGGGTGTCGTGATGCAAGGACAATGACAGTTCACCTCTGTAGAGTTCTTCCCCAAATCCATAGTCCTAGTCTAATCATGAAAAAAAGGCAAACCTACAAAATGCCCAACCAGAGCTCTTCAAGATTTTCAAGATCATGAAAAATGAGGAAAGACCAGGGCACTGTTGAGGTAGGAGGAGACTAAGAAGACATGACACCTAAATGTCATGTGTATCCTGGACTAGATCATGGAATGGGAAAGGACATTAGTGGGAAAAAACTGGCAAAATCAGATAAAGTCTGTAGTTTAGTTAATAGTTTTGATGAATGTACCATAGTTACATAAGATGTTATCACTAGGAGAATGTTAAATGAACATTTGTAGAAAGTCTATTGGGTGCCCAACACTGTACAAAATTATAAATATAAAATAATGGATATATTTATATAATATTCATATTACGCATAGTTCCCTCAAGAGTTATTAAATAAAAGACATATGGTTGCCCTCAGGGAGTTAAGCTATAAAAATGAATCAGAGAAAAAATAAATGAAAATCCCCTTTAAACGATGGCTAACATTTAAATAATGCTTAATATATATCAGGCACTATTCTAAGGACTCTGCATATACACATCAAATTATTTAATCTTTCTGAAACCCCATGAAGTAGGTACTATTACTATTCACATTTTTTCTAACTTTTTTTTATTTTGAAATAATTATAAATTCATGGAAAATTTCGAAGAAATGTATAGAGAAGTCCCATGCACACTTCCCCCAACTTCCCCCATATTAACATCCTACACAACTATATAGTACACTATCAAAACCAAGAAATTGATATAATCCACAGAGCTTATCCAGATTTCACTACATATATGTGCACCTGTTTGTGTGTATCTCGCTCTATGTATTATTCCCATTCTACAGATGAGGAAACTGAGGCCTAGAAAAACTAAGTAATGCTCCCAAGGTCACTCAATTTGTATGTGATGAAGCTGTTATTCAAATCTGGGTTATTTGGCTGCAGAATCCATACTCTTAACCATTAAGTTCTACTGTATCGCAATTTAGTCAAATATTGCAGTAACTTGAATGATTACATCAGCATATCTAAAGAAAGAATGTAATCACAAGTTACCTGTAAGGTTCAGGGGAGGGGTCAGATAAAGCTTAGAGCAACTGGCTCTACTCAAAAGAACAGAGTAACTGTGCCCACCCTGTATCTATATGAGGATGAAGATTTGGGACCAACTGACCTCGAGCTTTATGACACAGTCATCATAAAAAGCAATTCTTATAATTAAAGGAGTATCTCAAGCTATCTTTTTGTGTGTGTGTTTTTTTTTTTTGGTTTTTTTTTTTGCGGTACGCGGGCCTCTCACTGTTGTGGCCTCTCCCCTTGAGGAGCACAGGCTCCGGACGCGCAGGCTCAGCGGCCATGGCTCACGGGCCCATCCGCTCCGCGGCATGTGGGATCTTCCCGGACCGGGGCACGAACCCGTGTCCCCTGCATCGGCAGGCGGACTCTCAACCACTGCGCCACCAGGGAAGGGAAGCCCCTCAAGCTAGCCTCTCAAGCTATCTTAACTGAAGAATACATCTGAGGAACAACAAATAGCCCTTGTCCTTATTCATGACCACAGAACATTATAGCCGTACATTTACTTGTAACGTCTCATAAAAAACGGAGTCCTCATGACTACTATGTAAACTCAAACAGAAGCTCCTTGAGGACAGGAATGGTGTCTGTCCTGTTCATAGTACCTCTTGTTGAATGAGTGAGAGAATGAACGAATGAATGACTGAACTGATCACTGGTATTGTCAGCAGGACTTCCCGCCAAACAAACACACACATTCATCCATAGTGCTGGAAACATTTGAGTGCTTGTCAGTCCTCTTCCATTCCTGACATCCAATCAGTCCTCAAGTCCTAGGGAGTCTCTTACCACTTATTCACGCCTTCATTTATTTTATTTTGTTTTTCCATAACCCAAACTACCATCCTACCTACACTAGTTCCCACATACTCTGCTCCCCTTCCTCTTATGATGGAATAAATATTTCTTCTCCTGTCCAAGGCCAAGTTCTCCTTTTGTGCTCTTGATTTCATTTCTTCGTTTTAACGAGGTTTATTGTCTGTTTATATGTTCATAAATCAAGTAGCAAAGTTATTTTTTCATATTGGTCTATTTAATAAACAGTTTAAATAATAAAATAAAAGTGAGTTATAATCAATTTTTTAGAACACTCTGCCTCTCAGTTTTCCAGGGTCATGTATGAAGATGGACTTTCTCAATTAATGCATTTCAGCGAATGCCAACATTTCATGGCATTTCAATCATTGCCAACAGGGAAATACTGATAGAAAATGGAGATGGATGAGAGATTTACTAATTAGAGATTGTATATTTTAAAATGTCACTAATACTACATTGATCTTTATAATTATGCTTCAGACTGAGGAGTTGGAAAATAGCAGGAAAGATCAGCAAATTTTGTTCAGGGGATACTATTTGATGTGCTTCCTCCCTTCCTTTTTTTCCTTATGTAAGTCAAGTATCTTTCAGTTTCTGCTTTGTTTTAATAAAACACTTTTTTTGAAAAAATAAGGAACAGTTATTAGATTTTGTAAATTCTTTCAGCTCTATTGAGGTGTAGTTGACAAATAAAATTGTAAGATATTTAAAGCATACATTGTGGTGATTTGATATATGTATATATTGCAAAAGGATGCCTGCCGGGGCTTCCCTGGTGGCGCAGTGGTTGAGAGTCCGCCTGCCGATGCAGGGGACACGGGTTCGTGCCCCGGTCCGGGAAGATCCCGCATGCCGCGGAGCGGCTGGGCCCGTGAGCCATGGCCGCTGAGCCTGCGCGTCCGGAGCCTGTGCTCCGCAACGGGAGAGGCCACAGCAGTGAGAGGCCCGTATACCAAGAAAAAAAGAAAACAAAACTTTAAGCTTGTAGATATTAAAAATGAAATGTTGGGGGAAAGGCAGGGAGATGTGAAGGATGTGGGGAATCCTAGACAGTGTTCAATGGCTGGAACTTGGGGTAGTTTGGCAAAAGATGAAGCAGGAAAGGCAATCAGAAGCATGACTGTGATGCCCTTTCATGCCACACTAAGGAGTTTGTCTTTTATCCTGTGTAGCAATATTGCTCAATTGTCTTTGTATTCTAACTGCTAGTGTTTTTAGTTATGCCCTAATTAAGCTTCATCTAGGATTTTGCAGTGTATTTATTTAGTCGAATTGGATATAATTGAATTAGATATGAAGGATGCACTTATATTCCCTGTGAGTTTACATAACTTTTCCTGCTTTAATGTCAGTCAACTTGAGATTTTTGTGTATAAACAGACATTGCTGTTTGAATGCGTTGCCGGTTGACAGTAGTTTCAAAACTGTATTTGTGTTTCTAACCCTTAGCCCTGTACTTTGAATTTTTCCTCAAATGAGCAAGTTTTACAAATGGACAATGAGAAATGAATTTTTTTTCTCAGTATAAAATACTCAAGCAAATGTTGAATATAAAATATCCTAGTAAACACTAGGGGGTTGCATAAACTATCTAATTATAAAAAACAGCCTCTGCTTCCAAGGTGTTGACAGTCAAAATTCCTACATTTTATGAAACACAAATATAATTCTTTAAAATGTATGCTTCTTTAGCCAGACAGGCATATATTTGTCAGATTCTGTGAGTCTTTCCCCCTTTCATTATTCTATTCACATTTGATAATGAGGTAACTATTTGCAAAGGTGTAATGGTCGATGATATCATCAGTTTGAACACATTAAGTGTTTACCATCTATGGAGATAAGGCAACAGGGACTGAGAGCCTTATATTTCCCAATAGCTTCTTCCAAAATGCAAGTTCACCTCCACAAGAAGCTTTTAAGAAAATAATACTTTTTTTTTTTTTGGCTGTTTCTCGGAATCCTAACTCCCCGACCAGGGATTGAACCCAGGACCATGGCAGTGAAAGTGCAGAGTCCTAACAATTGGACTGCCAGGAAAGTCCTGACAATAATTCTTAAAACACCATATTATTTATGTACCAGACCATTTCTCCCTTTGAATAAAATTTGGCTATTTAAAATTTTCTTTCTTACTTCTTGCAGTCTGTTTACACTTGGATGATTTTAAAAATATGGGTATCCCTCAAGAGATTAAATCTTCTAAACCTACATCCTTGTTGGTTATCCATTTTAAATATAGTAGTGTGTACAACAAGGACCTACTCTATAGCACAGGGAGCTCTGCTCAATATTATATAACAACATAAATGGGAAGAGAATTTGAAAAAGAATAGATACGCGTATATGTATAACTGAATCACTTTGCTGTACACCTGAAATTAACACAACATTGTTAATCAACTATACTCCAATATAAAATAAAAAGTAAAAAAAAACCTTCTAAACCTACTATGTGAAACATCTATTTGTTCATGAGAATTCTTTCAGTTTTTGCCAAACTTTGTATTCTTAGTTTTGCTTAGTGCCTGGTATAAAATATATAGATAATAAATACTATTTGAATGAATAAATGAATGAATAAATAACAGCCATGATACCAGAATACTAGAAAACACAACTAATGACGATGCATCTAAGTATTAAATTAAACAACGTATATTCTCCTCTTAGCACTAAATCACAAAATATTAGGTACCCATGCATATATCAAGTTACCTTTTCATTAAATTATAGGGCACATGTAGTATTTTGTCTGTGAAACCATTATTGCAAAAATTAGTTGTTTTATACTAGCTTTGGTTGGGAAAAGGAAGTATCATGTCCTAGTTCGTATATTCAATAATTCTATTACTAGACTGTTTCTATTAACAGATACTTGGCAAATAGAAAATCTCTATTGACAAGTGTTTCTGTGACTGATGTACAATTATAATGGATATTACTTAAAAATAAATTTAAAACCAGAGTTGAACTCTAGGCAAAAGTTTGAAGCTTATGAATTTTGTATTTGGAGCCCTCCCCCTCTTGTGTCTTCCCCTCTCTTTCACTTCGTAGGATTGTGTATCCTTTACCAAGCAGACACTGGTTGCATAATCAATAACCAATTTCCTTGACTGTTCTGCCTAACAGACCCCCACTTTCTTAGGTATCCATCCTCCTCCATGGGGCTAGGTGCTTCAAGGGATATTGGCTCTACTTCCAGCTTCAGGTGCTAAATTCTGATTGATCTAAGGCATTCGTGGCGTTCTCACTCCCCTGGCCAGAGATTGATTTAGGCACCCATTTGTGACATAATTCCAACCAAAACGGCATAATGGGGAAGTCTGGGGGCTTCGGGAGAAGGTTTGGCCCTCCTGCAGTGCCATCTTCCTTTGGATATAGTTGTGTTGTGTCTGGAATTGGCATCTGGAGTTGTTACAGCCTTCTTTACTAGGCTGCAGGTGAAGCCAACACGCAGAGAAAGGCAGAGGCAAGAGATTACAGAGAAGTAGAGCTGAACTCTGTGTTTGTAGTCTACTGGAATTCAAAGCCAATCTTGCTGCTAAAAGTAGCCTAACTAATAACCTTTCCTCTGAGTACTGGATATTCTCATATTTTCCTTTGGTATCCCAAAGCCTTTCACTAGAAACGATCCAATCTACCCTCTACAGTGTTCCTCCCTCTACTTCGCCACTACTTCTAGCTCATTATTCATTAAAACTTTCATTATCTGACTGCCTCTATTTTCAACTGGATTCTAGGGGGAAATCCATCTGATGCTAATTTTCACTAGAATGTTTCCAGGAGACAACCAATCGGATACTGAATGGTACTCAGCTGAGAATGACTGGGCCCCTTGAAGTGTCCATGTTCTCAATGTAAAAGTTGTTAATTGAAATAAAATTCGGATTTGTTCAAGTTTAGAAATGTGACAAAATAAAGAGAATTTCAGGCAATGTGGGGCGATATCTAAAGTTAGCTATTAACTCATTCTTCCTGAGGCTACGTTAAACTATATCGATGTATTTACAATGTTATGTAGATTTTATCAACTCAATCTTGGAACCCTGACCATCTATGAATGACATACATAGGGAGGTAATTAACCCGAATGTTTGCCTTTCGTTCTCAGCCTGGTCTGGAAGATGAGAATTTAATATGTGTGTGTTTAATAATTAACATAAATCCTTTCCTTAAAGTCTTTTTGTTAGGGCAAAAAAAAAAAATATGTGAAATCGATTACATTAGAAGGGAAGAAAATTATTTTCTTGAACAAAAGGAATGCCTTAGCATCGTGTCTTGAATAGCTCACCCTAAAAGCTGATTGCGAAGAGTAAAGCTTACTTGATGGTCTGTGATTTTTTACTTTCTAGATGGCCTGCAGATCTAAAGGATTTCATTCAAATGGGGCTAGATAGCCCCATGGTCACATGATGGACTCTCAAACATGATTGGCACCACTTAATAGGATCGTGGTTAGTATTGCTGTCTGAGAAAGGAGAACATGTGACTGAGGATCAATTTCACATCATCACAACTGAAGATTCTTTTGTCAAATCAGATTCTTCTGGGGATACTTTGAAAACCTCAGGTCAAGTGACAGAGAAGCTGAGAAAGGCTTGTATGAGCCTTTATGATGAAAGGAACTATTTTAAAGGCTAAGATAGAGAAAGAAAAGCCGATCCTTTCTGCATAGGATATTCCAGTCCTCTCCTATGAGTGAAGGCAAATAGGAAATATTTTTCTCAGACCCAATGGTGGTAGGTCCATTATTCCACCAGGTATAAAGAGCTATGAAAATGGGATTATGATTCATTGTGTCCCAGCACCTGGCACAGTAACTGGTACAGAGGAAATGTCTAATTGTCATTTACTGAATGTCCATGGAGTTGAAAGTCTTAAATGAAAGGGTCAATTCTCTAGCAGTGGCCATTGCCAGGTCCCTCAAAGGAGTTTCCTTATTCATTTGCTACCATTGTTTTTATCGTTCATAAAAATTAGACAAATAAGAAGAGTTACATTTTATTGGGCACTGATAAATAAATATATATAGTACTATTCAGGTACTAGGTATTATTCAGATACAAAGATCAATAAAATGGGGCTGCTATTCTTTTTTTTTTTTTTTTTTTTTTGCGGTACGCGGACCTCTCACTGTTGTGGCCTCTCCCGCTGCGGAGCACAGGCTCCGGACGCGCAGGCTCAGCGGCCATGGCTCAATGGGCCCAGCCGCTCCGCGGCATGTGGGATCTTCCCGGACCGGGGCACGAACCCGTGTCCCCTGCATCGGCAGGCAGACTCTCAACCACTGCGCCACCAGGGAAGCCTGGGGCTGCTATTCTTGAAGAAAGATTGCAGACTTACAAAACAATAATCAGAAGGGGAACCAAGTCACTTTGGGAGCCCAAAGCAGGAAGCAATTAAATGCCTGAGGGAGCCAGACACCTCTCCCTAAGGGTCTAACAGCCTTACAGCCAATGTGCACTTATTGAATGCCTACTGTGTGCCAGTGGAAAGAAATGGGAAGCTTACACAGGCACAGGAAGGCTGGGTTGGGACAATGCCCAAAGGTTCAGTGTAATTGTAGCATAAGTTATCTCTGGAGTCCAGGGGACGTGGGGGGAGGGATTGGTGGTGGGAGATAAAACTAGAAGCTGAAATGAGCCACCAGGATTTCAGGGAGAGGGACTGACACAATCGAACCTTGTTTTGGAAAGTGTTTCACATGAAGAATGAATTAGAGGAGAGAGAGATTAAAAGCAGAAGAGCCAGTCAGGATGTCTTTTTAATAACTCCTAGGAGGAAACTAAAATCATTGCCAGTGAGAAAGAAGAAAATACAGAATCCAGAGCTTTTAAATAAAAAGACGAAAGTACAATCAGGAGGACCAGGTGACTGATTATATTATTTTTTAAATTAATTTATTTATTTTGGGCTGCACTGGATCTTCGTTGCTGCGCGCAGGTTTTCTCTCGTTGCGGTGAGCAGGGGCTACTCTTCGTTGCAGTGCACGGGCTTCTCATTGCGGTGGCTCCTCTTGTTGCAGAGCATGGGCTTTAGGCGTGTGGGCTTCAGGAGTTGTGGCGCCGGGCTTAGTTGCTCCACAGCATGTGGGATCTTCCAGGATCAGGGATCGAACCCATGTCCCCTGCACTGGCAGGCGGATTCTTAACCACCCCAGGTGACTGATTATTTGTGGAGTGAGAAAGGGGGAAGTTGAGGATTATTCCTAGGAGATATACAAAATCCCAAGGAGATATATAAATGATTTCTCCCATAAAAACTCCTGTCTTTATAGATGACACTAAATCACTGAAGAGAGAATAGTTTAATGAAAGTAGTAATTTATTAATAGTAATAGGTAACAGATTGCAGACATGGTAGGGTACTGATAATTGAAGAAAAGATCCTCATTAAATTCACAAAGAGAATGATATGAAATAAAACATCCCCTGAAATTCAGCACTACTTATTATTATTAATTTTATCATAGATGTTATCAATAGTAATAAATTGTAATGGTTTAAAATAAACCTCAACTATACACAAGAAATTGGAAGAAACATAATTTAAATTATGCTTCTAGATCTTCAATTAGAATTTTTCTCCTTGATTTTCAATTCTTACCTTGAGTTTTCTAACTTAATTTTCACATATTTAGCCCCAAAGTCATATCAATGAGTATTACTAGTCATATTTAAAAAGAAAAGGAAATAGCTAAGTCATCTGTTTTCAGTTTTGATGCTGAGTTGGTCTAGACAGGATGAATTTATTTTAACAGAGTTTTCAGCTGGTAGCCATTCTGCCCTTAGAAATGTGATTTTTCAATTGAGGATATGTTATTCTAGTATTGGCATTGTTAAGAATGGCTCTTTGGTTCTTTATAGTTATTCGCCTATTGTTATTGATAGAAACAACAATAGTATAAATATATGGTAGATTATAGTTTTAAAATGCCTTTAATTTGGTATTTAACTTAGACATTTGATATAGATAGGGCTGATAGAATTAGGCCCTTTAAAATAAAGTTTAACTCCTTTATTATGAAATATAACACACATACAATAAAGCATGCAAAACATGTAGCTCAAGGAATTAACATAATCACGTGTGTAACCATCTCCAGATCAAGAACCATTGTCAGATCCCCAAATCCCCTCATACCTTCCTCAACTCTCACCCTAACCTCTACTGCCCAGGTGACCACTTTTATGGCCTGACTTTATGGCCATCATTTTCTTTCTTCTCTTTATAGTTTTACTACCCATCTATGCATCCCCAAATACTATGATTTTTGCTTGTTTGTTTAACTTGATTTATATAGAACATATAAATAACAGAGTAAAGAAAACTCTGTTTTCCTTTGTGCATGGCTTCTTTCACTCAAGATGTTTTTGAGTTTTACCAATGTTGTTTCCAGCTGTAGCTCATTCATTTTCATTGCAATGAAGTATTTTCATTGAATGAGTACCTCACAACTTATTTATCCATTTACTTAGGGAAAAAAAATCCATAAAGCTCCCACTTGTCCCTTTATGCCCTCAGCCAGGAGTGGAAGGATATTTTGCAAATATTTCCAACTTTGATGCTTGTATAGCATTTCCTCAGCTGATTAATATTCCCATACTGGGCTTCCCTGGTGGCGCAGTGGTTGAGAGTCTGCCTGCCGATGCAGGGGACACGGGTTCGTGCCCCGGTCCGGGAAGATCCCACATGCCGCGGAGCGGCTGGGCCCGTGAGCCATGGCCGCTGAGCCTGCGCGTCCGGAGCCTGTGCTCCGCAACGGGAGAGGCCACAACAGGGAGAGGTCCGCGTACCGGAAAAAAAAAAAAAAAAAAAAATTCCCATACCTCCTCTGGCCCCATTTCTGTTCTGCACACACAAGACCAGGCAAAATACAGTGCAATAGGGGAATCTAAGTTTGTAGAGTATATATATACTAAGCCAATAAATCACCTCAAAATTTTTTTGGAATAGCAAAGGATATGGAAAGTTATAGAGAAGGATATGTAAATAACTCAATAACCCAGCATGCTCCCTGTTGAACACAGGCCTCACTAAGTTTCCGTAGGCATGTACAGCTACATATGATACCACCTGTGCTGAATAAAGATTCCACCAGATTTGAGGAGCATCCAGAGTTCCTTGTAAACACTCTGGCGGCTTCCCCTAAACTTCTAACACGTCTAGCTGCATTCCTGCTTGCTCACTGGGAGCAAATGACTGTTAACAAATCAACTCCAGCACATCCCTAACATACAGCAGTGTTAATTATATTTGTCATGTTGTACATGTCAAGTACTTATTTATCTTAATTGGAAGTTTGTACCTTCTGATGGCCTTCATCTAATTCCACCTTCCCTCACCCTGCACTTTTGGTAGATACAAATTTGATCTCTTTTTCTGTGACTTTGTTTACTTGTTTGTTTTTGAAATATAATTGACCTATAACGCTGTTAGTTCCTGGTACACACACAGTGATTCAATATTTCTATACATTTCAAAATGATCACCATAAGTCTAATTGTCATCTGCTACCATACAAAGGTATTACATAATTACATAGGCTGCCAGCTCCTGGTGGCTGGGGTCAGATTCTGGCTCTGCTGGCTGTACAGCCAGAGGAGTCCTGGTTCTAGTTCTGGTTCACAGCTGGGCATGAGGTGACTGGCTACAGAGTCCCGGGAGGTTCCAGGGCTAGTGCTAGCCTAGTGGTAGCCAGAGTCGGATCCCACAGTAGCTGGCTATGGGACTAGGGGTCCTGGAGCTAGTGTTAGCCTGATGATGGGCAGGTCCATGACCCAGGGAGAGCATGGGGCTGGTGTTTGCCTGCTGGTTGGCAGCGTCAATTCCTGACATGACTGGCTAGAGGGTCTGGGGTGACTTGGAGCTGGTGATTGCCCCTTGGTGGATAGAGCTGGATCCTGACAAGGCTGGCTGAGGTGCCCAAGGTGTCCTGGAGCTAGTCTAAGCCTGCCAGGGCACAGGGTGTCCCCGTGCTTGTGCCCACACACTAGTGGGTGAGGCTAGATCTTGAAGCTAGTATTGGCCCACTGATGAGTAGATCCAGGTCCCAGTGTTTCTGATTGCAGGGCCCTACGGGTTCAGGAGTTGGTGTTGGCCTGCAGGTAGGCAGGGTCACGGCCCATGGGGTCCTGGAGCTTGTGTTGGCCTGCTGGTGAGTGTACCATGTCCTGACCCAGCTGGATGCAAGGCCTCAGTTGTCCCAAGGCTGGTGTCTGCTTGCTGGTGGGTGGAGTCACGTCCTGGGGTCTTTGGCTACAGGGCCTGTAGGTTCTGGAGCTGGTGTCACCATGTTAATGGGTGGGGCTAGGCCCCCAGGGGATCCTGGGGCTGGTGCCCACCCCTGGTGGGTGGCACCAGGTCCTGGATTGGCTGGGGGACCAGGGGGTCCTAGGGCAGCCGGACTGCTGGTGGGTTGGGCTGTGTTCCAGCTAACTGTCTGGCCTGGGACATCCCAGGACTGGTGCCGATGGATTGTAAGCAAAGCCAGGTCCCGGGACTAATAACCTAGAGGGATGATTCCCAAATGGCATTTATGAGCACAAGTGTCCTTGTTGTGGGATGTACTCCCCAAAATGCCTGCTGCCAGTGTCTATGTCTCCAGGGTAAGTTTCAATTGCATTCTGGCTCTGCAGGAGTTTCTCCAAGATCAGCAAGTGTGTTTGACCCAGACTCCTTTCAAACTACTGCTTCTGCCCTGAGTTTTCAAGCATCTCTTTTGTGTGTGCCCTTTAAGAGTGGAAGCTCTGTTTCCCACAGCCCTCTGGGTCTCCCAAAAGCAAACTCTTTCGGCCTTCAGAGCCGAAACATTCTTGGGGCTCATCTTTTCGACGAGCAGCGCTCCCAGGCAGGGGAGCCCGACGAGGATCCTGGACCTCATGCTTCTTGGGGAGAACTTCTGTAATTGTAATTATCCTCCCATTTGTGGGTTGCATACCCAGAGGTAGGGGTCCTACATACACTGCGTCTCCGCCCCTCTACCCATCTTGTTGTGGTTCCTTCTTTATATCTTTAGCTGTAGAGGATCTTTTTTGCTAGTCTCCAGGTTGTTTTCAGGGATAGTTACTCTGTAAATAGTCTCAATTTTGCTGTGCCCGTGGGAGGAGGTGAACTCTGGGTCTTCCTACTCTGCCATCTTGGCCCTGTGTCTAACATACATGCTTTTAAAAAACAAAATTAGAGCTTCCCTGGTGGCGCAGTGGTTGAGAATCTGCCTGCCAATGCAGGGAACATGGGTTCGAGCCCTGGTCTGGGAAGATCCCACATGCTGTGGAGCAACTAAGCCTGTAAGCCACAACTACTGAGCCTGTGTGTCTGGAGCCTGTGCTTCGCAACAAGAGAGGCTGCGATAGTGAGAGACCCACGCACCGCGATGAAGAGTGGCCCCCACTTGCCACAACTAGAGAAAGCCCTCACACAGAAATGAAGACCCAACACAGCCATAAATAAATAAATAAATAAATAAATAAATAAATAAATAAATAAATAAATAAATAAATAAATAAAAAGCCAAGCATTTGAAGTCCTTTAAAAAAAAACAAAAAAATACAAAATTAGAATTATATTGCATGTACTGTTTGTAGCCTAATTTTTATTTCCCTCTCAGCACTGTGTAACTCCTATTGTTCTATAATATAATCAATGAATTACTTTGTCTATAGTCTAAGTAAATTATTGGCTAGCAAATGTGAAAAGCAGATGAGGAATCCTGTAACATGATGCTACTTTCCCTAATAATAAATCTAATTTTTTTTTTTTTTTTTTGGGCCACGCTGTGTGGCTTGTGGGATCTTAATTCCCTGACCAAGGATTGAACCCAGGACCCAGTAGTGAAAGTGCCAAGTCCTAACCTCTGGACCACCAGGGAATTCCCAAGAGTAAATCTAGAATTTACATTTTGATGCTAGAAGGACACTTGTCACTAACTTTTTCTCATCATTTGCTTTTCCTCTTAGGATATCCAACAGATTATTACTTAGTGTCTCATTTCTCAATTTCTCTTATCTCCTGCTGGGATAACCTTTGGTTGGGGATAGCACTGTCAGAATAATTTGGTCTATAGTTCAATCTTCAACATCTTTTTCCCCTTGCCTCCAGTGTACCTCTCACTGTTAGTCACCATCCCCAAGAGAAAAGGGCTCAGAAAGATTCTGCTCTTCTGGGAAACTTTCCTAAACTAGTGTCTTTTATTGAGATCTCAGAGTCAGCCTTACTACCATGACCATCAGTCCTATTTCCTGGGATCCACTGGACTTCTCAGGATGCAATCATTATCTATCCTACTCTCTATTTATCAGAGCATGCTACATGCTTCTGCTGGGGTAAATTTTGTCAGGCAATTTCTTCTACAGAGTATTCTATTTAGCTGGTTAGGTTTCCCAGAGCAAGACATGTAACCCAATTTGCTGTTTGGTTTACCTCACTTGCATGGAAATATGACATTTAGAAATTTTAATTAATCAAGTAAGAGAATGACTTCTTAGTGTTAAGATTTTTAAAGTCCCCTTTCCCTGGGTCCCCATTTCTCTGCTTCCCTCTGACTTGAAGCTATTTGTGGACTTCTGTGCTCTTCTTTTCCCCAGAAACCAAAAAGATTATTTGGAGAAGATCACCATTTATACCTAGCTCTCAGGCCCCCCTCCCCTATACGATCTCTGACTCTGCTTGTGAAAAACAAGTTGAGCCCCTTCTTGTCTTGAATGGTCATTTTCCTCTCCCTTTTGAAGAGGAAGATTTGTGAGAAGCAAGTTTCTCTATTAACCTATTACTCCTGCATGTTGGTAGGTAATTCCTTCCACTCTTTTTTTTTAAAAAAATTATTTATTTAATTTATTTATTTTTGGCTGTGTTGGGTCTTTGTTGCTGCACGTGGGCTTTCTCTAGTTGTGGCGAGCAGGGGCTACTCTTCGTTGAGGTACTCAGGCTTCTCATTGCAGTAGCTTCTCTTGTTGCAGAGCACGGGCTCTAGGTGCATGCGGGCTTCAGTAGTTGTGGCACACGGGCTCAGTAGTTATGGTTCATGGGCTCTAGAGCACAGGCTCAGTAGCTGTGGCTCACGGGCCTAGTTGCTCCGCGGCACGTGGGATCCTCCCAGACCAGGGCTCGAACCCGTGTCCCCTGCATTATCAGGTGGACCCCCAACCACTGCGCCACCAGGGAAGCCCCCCTTCCACTGTTGAATAGATTCCCAAAAGCTTCTCTCAGCTTCGACCCTGACTCCACTTAGTCCTCTCCAGTTGAGTTTCTATTATCCACACTAGGCATTTTCTTCCCTCCTTTGTTGGAAGATTCGATGAGGACAAGCTAATCCACCATCTTATCTCTCAACTAGGGTCCAACCAAAAGCCCCTGATATCAAAAGATGTGCTGAGAATGAGCTGGGATTTTGGTAAGGTATAAGTCTCTCTCCTCTGTTTAACATTCCTCTTAGATTTCTTTTTTTTTCTATAAATGTATTTATTTATTTTATTTCTGGCTGCGTTGGGTCTTTGTTGCTGCGCACAGACTTTCTCTAGTAATGGCGAGCAGGGACTACTCTTCCTTGCGGTGCGCGGGCTTCTCATTGCAGTGGCTTCTCTTGTTGCGAAGCACAGGCTCTAGGCGCACACGGGCTTCAGCAGTTGTGGCTCGCGGGCTCTAGAGAGCAGGCTCAGTAGTTGCGGCGCTTGCACTTAGTTGCTCCGTGGCATGTGGGATCTTCCCCGACCAGGGCTTGAACCTATTTCCCCTGCATTGGCAGGTGGATTCTTAACCACTGCACCACCAGGGAAGTCCCCTCTTAGATTTCTTAGAGCCATACCACTGTGCTTTGATAATCTATCACTGTGTAACAATTCATCCCTAAATCTAGCAGCTTAAAACAGCAAACTGCATTATCTCTGAGGGTTAGGAGTCTGGATTGATTTAGTTGGGCGGTTCTGGCTCAAGGTTTTGTATGAGGTTGCAGTTAGATAACAGTCGGGGCTGCAGTCTCTGAAGTCTTGACTGGGGCTAAAGGATCTGCTTTCAAGCTCATCCAGATGACTATTGGCAAGTAGCTTTAGTTCCTTACCATGTGGTCCTTTCCGTTGGGTTGCTTATGATATGACTTCTCCCAGAGAAAGTGATCCACGGATAAAGATAGATCGAAAGGTAGATATATGAATAGATAGAGAGATAATCTCCCAAGATGGAGGATGGAGCTGAAATCTTTTTTTTTAAACAGGCTCTAATCACAGAGTCCCCCTTGCTGTGAAGAGTAATCCTCACAATGTAACATTTCTCCGCACAACACCTGTCATTCAAAGCACATATTTTAACTGTGTGAAAATTCTCTGTACCTGGGATGGTAAGAGGATTTCCTATCAGGTGCCTGGAGGAATGGTAAAGTTACATTCATGACGAGTAGCAAAGAGTCTATGACTGATCACAGATTTCTGCATTTGCGTATGAATGGTCTTATCGTAGCCCATCTGCTGTGAATAGGCTGTGCCCATCCTAAAAACTCTGTCTGTTTAGTGGTTCTGGGATCCCCCTAGGTTCTTTGACCATCGGCCCATTTGGACAAATGTGTAAGATGCCCAGTCCCAAGGATCTTGAGGAAGAAATGTCTCCATGCATTCTCTGCCCCAGACCTTGGAAGGTGAACTCAAATAGTTCACATAAAATAAAATTTCTCTTGTGCACCCTTTTTTTAAAAAATTGCATTTTAAATGGAAAAGGTTTAAATCAGAAGAATTTGAAAGAATTTATGAAGTTGCTACAAATATCCAATAACACACACTAGCATGAAGCAAATTGTATTTGAAAAGAAGCTCAAGAGGACAATAGTTTCTCTTAAAGCGAAGGGGGGAGAAACCTCCTGACACGATTTTATAAAACAAATATTTTAGGCATTCATGAGAACTAGTTCTGGAAGCTTGTGTAAAGAAAAGACATATTCTTTTCCAGCACCCACATAGCTGGGACTACCCTGTCAACAGTCTCCAGACTTCAGATAATTGGCCCCAAGATTTTCAAATACTTTAGCCAGATCCCTGGGGTAAAATATTTGCCATCTAAATGTCCTTTGCTTCTTTCAGTCATTTCTCTTTTTTTAGTATCTTACTTGCTTCTTTGTCTAATAATTAATCTTACGGATCTATGTAACCACGAATTTTTTTTTTCTCTTTTAGGATGAACATACAGTTTTAGGACAAAGACGAGTTTCTGTGATTTAGGATATGCTATATTACTCAACATTAAGTATCTTTATGATGGTATATGTAGGGGAGAGGAAGAAAAACATTTTTCTATACACTTGAAAATGAGAAGGAGTTAAGGAGTTACTAGTAATTAATGGTTCATCAAATCTCCCTTTAGGTTACTAGCTAACATTTAAAGTAGTATAAATAATTCAGTCAAGCAATTTTTGAACCCCATAAATATTTTCTAAATACTTACTCTGAACATTGTGTCAACAGTGGTGGCTATAAAGATTAATAAGGCAGAATCCTTGCCCTGAAAAACATACAATCTTATGAAGAAGGTAGGTACACAAGAATAATTTCCAATTTTTCTGTGATAATTGAGTAATATTGGATTATGGGTAAATGGGCATGCTCCCATTCCAAAAGAAATATGGTTTTAGATCTTCTAAAAAAATAAGATAAAGAATAACCTCTTCCATAAAGCTAAAGTAGAAATGGAAAGGATTGGGGTGTTTATACTTGGGACACCAACAGTCATATTTTACATAGCTCACAGTGTATGAAACATCACTCTGGTGGGATATAATGATCCCACATAAAGAAATTGAATCTCATAAAGATTATTATATTCCTGGAAAGCCACACAGCTAGTAAGAGTTAGAACCAGGACTCAACCTCAAATATTTGTACTCCAAATTCAAATATGCAGTATATGCAAGTAATTTTTCTCTATATCTATGTAAGCATCTTTGATGTCCAGGACAGCCCCACATGCAGGAGTACACAATTCAGTAACTCTATTTCCTAAGTTTTTTCATGTTTCTTCTTAAGAAAGAGAAATGACTCTAAAGTAATTATACAAACTTACTTAGTGGTTGTCAAGCTTCACTGAAGAGAGGAAGAGAAAGAAATGTCAGAGAGAAGATGAGATTAGCAGCACGACTCCAGCTTCTAAACGCTACAGGAGGTTACTGGTTGTAGTTGTATAATCTGCTCTAAAGGTATCTCAGAAGAAGACCAATTCTCAGCTGCTCAGGGAGGTTTTTAAACATAGTTCTGCCTGAAGGTCAGAGAGTAGAGCCAGTAACTTCAAAATCCCTATAATTACATGATTTCGGGGAAAGGGCAATAAAAACTTCTTTTTTATCCCAAGTAGAAGCAAAACATTGAGTGTCTAGGTTGCTGGTCAATAATGAATAGAATGAACTTTACTTTGTGTAACATTGTAAAACGGAGGCAATAATCTCAAACTTTTCTTCTGCCATTATTAAATTCTAGAGTTGGAGACTTGTGACAAATAACCCAGTCTTTTCTATGTTGTAACAGCCAACTTTCCCTGAGGAAAACAAGTTTAAATTTCAAAGACAAAAAGAGAAAGTGTTCCAAACGTATGGACACAAGAGGGGAAAGTGGCTGGGGGTGGTGGTGTGATGAATTGGGAGATCGCGATTGACATGTATACACTAATATGTATAAAATGGATAACTAATAAGAACCTGCTGTATAAAAAAATTAAATAAAATTCAGGGCTTCCCTGGTGGCGCAGTGGTTGAGAATCTGCCTGCTGATGCAGGGGACACGGGTTCGTGCCCCGGTCCGGGAAGATCCCACGTGCCGTGGAGCGGCTGGGCCCGTGAGCAGTGGCCACTGAGCCTGCGCGTCCGGAGCCTGTGCTCCACAACAGGAGAGGCCACAACAGTGAGAGGCCCGCGTACCGCAAAAAAAAAAAAAAAAAAACTCTGGCAGGAAATGGTGAAAGAGGAGGGTTTGGATTACTCTCTCTTCTCATGCCGTTTAGGTGCCCTTCAAGCCATTCAACTTCAGCAGATCATTATTTGCATCTACTTTTTTGAAGAAGCAGAGGTAAGGTAACACAGGCTTCCTTCACATGCTGCCCATCACCATGAGTTTCTCTGGATCTCTGAAGAGAAAGGGGCTTACTTCCTGTCCAAGGCAGACTCCCCATCTACACGTGATCTCATCCTCTCCATTCTTCTCTAGAGCCTTGTTCTCCATCGTGAAGTTCCAATCACCCTTGCTGACTTAACTTCTCCTCAACCTATAAACATGTTCTATTTTCCCCACCCCTGTCCTAATGTCCCATCTGCTTTTCTTCATTACCAACCCTTCACTTGAAAATCTAGGTCTACTCCTTCCACTCTCCTAAAATGGTTCTCCCAAAGGTCCCAGTGGCTTCCAAATCCACTGGCCTTTTTCTGTGTTCTCACCCTCTCTGATCTCAACAGCATCTGACACTTGACCACCTACTTCCTGCTGAAATTCTCTTCCTTGGAGTCTTGGACTCCCCTCCCTGGCCTTTGACCTCACTGTGATTCACAAACTTTTCTCTCTCTCCTACCTGTTAAATGAAGTGCTACTGAGGGCCTTCCTTGACCCTCACTTATGTTTACTCTTTTTGTGCTCTCTTTTGCAGAGCTTATCTCAACTCTTTTTCCTTTTTGCAAATGATTTCTAAAGTTATGTTTCCAATCCTGGCTTCTCTCCTCTTTCAACGCCTGAACTTCCAATTGCCTACCACATGCCTCCACACTCCAAAACAATTTAAAATTTAAAATCAAAGCAAAAGGAGTCATACCATCTCTGAAACTTGCTCACCTGGATTAATGCATTTCTAGCCTCCAAGAGCATTTAGGAGCACATTCAGCTCCTTGCTTTCTCTTGTTTCCTCCATGAATATAATCAGTGGGAAAAAAAAACACAACAGACCTTGGAACCAGATTGACTCGGGTTGAATCCGTCTTCTGCTGCTTTGAACTGTGACCTCAGACTAATTGCTTAATCTCCCTGAGTTTCTTCATCTGAATTAATCAAGCATCCATATTTACCAAACCTACATGTTGCACCAGTTAAATGAGATGTTTTACAAACCGCATGGTACATGCCTGACCTATAAAAATACACAAATAATTTTTCTTTTTTTAGTTTTGCTTACAAATATTCTTTCCTGTCTTAGCATTTTCTCTCTCTATGTCACCGACATTGTCACCACCTTAGTTTCGTGTCTCATCATCACTTGCCTAGATCATTGCAAATTTTTGAAAAATATTTTCTTGCCTGCACAATCTCCCATCCTCCTGTCCATCCTCCTTACTACTACCAGTGTTCTTTCTAGAGCACTGACATAATCTTGTGATGCCACATGGCTTACAGAATAGATCACAAGCTCCCCATGTTTGTATTTGAGTTACTCCAAAACCTGGTCTTTTTCAACCTTCTATAGTCAATACTCCATGTACAGCCCCCTGAGCCCACTGCCTTAGCCATACTGGGCTCTTAATTAGACATTCTTCACTTTCCCACCTCCTTACTTTTGCTCACTCAATGCCCTTTGTCAGCTAGGGTGTCCTAGGACCCAGTTAGGCCATAGAGCTATTAGACCTATTGTCTGCAGTTTAGTGAAGCGGTCCCGAGAGGAAACCATAGGAGGTAAACTTTATTTAACACAGATATTATGTGCCAGGAACATTTCTAAGTGCTTTGGAAGTATTAACTCATTTTGTTCTTATAAGGGCCATGTGAGTTAGGTACTATTATACTCCTAATTCAAAAGATTAAGAAACCAGGGCATCAAAAAAAAAAAAAAAGGGTATGTCATGTGCCCAAGGTCATAGTAAAGAACTAATAAATAGCAGAGCCAAGCTTCCAATACAGATGGTCCAGATAGTTAAGAGTCTGTGCTCTTAACTAGTCGCCATGCTGTCTATCCTAAACGTTTGCTGGGGCAGTGCCAAGGTCAGCAATTCCAGCTAAGATTTCCAGTCCAAGTGAAGCTATACACCGACAGGCAGGACCAAGATAGAATGCCAGACAGGTCAGGAATGAGATGCATTGATGTGTGAAGAGGTTCAAGGCTGACAGCTGCAAGATGAGCAGACAGGAGTGATGTCGAGCAAAGTTCAGGGGCTCATGACCTCTTTTAATGCAGTGTCCGCCATGACCTCTGTTGTGGTCAAGTTGAGATCGGTTCAGGGATCCAACGCAGGCAAGTCTATCTTGTTAACTGTTATTTATGTGTCCCTGTCCCCCATGAGAGATGAGCCTCCAGAGAGGAGGAATCATGTGTTCCTCATCTTTGTAGCCTCCACAGTATCTGCTGTAGCACATTTATTTAATCCACAAATATTTATCAAGTGCCTATATGTGTTATGAACACTGTAGAGTTTAGGACCATTCCATGGTTCCTTCCCTCAGAGTTGCTTTGGTGTTTTTCTCTAATTTAATCTCTAAATTGTACAAGACATCTGACTGCTACGAGCTTTCTCCACAGTCTTAGCAGAAGCTGTACAAATCACCTCAAAACTGCAAGGCTGTCTGGAAATGAATTAGGGCTGAGACTTGAAGAAACGACTCTGGGACTTTTAATTAGAAGTGCAGATGCATCACACAGATTCCTTGCCATTTGGCGAAGCCAACCTGATCCCAATAAAATTGCTACACTTGGCTCAATTACAAGTGTTGTGTCTTGTCCTTCTCTGTATTCCTCCTGGTGTCTTGCACAGATTCTAAATATAGTAGGTTTGCTATATATTCCAGTTGCTAAGAAATGTAAGTGAAAATTTCATACCTGAACACTTTCTCTTTTGTTTTTTGAATTTAACTATTTAATTCTATGAGAAAAGTGAAAATTCCAAAAGAGGATACAATTATAGCAAACCAGTAAATAAATAAACAAAATAAGATATAGTGGCAACTGTTGCTATAAAAATACTGAAATAACCACCAAAGAGATTTTTTGGTGAATTCCTAAAAGTGATAGTTAAACCACTTAACTAAACTTTGTCTTAGATGACCAGCTACATTTTCTAAAGCCTCATGCTAGAAAAATGAGAGGCATGTTTTTACTTTTAATGATTGTTCCTCACACTGCATTTGCCCTATTTCAAGACAATAAGAAACATCTTTGCACGGTGTAAGTAACAACATGGCTGTTGATGATAACAATAATAGAAACATTTCCAGTTCTCCCAAACTGTAGGTCAGCCAACCTCCTGCGAAGTGTTCTCCACTTCTCCATTTTTCTAGCGATATGACTGGTGTAACAAGTGGTCTCAGGATTTTCCCGGTTGTAGAGAAAGAGTTCGTATGTGGCTGCTCTGGTTCAGTTCTCACAGCTCTCCGAGGAACACAGAAAAGAGCTGGATCCAGCAGCCTTCTCAGCCAAAACCTCAGGAGAAAACGTGAGAGGAGGGTGGTGCAATTAAAGCCTTCCTGTATGGTGCAGTTGCAATGTGGTTGAAGGAACTGGTCAGAACATCACTTTTCTTTGTTACAACATTTTTCATTTAAGGAGCTCAGACATCTTTGGCCTCCAGAAATTCCCATTACGTGGATGGACACAGTAACAAGTACAGGGCAGAAAAATCACCCAGGTATTCATTTAGTTTGCTTAGTAAAGGCAGAGTTTGGATCACATCTTACGTTTGACCTCTTCAAAATGTTTTCCCCTAAGAAATAATTTCCCCATGCATTATGGACTGTTTACTAAGTGATAGGCTCTATGTTTCATATTTCCATAAGTTAACTTGTTTAATATTATCAACAACCCTGAAAGGTAGCTTTTATTGTCTCAGCTTTTTCTTTTTTTTTTTTTTTTTGGCTCCGTTGGGTCTTCGTTTCTGTGCGAGGGCTTTCTCTAGTTGTGGCAAGCGGGGGCCACTCTTCATCGCGGTGCGGGGTCTTTCACTGTCGTGGCCTCTCTTGTTGCAGGGCACAGGCTCTAGACACGCAGGCTCAGTAGTTGTGGCTCACGGGCCTAGTTGCTCCACGGCATGTGGGATCTTCCCAGACCAGGGTTCGAACCCATGCCCCCTGCATTGGCAGGCAGATTCTCAACCACTGCGCCACCAGGGAAGCCTTATTGTCTCAGTTTTATAAATGAAGACACCAACTGTCTGAAAATAAGTAACTTCCCCAAGATCATTCAGCTAGAAAAATGTGGAAGTGAATTTTGAATGTAGACTGTATGGATACAAAGCCCATGGTCTTTACACTATAGGAAGCTACTTATCCATGGACACCCTACTCCCACCCACACATATATTATCACCTTCCCCCTCAGGCATAGTCTTATTCTTTGCCTTGGTTTTTAAAAATCTTGTTTTTCAGTAAATTTATTCTTAAGAACTGAAGGGGACTTCTCTGGTGGCTCAGTGATTAAGAATCCACCTGCCAATGCAGGGGACACGGGTTCGAGCCCTGGCCCAGGAAGATCCCACATGTCGTGGAGCAACTAAGCCTGTGCGCCACAACTACTGAGCCTGCACTCTAGAGCCCACGAACCACAACTACTGAAGCCTGCATGCCTAGAGTCCGTGCTCCGCAACAAGAGAAGCCACCGCAATGAGAAACCCACGCACTGCAATGAAGAGTAGTCCCCGCTCGCTGCAACTAGAGAAAGCCTGAGTGCAACAACAAAGACCCAACGCAGCCAAAAAATAAATAACTAAATTAATTAATTAAAAAAAGAAAAGTACTGAAGAAGAGAGCTCCATAATTTGATTTCTGAAAAGTAATCACCAGTGTTACAAATGCTCTTTCTGTATTAAATTTTATGGGTCCAAACTACTTCAAGATATATATGTAATAATGTACTTTGAGAAAAATTAGAAAATACACAAACATTTATAATTTAGGATCCACTGAAGTCTGGTTTCAAACTCAGTATTCAGCCAAAATTTACTGTGGCTTCAGTTTCAGACTTAACTTTCGTTTCTGAAAGTCAGAATAGCTGATTCTATAACGTGGCATCAGTAACATAAACAAGGTATGTTATTCAGATTAATATTAGTATCTGAATATTCAGTTTCAAATATAAGTGATTATAATATTTATGCATTATATCTCTATAATATAAGCAGTCTAGAAATAAAATATTATAATGAAATTTATAATATATGTATTTATAGAAATATTATAACGCTTTTAATATGAACATTCTAGAAAGTACTTAGAGTAAAAGTTCACTTGTGTGCCTTTTTCAGATTTTGTCAGCTGAAGCATAAATGCATTCTGACTTCTGAGAATAAAACGCTGCAATAATTAATAATGTTTGTAAGCTTATGAATTTTATGTACCCAAAATGTCCTTTAATTATTAAGAAACTTCAAATATTTAAAGATTGACAGTTATTGTGAATATAGATCCATAATTCCTTGTCCCAAATTTCTCATGGAATGCAGAAATATTCAGATTTTAAGAAGGTAATACTGTACATTACATGTACTGTATCTATCAATTCTTCCAGAGGGTAAAAATGGGGGACTGGGAAACAAAATAATGAAACACATTACTGCCTAGTAAAATGCATGAATGCTTCTACAAAGCTTCACATCAGATCAGACAAATTTTGCAGCCAAATGAGTTACGAAAATATTTTCATTTCTCAGAGCTTTTGGATATTTAAATTCCAGATTAAAGATTGTGGACTTTTTAAAAGGAGACATTAGCAAGATAGCTTTAGGAAAAATAATAAATGTTTTACAAACAAATGTTCAGACACATAAAAGTAGTAACTTAAGACAGAAAAAGAGAGATAGATATTGTTAACATCATACCATAATGCTAATCTAATAAAGTCGTTTTGTGAATGAGGATTCATAACATTAAACAAAAACCGTCTTTTAAAATAGTATTTAAGTCTTTGTTAGTATTTAATTCCATTTTAGGCTATTTTTTTCAAAAAGAAGCCTCTATTTGTGATTTCTTTGTACCTTGTGAGGATGAATTAAAATAATTCAATGTTACCATATATAAATTCTGCAAGGATAAAAAGCTCTATAAGTATGTACAATAACATTCATGATGAAGATAACATGCATGAAGGAAAGAAGATAACCTTAGAGAAAGATGAGATACTCAAAATATACCTTGTATTCACTATTTAAACTTCAAAACAATAGACTTTGTAAGAATGCTTTATAACAGTGGTCCCCAACCTTTGTGGCATCAGGGGCAGGTTTCGTGGGTAGCAGGCGGCAGGGGGCTGGGGGGGGAAGGTTTAGGCGGTAATGTGAGCGATGGGGAGAGGCAGATGAAGCTTCTCTCACTTGCTTCTCACCTCCTGCTGTGCCGCCCTGTTCCTAACAGGCCGAGGACCAGTAGAGGTCCGTGGCCCAGGGGTTGGAGACCCCTGCTTTATAAGATACTTTCTTATGGTTTTGAGTCCATGGACTCAAAAAATGTATGCAAAAGGTTAGCTAAAATGATTGGTATAACTTGCCAACTATGAAAAGATGAAGGATTTTTCAGACTTAACCACACCATGAATCCTAGGTACAAATTTTCTTCCAGAAAATGTTACTGAAAAACGTTTTCTGCTTTGCACAAGAAAAGTGAGTGATGTTGCTTGAAAGGGGGCATCTCTCCAATAACACAAATGTAGGCTCTAGAACAATCTAACAGCTGACTGTGCTAAGAAATTATTGTTCCTGAACTGTAACAGCAAACTTATAAAATTTGTCTAATTTTTAATAATAAAATTATAATCATAAAAAAGTTTTTAAAAATAACACTTCAGATTTATTTTTGTATCCCAGAAGTTGACTCTATAATGGTGATATTAAGCTTCAGCCCCACCAAAAACAGATTTTAATACATGGCCACTTGTGTATACTTGGTCACTTATATATATTTGAAATATATATATACATATCACCAAATATTTGGTATATATATAATTATTATTTTATAAACAGAATCATAATGTGCATTCTGACTAAATCATTCTTTTATTATTGGATAGATTACCTTTGCTGCCCAATTGAAGTGTCAAATGTAATTTTCAAGTTTGGACTATAAAAAACTGTATAGTGACAAATTTTGACAGATTTTTTGACAGATTTTACTGATGAAAAATCAACTACTGTTTATCTAAATCCTATTATGTGTCACATATTGAACTAAGTACCTTCAACCAATAACTCTGTGAGAGAGGAGGTTTTAGTATTATTCCAGTTTCACAGATGAGAAAATTGAGGCTCAGAGAGATTTAAATGTTGAGTTTGAACCCGATTCTTTTTTACTTCAACTTTACTGTTCTTTTCACCGTATCAATGTTGTTTTTCAAAACTGAGTAAAGAGGGAGGAAGAATCTTGAAGACCCCAAGTGTTGACAAATTATCTTTATTATAATACGATTTAAATATATATATATATATATAAGACTAGGTAAAACTCCTAATTATTGTGGCTCTCATATGACAATAAACCAAAGCAAATTTATAAATCAAAGTCAAATAAAACCAACACAATATAAATCCACAATATTAACATAATGGTTGATGTAGTTTTGCTGAAACTAAATTGTCACTTTTGCATTAAATAGTGGAAAGATGGATTTTGTGGGTTTTATTTTACTTATCTACATGATTTCTTTGCTTTCCCACATGATGAATCCTTTGATGCACTGCCATTAGCACTGCAGTTATTTTTTCTTTTTGATATTTGACTATCACTTATTATTTTGTTTTACTAGTAATTTTAATAATGTCCTGAAAAATACAATAATTAGAACAATTTTGTAAAATTTTACAATTTTAAATATGCTAATGTTAATAAACTGTCATAAGTTGGAATGTACATACAGAGACACAATATATACACTAGAATCCTGCTCTAAGATAATAAGTTATCAACCAGAGCAGTTTCTCTTGAGTTCAACCAGTCTATACACCATGCTCAATGTAATGCTTCAATTTTCCTACCACTTTTCTCTATTCAAACTACTGGGAAATCTTTACTTGTGCAACATATCATGATTTTACTTGGCTTGCTATTAACCCCATCATAAACAGAAATGCAAATGAGGACACTGAAATCATATGATGCTACTCAGGTATAACGTAGTCATTCTGATTTTTCAAAAGATACTTGTTTTAATTGTTTTAGGTAACAAAAAGAAGCACAAAATTAAAAAAAATGCTCTTTGAACTTCCAGACTCCTGAGAAGACAAACATGGACATAAACATAGGTACCATTAGATGTTAGTAAGTGTGCTGTAAAACAAAACAAAACAAAACATCTATCGTTGAATATGTTTGGGGAACTCATTACCACGTTAAAGGCTCTGAGAAATTCTCGTTAACTTCGTTTGGTTTATGTAGTGCAGAGCAGCCAAGAAACGCCTCAGTTCAAACTGGAATGCATTTTGGTGAATGCCACTCTAAACAACAATATACAGGGCACTAGAATCAATACAGCTAGAGAGAATCTCGTAATTTCAAGGACTGATCATCTTGAAATATTGACTGATGAATTGTTTTTAACTCAGACTTTACAAAAAATTCTTTTCATAGCTCAGTCTTCAAAGGTTTATAGAAATCAGTTATCTGTTTATACCATATTAAGCAGCTAGTAATAATATCTGGGTTTCACTCTTATTTTAGAGAGAAAAATTGTATCTTTCATTGTGAATATGGCCACAGTGCCTAGTACAGTGTCTCGCCTGTGGTAAACACGCACTAACTGTTTGATATTTGACTGTTGATGCAATTTCTCTATGCCCCAATTGTAATTCACAGGCGTGATTTCTTCGATAATAACCAAGACCATAGGGACCGAAGCACATGATTATAAGTGACAAAGCCATGGTACTGGCAGGAAACTCTAGCCCTGTTCCTATTGAATAAATATGAATAAAATTTATGGTATATGCATGAATAAAATATACAGGACATTTTTATTTATGAATACAATAAACAGGGTTGGAAAGAACACAGGATGTATTTTTAGCCTGTATTTTCCCTTCTTATGAGACTGGATGATTTGATGCTTCATGTTTTAAAAAGATGTTTTCATTTCCTTTGAGATTTTTATAAGTTCTTTTCATTTGGGAAAAACTGCTACCTCCTGTGGCACATAGGTCTGTAGGAGCTGCTGTGGATTTTGGCCCTGGGGATGTAGGCGTTATTGTGCATTTCTACGATAAATTTTCAGGGATATTAACTTGCCTGTAAAAATATGCCTGTGGGCTGAATCTTGGCAGTTAGCATTTTAGTAAGAGAATATATTACTAATATCTGAATGTCTAAACAAGTAACACATAGGTAAGCTATTTTAAAAATTGAGTGACAAAAAAATGGGCTGTCATTGCTACCTTTTGAATGTGTTTGGCTATAACTAAATATCAACTTTAAATTTATTTTTTAAAAAACATTTGAGAAGTAAGGATTTGAGTTAGCCCTGCATTGGCTCACCTCATCATGAAAAACAAATAACTCAAATCCTTCATTTGGAAAACTGGTGACACTGAGCTACACTCTGAGTCAATATTAATACCTATTGACTTAGGTTCTCGGGTTTAAACTTTGAAGGATAGCAGTGATTTGGGGTTCTCATTATGACTTCCCTTTTTCTTCATTAATTTAGTTAGTTTAATAAGTATGTATAGAGAGTATTTAACATCCCTAGCTTTGTCCTGAAAGTCTACAATGGCAGCACCTAAGAACCGGAGGGCATTAGCTTTGTTTAACAGGTGACTGTAACTTGAAGTGAAGATGAAACAAATACAAGTAAACCACATTGTAATGTAAGTCCATTGTTCAGAGGTATTGCCATTAATAGTTTATGGAAAGGGAGACAAATGAACTAATTAACCCACAAATTGAAAAAACCAAATGAATAAATAATAAGCATATTGGGAAGATAGTTTAGTGTAGTGAAAGCTTCATGCTTTGAATCCAGACTGTACCACTGCCACCTAATCTCTTTCAGCCTTAATGCCTTCTTTTGTAAAATTGGGATAATTATAGCTACTTTGCAGGGTTGTTGTAAGGATTAGACAAATACAAATGCTCAATAAATAGGGACTATATGATGAATATTATTTTCATGGCCAAGTCTCCGTTGGAGTTTCATGGCAAGTACTATGGGTAGTACTCAGTAAGGGAAGGTTTATGTAGTGCAGAGCAGCCAAGAAATGCCTTGTCTTTGCAAAGGTAAGAGCTGCATGAGCAATAGACAGTAGAAAAGGCAAGGGAAGAAGCTTGACTTTAGGAAGAAGCCTTTCTTTGATCTCAAAACCTACGCGCTAAAGTCACATGGTGTTACCGGTCCAAACTTGGGTCCCCTTGCCTGCTGCACAGCAAAGCCAATCTTCTGACACTGGGCTGTGGTAAAGGAAAGTACAGCATTTATTTGCAGGGCACCAAGCAAGGAGAATGGGCAACTTGTGCTCAAAAGACCTGAACTTCCTGATGGCTTACAAGGAAGGGTTTTTAAAGGCAACATTTGGGGTGAGGGCTGCAGCTCATGGACTTTCTTCAGACTGGTTGGTGGTGAGGTAACAGGGTGATGTTTCTGGAATCTTAATCATTAACCTTCTGGTTCCAACCAATCTGGGGTCTATGTGCTTGTAGTCAGCATGTAGTCACCATCCTCTACCTGGGTGAGAGTCTTAGTTTCTGCAGAACAACTCAAAGATATACATCAGATTCGTATGCACATCCCTTGGGGAGGAAGTAGGACCCTGTTTTAATACTGAACTATTGTTCAAGCTATCTTGCTTGACTACTTTTCCTTTGTTTCTGCATTCCCTCACTTCTCTAATTAGTAACTGCTTGAGTCTACTCTTTGGGACTCAGGGAAGGCCTAGAAAATTAAAGCCTTTTTCTGCAAACAAGAAACAGGAGACCCAGAGGTGCTTTTGTACCCAGGAAGGCCCCATAGGGTCCTGCTTTGTTTCAATCTCCCCTTTTCTTTGATATTCCTCAAGCTTGAGGGGAACTGGGGTATGACAAGAAAGGGAATAAAGTTTTGGATAGAGAGGTTAATCATAAACTTGGCAAGGGAGCTCCATTTTAGGGAGACTTGGTTTCAACGGGACGATCGTAAATCCAAAACCTCTGCATTTTCACAGTCAGTAGTATAGTACATTGTTTTTAACACCATGTTTCAGTGGGATGTGGTTATTAAGACTAAAATTTCTTTTGTCCAGAACTGAGAAAGAGCTGACAGGAGACCTGTTGCAAAACTAATGAAGGAAAATAATCAGACTATGGAAAAACTCATCTGTTATTGGCCATATTTTCATGTTTTGAAAAATATACTGGTTTATCATCCAATCACACATGAAGTTGAGCACTAGGCTTGGTGTTTTCAAAGACATGATCTCATTTCATCCCGACAACAGTGTTGGGAAGTGTGCACGATTATCCTCATTTTAACTGTGATAAAATAGGCTCAGAGAGACTAGCAGAGCCAGGATTAGAATATAGGTGTTTGCCTTTAACCACGATCTTGCACATCACATACATGTCCATATTCCTATCACGTATCACAATGAATTTATACTCCGTTCTTAAATATCCAAAGGATAACTGGGGGAAGGGCACAGAGGGTGGGGGAGTCAAAGCGTGGAGGGAGATCAGGAGCTATTGGGGTGGAGATGGGAGTAGAGTAGATAAACAGAGAGACTGAAATGGGGATGGGTAGGGGGGAGACCATCAGACATATTCTAAGATCATGGTCCAAGGTGCTATTAATTCACCAATCCTGAGGTTCTCATCGAGACCCCAGAAACATATTTCCTATTTTCTCATTTACTACAACATCTCACAATTGGAGGGGGGTGCATAATTTGATATTGTGCTGATTTCTATGATAATCTTTGATACCTGTTTTTGAGATAAGCAGCTGCTGAAACTCCATCTCCTCCAGCAAGTTTTCCAGGATGGCCGCCAAGGAGCAAGGACTCCCAGCAGCTCCACCCAGTGCAGACGTTGGTGAACCCCTTTGACTCCTTCACATTTGTCACTCTTCCTCTTCAGGCCAGCTGACCTTTCTGTTTATTCACAGTAAATCTTACCCCTTTATTCAACACTGACAATAACATCTCTTTTATCGTCCTCATAGTGCTATCTGGTTATCTGTCTGCCTCATCTTGGAAAACAGAACTTCCTATCTACTGAAAGACTTGGGAAAGATCTTGAATTTGCAAACCTGTGAGCGTTTCCATTTCAAGGATGGAGGCAGAGCTCCCAGGAGCCAAACTGGCCTGTCACTGAAGCTTTGGGATATTGTCTGGACTCCTTTCTCTCTCTGAGTTTCCAGGTTCACTCTTGTATGATATAGGCGAAGTTTTCAAAGACAATGAATTTCAGCCAAGCAGAGCCCCGGCCTCGAAAGCCTGTGGTGTGACACTGCAGTCTAAGCCCCTGCCACTGTCAACAAGAGCATCTAGACAACCAGTGAAAAAAGTTGAAAGCAGATTATAGAATTAAGCATAATTTTAAAGCCTATTTTACTTTATTACATAAGGAACCCATGTTTATTGAACAAACTTTGGAAAATGGAAACATTTTGATATGATTAATTGATAACAAAGGCAGAGGCATCTCTTAGCTGGTTTGGGGACACTCTCCACTTTCTCTGCTCCCATTAAAGGACAGATGTGATAAGAGGAAGTTCTTTTTCCTCTTTCTTTTTTCAAAACCTCATCTTACAGGGAGTGGCAGATCTAGAATTTTACACAGAGGGGCCTAAGGGCCATGTCCTATTATTATAAGGAGAGGGTTAAAGCCGTGAGTTTGCATAGCACTTGACATGAGACGTAGAACACATATTATTCATTTTAAAGAATGGCTCACGGAGGTGTTTTGGAATATAACGTCCTCCTAAGCCATACTCCTAGTGTCAAAATTGCTGCAGAGGAATATTCAAGAGAGTATTCAGTTATCTATTCAGTAAACAAGCATTTATTGAACACTTCTATGTGCAATGTCATTAGGTAGATTCTAAATGAAAAGGGAGACAAAGAAATGAACAAACTTTGGTCCCAGCCTTTATAGGATTTTTAAATAACAAAAAAGATTTGTTTGACATTTAGGTCATTTTCTACTAAAAATAATACTGTGATGAAATCCCTGTGGTTAAATTCTTTTGCACATATATAAATACTTCCTTGGAATACATTTTTAGAAAGGGATTTGTAAGGTGTCATTTTGATGATTTTAGAACTTATGATAAAACAACCAGACAAATCCATGAGACATAGATAGAATTTAATGGATTGTTATTTTAATACCTACAAGAGTTGGGTGGCTCCAAAACTTTAAAAATATATAAAAAGAATACAAGCGTTTGACTCAAAAGAACTTTACATATCTTGAAAGCCAAAGAAATACAAAATCAAATGAGGCAGTTTCAAGAGTGGGTGTCACAAACCTAATATGGCTTGAAAATTAGGGGATAAAATGATTCAAATCTAAGGTCCTTGGCTAAGTGACCACCTTTTGTTTTAAACGATGAACTCTCTGTTAGATGCTATAAATAGGACTCAGTATGCCAGGTGCCCCTCCCGTGTTACAAACAAGGATCCAATGTTGTCTCAGCCTGGACCATCTGGTCCTTATGAAGCTTTGGCAAGCTGAAAAGACAATGTAAAAATTTCATGGGGAGGTAACCATCCAAACTGTGAAGGATGACATAATTACTTCCTTGGTGGTTAAGCATCTTTCAATTCCAAGAAGATTTAGAAAGTTTTTCATGGTATTAACATATTTTGCGTTAGGAAATCTGTGTATACTTAGTATTTTTGAGATGTTTGGAATTTGTTAACAGATCAGTTTTTTGGTTACCACTTTCAAACCGCTAATACACGACAGATTTAGACTTGTGATTTAAGTTGAAATCTTATCGAGATGATATATAATACATAATAGAGTAGCTAAGAGATCTTAAAGTTCATTGTACTTACAAGTTTATTTTATTTTATTTATGGTTTATTTGGTACCGGGAAGATTTTGTTTGTTAAATCAGAAAATTATAGTGTAAAAAAAACCTATATTTTAAATTTGTAAATAGAATTTAAGATGTTCAAAGGAGTTCCTTTAACTGTAAATGAGATCAAACATTAAGTGATGGCCCTCAGATGTGACTGAAAATATTTACTGAACTTAGAATATTATTTGTAAACTGAATTTAACACCTTAATTTAAAAAACTACTGTTTAGAAATTTGTAACTTTAGTTTAGAAATTCTGAATAATTCTTTCTACACAAAAAATCCTCCCTGTAAGATTTTTTTTTTTTAATGTGACTTTTAACACAGGATTAATACAAATGAGCAAGGCTAGGCCTTTGATAACTACTGGGTTGTCTATGTCTGAAGTTTCAAACTCTTTATTCCTGATTGAGTTATTCCTATGATACACTTACAAGCTGATTGGCATAATAGAGTTTTAAGTAAAGAAAATAAATTATTTAAAGATACATAATTTTCTTCAGTGAGGATATAAATACATGTTTTGAATTCAGAGATTCAAAAGAAACTTACTGATTGAAAAGTTTTCATGCTATTCGGGAGAAAAGAAAGAATTGAGATGACTTTATGAAAAAACTAATTAAAGAGTTGTGAAATAGGCCCCATAGGAAAAGGTTTAAAGGTCTGGAATATTTAAACTAGAGAAAACCAAGGTGAAGTGTCTCAACAAAGTGGGTTGACTAAATTTGGCTTATAAATACTGGTTGAAGTACCTACAGCAAATTCCCCCCTCTCTCTGCCCACATTAAAGCAAATAAAGCTAGTTTTTTATTCTTGAACTGGCCTATTAAGTACAGAATATGAGGATCTCTGGATATAGGAAGAGATATTCTATGAATTATTTGTTAAACAGATATTTTCTTTCCATTAGAGAGAGTGCAAAGAAAGAATAAGCTTAAACTACAGCAAGAAGATTATAGGTGGACATTGAAAAAAATTTCAGATCTCAGATGGCATTATACAAATAATGAAAAAAATTTCAGATCTCAGATGGCATTATACAAATAATGTATTATTTCTTTTTGCTGGGAAAAGGAACTAAAATACATGGAGACTATTCTTTCTTGATTAGTAGAGACAACCATAAAAAGATGCTGAGAAAACTCACAGGGTAAAGGTGAAAGGGAAGGAAGGGAGGATTCGTAGCCCTTGGGCATAGTCAAGTCCTAGGCAAAATTTTAGAGGGCAAATTCGGCCATTTAGCTCTTCCTACTTCCCCACCTCCCATTCAGGTCCCAGGAAACTAGCTCCTCAGGACTCTCACGTTCATAGTCCCTGTTCTGAACCACATGGTCTTACTCTAACCAACTTGTCCTCATCCCTCAGGGCTTTGCTTTTGATTAGATAAAAACCTGCCCAGGACCTCCCTGGTGGTCCAGTGGTTAAGACTCCACGCTCCCAATGCAGGGGGCTGGGGTTCGATCCCTGGTCAGAGGACTAGATCCCGCGTGCCGTAACTAAGAGCCCACATGCTGCAACTGAAAAAAAAAGATCCTGCATGTCGCAGTGAAGATCCGACATGCTGCAACTAAGACCCAGCTCAGCCAAATAAATAAATGTTTTTTTTTTTTAAAAAAAAAACCTAAACAAAACGAAAACCTGCTCATCTGACAAACAGTGCTTATTAAGGTGTTAATGAGTACCCCTTGGCTAATGTTATCTTTGCTCAAATAGCACATTTACTTTATAATCAGATTCTTCTGAGTATTTATAATTTCACTCAAAGCAATGACTTTAACAATAGAATTCTCTGGAACTTTTTTAGATCTGTGTGGGTAAAGCAGACTTGAGGAGATTAAATACTCCATGTATACAAATAATTATTAAGCACTTCCTTTATTCTACATAGATTAGATAGTGATAAGTGCAAAATAGACAAGTAAAGCAAGAAGGTGGGGTAGAAAGTGTTGGTAACATTGGGAAGTCAGGTGGGGAAAATTTTCAATTTTAAATGGGAAGGTCTTATTGAGAGGACATTCACATACAGACTTGAGGGTGGTAAGGGAGTAAAAGCCATGCGGATATCTAGGGAAAAAGTATCCCCAAAAGAGAACAGCAAGTACAAGGGTCTTGAGACAGGAGCTAGCCAGGTGTGCTTAAAGAACAGCAAGGAAGGACATATGACTGGAACAGAGTGAGCAAAGGTGAGAGCAGTAGGAGATGAGCTCAGAGACATAACAGAGTGCCAGTTATGAATGACCTTATAAGCTGACTTGCCATTGATGGAGAAGGAGACTGTGGGAGGAGCTGATCTGAGGAGGAAATATCAAGAACCCAACATGCGACATGTTGTGGAAATGTCAAGGAATTATTTTACCTATGAGTCTAGAACTCAAGAGAGGTCCAAGTTGGGGCTATAATTTTGGGATATATATTTAGCCAAATTATTTATAAATTTGGGGTTTATATCTATATATCTATATCTATCTATAGATATAAAGATATATCTATATCTGTAGACATAAAGAATTGTGAGGATTGAGCCCTGGGGAATACACCAGCATTTCTCTGTGACCCAAACAGGGCAGCTTGGCCTTATCTATTCTCCACTAGCAATCTCATCCACAAGGCTTAAACTGTCCTAGTTCCATCTCAATAAATTTAAAAGACCCTGTGGGAATACACCCAACAATACTGTATGAGTTTATTACAGTAGCTGCTGTGACATGTGGTTATTCCTTGGGGAGCAGTGTTTTGATCCATTTCATTTGCTCCAGACACCTTCCAGTACTGATATATTTCAGGACTGAGCACAGTCATGCTCTAGACATCTTCCAGTCCAGATATTTTCCATTCCTTGAAAGGTTACAAATTATGATAGCAATTTCCTTACCATGAAATAAGAATTTAACAGCTACTTCACAAGATCATCTTGATAAAATAGAGAATGCACCTAGTATCTGGGGGCATAGTGTAAAATCCACAAATGTTTATTATTTCTTTTCCCAGATACAGTCTGGAAGACATTTTGGTTTTGGTTTTGTTTTTTTTTTGGTTTTTTAAAGCTAAACTATAGTTGATTTACAATATTGTGTTAGTTTCAGGTGTACAGCAAAGTGATTCTGTTAAACATATATATATATTCTTTTTCAGATTCTTTTCTACTATAGGTTATTTTAAGATATTGAATATAGTTTCCTATGCTATATGGCAAATCCTTGTTGTTTATCTATTTTATATACAGTGGTGTGTATCTGTTAATCTCATACTCCTAATTTATTCCTCTCCCCCTTTCCCTTGAAGACATTTAAAAAAAATCCATTGGACCAGAGTGTAAAGATATGTTTCAGAAAATCGCCTAATGGTACCTGCAATTATTAAAAAAAAAAAAAGAAGAAGAATGTGCAAGGAACTTCCAAGATTATCTTGGATTGTACAAAAATATTAAATGCATAATCTTCTCTCCCTTTGTATTGTAATGCTTTAATGCTTTGTATCACTGAAACAGTTCTTTATACTGCTCAAATTGTGTCAACAATCCTGTTAGCAATAATATTTGTGTTAATCTTACAGACTAGTAATAAAAATCTAGGCTTTTAGAAGAAAGAGAACTTTCCTAACATGGTGCTCCATCATACTTGTAACATAGCACTGCTTACCTAGCGGTCATTAGATTATATATTAATGGATGTCTATGTGTTCCTTTAACAACTATTATTTGAAGGATTTAACATGTACTGGGCAGTGTACTAGCCATTGGAAATTCGTTGTGAATAAAACACCATCTGTGCCCTGGGAAAGATTTTTTTTTTATTGGAGTATCGTTGCTTTACAATGTTGTGTTGGTTTCTGCTGTACAGCAAAGTGAATCCTGAAAAAGATTAATGTATGGTGAGAGTGAAGAATAAAATAGAGTATGGCAAAATTTACAGTAGGAATAAGTTCAATGCACTATAGAGGACAAGAACACCATGATTTCCCCCCAAATCTGCCATAACTCATTGAAGATTTAATTTATTGGAGGTCTAGATTCTGGTGTCACAACTCTATGAGTAGCAGATAATTTCAAATATAGCTTTGAGATGGAGTAGCTCATTAGTATCCTTAAAGCTTCCTTTTTCCTTTCTACAACCGGAAGTATGAATATGAATGCCTGATTCTAACCCAAGTTTGGCCAGCAACAAAAAGGATAGGTATTACGGTCATTTTGTAAGTCAAGCCTGAATCACTGTTTTAATGAGTAAATTAAAAATCACTGTTTTAATGAGTAAATCTTTCTGCAGATCTTTTTGTAAAGGTGCAAGAGTATAAATGTCTTGGCTAAAGAACACCAGCCTTGCTTTCCTCCAGGAAAATCAGATCTCTTGAAAGTATTTTGATTTTCTCCCTGGAGTATTTACATTCAGTGGTTCCTGGAAGCAAAATCTCTAACTGGACATAGCTCCTGTGTGTGATAAGCTCTTAAGCCATTTCACGGTTAGTATTTTTCACCTGAATTTCAAGGTAAATTGCTAGCCTCTCTCAACACTTACTGAGCATGTACAGGTCTGGGTTCTGTGGGGTGAGGAACCTGATAATATTCACCTCATAGCCTCACACATTTCTTTCTGGACTTTGTGAATTCTCTTTGATCAATTTTCAACCACAGAGGTCTTTGTGATCTCTGTTCATGGAGGTTTACCATGTGACGCTCATTAAGGCAAGAGAAAGGCAATAATTAAAACTCAGCAATACTCTGAAGCACCTAGAAATGATCCATACTTAGTGGGGAGCAGCCTTATTCAAAATTCCTTGCTGATTCACTGACAAGTAACTTCAGAAAACATCCCTGAAAAGGCTGACATTTCCTACTTTTGAAAACATTAAGTAATTCAATAAGGTTGAATTAGGGGAAAAATTCTGAGGAAAATAGTCATGGTTTTAAATTATTTCCTGTTTTTTTTTTTTTTTAATTTAGGAGTATACTTTACATTTCAGTGGGAAAGAATTATTACAGTTTTTGCCTAAAATAAAAAACGTCTCCTTTAAAGCTAGGCTTGTACTGTAATAATTTATCTTGCATATTTTCCAATGAAAAATACTACTCTAACACTCAAATTCCTATCCTTCTTGCTTCTTCCTAGACGTCAGTGAGTGTATATATAGATTTGCATTTTGAAGTGGATTTGAGATTTTTAATCATGCTTATAATTTTGTTAATAAAGATAAAGCACGTACTAATGAGGTCAATTAGTGAAGGCCTTAGAAACCTGGACTTAATAAATGAGCTATATTGTATGTGTTTTTTTACATTCTCTCTGTTAGACTGTCAGTTACTAGAGATCAGGGACTGAAATCATTAAGTATGCACAGACCCGGCACATAATGGAAGCTCAATAAATAATTCTTGAACTGGACTCTCAAACAGGCCCTAAATCAATTAGACTATGGATAAGTAAGAATAGAAATGAAAATTAAAAATAAACGTATAACTCTGGTCATATATTTCTTTAAGATATGGATATGCCCCAGCACTATATATAGGATGACTAAGGTACTATAGGTAGGAGGTAATGCAGACCTCCAGGGCAGTAATACATTTTATGAGCAAACCAGTCTGAAAGTAGATTTTTGTTGTTGTTGTTGTTTTCTTGGTTGTTGTTATTTCTCGTATCTGCAATTAAATGAACCGAACTGCTGCATCCAACAATTTTCGGTGCTTATTCTCTATTTAAAACCATATATAGCAAGATTCCCAGAGCAGTGGAGTCTTGTAATGGTTTCACTTCTTTCCTCTCTCAACAGCTGTGTGTCCGTGTGTGTGTGTGTTTGTGCGTGTGTGTGTGTGTCTGCTTTTTCACATCATTACTTATCTATTTAATGGGGAAAACTTCTGAGAAAAATCATTGTAAGACTGAATTTTGCCTGCTGTGACAAACTAAAAAATCTGAAAACAAAAATGAATCCGTTTCAGCAACTCATCTCTTGCTTCACTTTCCAACACTGGATCTATCTGCAAAATTTAAAAGTTTTAACTTAAATGTTGTCTTTCCCTAAAAATATACAGTATGAGAAGAAAGTATAATAAGACCGTACGATGAATGCAAAGGCTTTTGTTTGTACCAGGTTTCCAGGTTCCACATTAATGCATATGAGCTAACATCATTCAGAATGTCTCCCTCTAAAACGTTGGGCTCATTCTATCCTCTTTGGCCAGAGGACAGTCTTGGGTGTGAGGAAGAGGTCTTTTGAAAACAGCTCCTTTCCAGTTTTTCCTTTCATTAATTGATTAAGTCCATAACTATTTGTTGAGTGCTTACTAAGTATCCCCTCCACTACAAGGACACAAAGATGAAAAAAGCTAGGTCCTTCTCCTTGGAGCAATGGAAGAGTTACCCTGAGATGTATCCAGAGTGTCTTTTCAGCTGCATCTGGGAGGTGGAGGTACAGTTGGTGTGTGGGGAAAGCTGGGAAGAGGAGAGTGAATAGCACTTAAATTCCTTAAGAAGGAATGTGGGCTTGTTCTTTCGGATTTCAGATGGCTGCTTCTCAAACTGCTGTGTATGTACTCACCCAGGGGCATCTGAGGCTTTAGGATAAACATAGTGCAGCTCCCTAGAGTAGCAATTTACCATGAAGATTTGGGGAGAGAAAACCCACCATTTTTATATAAAAATAAACCTGTATATATTGTAAAGTAGAAAGCAAAATTTTCTGTTTGACACAATTGTTTAGGGCTTTGCCCAGATTCTCAGATTTCCTCTCCCTCTGTCTCTGCAGCCATTACGTGTCCTTTGTAATATCTGGGAAGTACTGGGCAGTCATTGATGAGCTGGCATACAGCCTGGCCCTGCACATGGTCACCCAATCCTCATCAAGAGGCTGGTAGTACCTTCAGACTGGCTGCCCTCCCCCTCCAAAAGGAAAACCACCTGTCAGTGCTAGGTCCATTTCATCTTCCTCCCTTCTCAGGTTTGTATTTGAGTAGGTGTTCAAAGTTTAAGTGAAAGGATAGTAATTATAGCACCACTTACCAAGACTACTATGTGCCTTGCACTTTACATACATGATGACATTTAAACCTTACCCTCCCGCTAGGAATTGTGTTTGTTTTGCATATGAGAAAACTGAAACCTAAGGTCACATAATTTGGAATGGCAGGATCAGAATTTGAGGTCAGGGCTATCTGACCCCGCAGCCCATTTTCTAAGTCTTTCCCTTTATGCAACTTGGCTTGGAAAAAAAAAAAAAAAAAATCAGACTTAGTCAACCATTTCTGCGGTCAATGAGTCCTGATGCTCAAAACATCATACTTGTACACGGTGTCCTAAACCCACAGAGACAAAGTCATGCCTACAGGTATAAGCCTGTCCACTGTGCACTCGTGGAATCTCC
This sequence comes from Leucopleurus acutus, assembly GCF_964270905.1. Classification (NCBI taxonomy): domain Eukaryota; kingdom Metazoa; phylum Chordata; class Mammalia; order Artiodactyla; family Delphinidae; genus Leucopleurus; species Leucopleurus acutus. Next base: position 20,969,452 of record NC_139152.1, read on the forward strand.
ACCCTGGTTGCCACATCTTTTTCAAAGCCACAGGACTCAAAACAAACACTGGACAGGGGTGGTGAAATGTAGGTGCCTTAAGCTGGGGTGGAGCCCGACTTGGGCCCAGCTTCCCACACAAGGAGTGCGTTTTGTGTATTATTAGCTTTACACCTGGTATATGAGAATTAAAACCAAACTAAAAAAGCTAACACAAGCAGCCTCAGTGAGTGCCCCTCCAGGCTTTTGAGACCACTGCCTCTCCGTATAAGTGGCGGGTGGGATTTGTTTGCAAATGTATATAAATTGGCACCTAATTTCCTAGTCAATCAATGTTTTTCTTATACCCTTCTTGTAGAAAACCCTACTTTATCTGGCAAAGCATTAATTCACTAGAAACTTGTATATTGCTTTACAGACACTTGCAAATCATTTTACAAAAGACATTTTCAGAATCTTGACCTGCCTTCATATATTTGCATGAAAAAAAATGAGCAGTTGAAGGGCAAGAAACATATTAAATATCTGGTAAGAGCCTAGTTATGGGACTTTAGCCTGCCTGAAGAGTCACATGTGAAGTTCATTAAATGTCACTTCTGATTTAGTACGACTGGAGGGCCCATGAAGTGGCAACATTAACAAGCAAATGGGAGATTCTGAAGCAGATCACATTTCTGAGGAATATTGTTCTGGACTACTGTTCTGAAATGCTATATACATGATCGCTTTTCTTGCTTTCTAATTTTTCTAGTTTTGAGAATGTGTTATTTTGTAATCAGAACCAAACATCTAGTGTTAACAAAAAGAAAATTATTCCAGCTACTGCCTTAGGCTACCATAAATACTTTCCAAGATTCCCAACGTATCCTATGATTTCTTACTGAATTTTAGTCACTAAAAGATATGCAAGTGGTAGGTGCATCGGTACTGTGAACTAGGGAGTGTGATGAAAGCATTAGCTTCTAATTTATTAGGATTTAAAAGGCACTGCTGTATAAATACTTTGTCAAGAACTAGCAGCAGGGCTTCCCTGGTGGCACAGTGGTTGAGAGTCCGCCTGCCGATGCAGGGGACACGGGTTCGTGCCCCGGTCCGGGAAGATCCCACATGCCGCGGAGCGGCTGCGCCCGTGAGCCATGGCCGCTGAGCCTGCGCGTCCGGAGCCTGTGCTCTACAATGGGAGAGGCCAAAAAAAAAAAAAAAAAAAAAGAACTAGGAGCAGAGCTCCTGTGGAGCAGAACTAGAAAGTCAGCCCGTGCAGGAATATACCAATCAGAATGGGCAAAGCTTGCTCTTCATGGCTTTCCCTTCATGGAGAAACCCCAGCTTTCTCCAGGCAGTCTTCAGGGTTCCTGGGCTTTAGGGTCTATTCTCAGGATAAGAAAACCTGGACTAGCCTGTTGAGGTGGTTTTGGAAAATACCTCATCATCCAGATATTTGCTCTCTTCCCAGGATAAGAAAATCTATCCTGAAGGGAGTTGGACCAGTTTCAGGGACTCCTTGGAGAGAGACTCATCAGCTCTACACAGGTTCCCAGAGGTATGAGCTGAGCAACAGGATGTCATATTTGACAAGTACCTTGAACTCCAGACAAGATACTCTATTAGGCTTTCACATATATAGAACCGCTTAATTTCATCCAAGCCTTGCAATTACCGTACATTGTAGATAAGGCTCAGAGAGGTTAAGCAATTCTCCCAAGTTCACTCAGCTGGTAAGTGGTAAATCCCAGTATCGAATGAAAGTCTGTCTGACTTTCAAGCCCAGAATACCTTACATCCAAGGAGAAACCCTGAATAAGATCTCAAAAGGCATAAAAAATAATCTGGGGATGTTCTAATGCCTAAGGCCAGTGTAGCACTGGAGGTGGCAAATGGGAGACTGCAGAAATTAAGGAATGATGATGTGTGCTATGAGGTCAGTTTCAGCTTTTGGGTTGCTTTTGGACACTATGAAGCATATTTTAAAGGAAGACTTGCGTCCATAACAGCTAAGACAGAAAATAGACCGAGGGAAGGAAGAGGTGCTTCTGCAACTAGTTTCTAAATAGAACTCTGTAATCAACAACATCAGCAGCTTAATTAAGAAGAGATGATGATCAAGGGGCATGTTTTCAATTAAGAACAGCACCATTCAAGATCAACTTAACTGATACCTGTTCCTCAATACTGAAAACCATTATATAGACATGATATTATCTTATTCATAGAGAGCTTAATGTACTAGGAAAGATTTGTTCGATCTTGTTTCAGTTCAAATCAAAAGTCTATAACATTTTTTGTCAGATAAGCAGTGAAGAGATGTTAAATGTGGGTCATAAAAAGGCTTCCCCTGGCCAAGTCCTCTATTATTGCCACTCCAGGTTTTCGCTATTGCATTGCCCTGTTTTGTTTTCTTCAGAGCACTCTGAACTACCTGAAATTATCTTAATTTATACATTGCTGTGTTTGTTTGGGTTTTTTTTTTGCGGTACCCGGGCCTCTCACTGCTGTGGCCTCGCCCGTTGCGGAGCACAGGCTCCGGACGCGCAGGCTCAGCGGCCGTGGCTCACGGGCCCAGCCGCTCCGTGGCATGTGGGATCCTCCCTGACTGAGGCACGAACCCATGTCCCCCGCATCGGCAGGCGGACTCTCAACCACTGCGCCACCAGGGAAGCCCCATTGCTGTGTTTTATACATATTCTCTACTAGAATATAATCTCCACGGGAGACGTCTGGTTCATCACCGTATACCCGGTGCCTACATCTGCGCCTGGCACCTCGTAGGAGCTTGTTGTAAATTTTATTCAAGAAATGAATAACTAAGAAAGTCAAAACATTTGCTTTAGAGATTTAAAAATATATGTACCTGGCTAAGTTTTGTTTTGGATCTGGTAGTGGAAGAATGATGGCTACATCTAAAAATGTTGCCTCATTATTTGGATTTTTAGTTAATATTTTGTATTTTTTAAAAGAATACCCTAAAATATGTATTATGGGTAAAATATAAATTACATATAAAGGCCAATATTTATTGTGTGCTTACTATGTGCCAGGCATATGTTATCAACTCAGTTAATTCCACTACAACACCATGAAGTAGGGCAGTATTCTAACCTCCTAAATTTTATAGATGATAAAATTGAAGCACAGGGTGGTAGGGTAACTTATGAAAGCTTTCCAGCAGAAAAGTGGTGGAATAGGGATTCAAACCCATGCCATCCAAGTCCAGAGGCTATAGTCTCAGGACTATATTCTATATTCTACTGGATTTCTACTAGATATGAATGTTATATATGGATACGTTCTATTAGATATTCTGCTGGATTTCTATTAGATATGAATGCTATATATGGATATGTTCACTTTTTTTACACAAACATAGCAGGAATCATTACATACTTAGAGAAAAGAAACTTTGAACATTCTATAATGGCCCTGACATATGGTGCAAACCCTGGTCTAAAAGATAGATGTGACCCCATAGGTTGTATACTCGTCACACGGGGGAAAACCAGTGACTACACAGGGAGAAATAAGACTACACCTTGACTAATTTACCAAAGTTAAATTGCTAGTGAAGAAAGATGGATATCACGTGTCCATCATGGATGGAATACCTTGAGAAGAGCATAACATCTCTTATGTAAGGATGCATAACCTGAATCTAATCATAAGGAAACATCAAACAAGCCCAAGTAGAGGAATATTCCATAAAGCAAACACCTGTAAAGCAAAGATGTCAACGTCATGAAAGACAAAAGAAAGCTGAGGAACTATTTCAGGTTAAAGGAGAATGAAGAGAAATAACAATCAAAGGCAATGTATGGCCCTACACTGAGTCCTGTATTGAAGAGAGAAAATGCTACAAGGTTCATTATTAAACACATTGACAAAGTTCCAACACCGACTATAGATTAAAGTATCCTAGCAATACTGAATTTCCTCCATTTGATAACTATACTGTGGTTCTAAACACAAAGAATATCCTTGTTCTTAGGCAATACATACTGAAGTGTAAAGGGATAAAGGGGCATGATGTATGCCACCTACATTCAAATGGTCCAAAAAATAATAGAGTGATAAAATACGTAGCAAATTAAAAAAATTTGGTGAATCTGTATAAAGTGTATTTTAAAGTTCTCTGTTTTATTCTTGAAACATTTTGGTAAATTTGAAATTATTTCAACTGAAAATTTAAATTGAAAAAGAGAAAAAAATGCTTCAGGGAGGCACTGAGTTTATTACTTGATATACTGTAACTGATTTATATAGACGGTATTTCAAGAAAGAGGATTTGTTCAGTATCTTATGCAAACTAGGGCACAGATATAGTTACTTTACAGGTTGAGCTGTTGGATTGTCATCGTGATTCAGTCACAGGAAACACAATGTTGTCATTAATTGTGATCACTGGTTATTAGCATCGTTTCTCATTTGTTATACAGTGAGATGTTTGTACCTGTATACTTCAAAGATTCTCTGATACTAAAAGTGCTCAGAATCAGCTCAAACAACTGGGTATCCTGCTATGAAGTAGAGAGAGTTACTGAGTGATCTGCAGTACTGAGTGATGTGGGGAAAAGACTAACAAACTACAGCGTGTTAGACCTAGGATGTTACTAGCTCTCGAATTTACAAATTAAGCTGTAGAGGAAAGAATGTAATAATTGGCCAAAATTATGTATTAGTATGAAAAAGAGAGAAATAAAGAAAAAGTGGATTTGGGAGGTGGGCAAAAATAACAAGAAGTAGTAGAATGCATACTTTTTGCGCTGTTATGTAATAATTGTTATATCTAGACTTTGGCTAACTCCTATACGGCACACATTGGTTCCTAACCTTTATCACAGTTTGTGGAAGCAAGAGTTTGCTCCGTTTTTACGTGTTACTCTAATGTTTTAAAAATTCCCAGTTTTGATAGAGTTCTTTTTAAAAAATAGCTCTTTCAATCATGGGGTAATTTGAAAAGAGTACCCAGGAGCTTCCCTGGAATCCTTTTTATCTTGAGGTCACATAGATTCCTTGCAGTTTGAGACAGCCACTTAATTTTGTGTGATGGTAATCATTAGGGATAATAGAATGTAAAAATTTCCCCCCATACACAGTAAGAAATGGGGAAAAAAATCTAGTACCAAGTCATTAAGATACATTTTTAAAATTGTCTGCAAACCTGCTTATAACAACGATTCTAGCCACCTAAATTCAGCTGTTGAGTGGCGAATCTATCCAAGTGCTGTGCAATTCAACTTGACTGCATCATGGTACCCTTCAGAGGTGAGGCTATCTCAAGACAGAATAATATAAATACAATCCCGCTAATATCTATTGAATGCCTACTACATTCCAGGCACCAGAGTTCACAGAATCATCTCATGTAGCCCACACCAGTCTGCAAATTAGTTGTTGTTGCTATAAAATATGTGTATGTATGAGATATATATATATATATATATTTATTTATTTATTTATTTATTTTTTTGTGGTACGCGGGCCTCTCACTGCTGTGGCCTCTCCAGCTGCGGAGCACAGGCTCCAGATGCGCAGGCCCAGCGGCCATGGCTCACGGGCCCAGTCGCTACGCAGCATGTGGGATCTTCCCGGACCGGGGCACGAACCCGTGTCCCCTGCATCGGCAGGCGGACTCCCAACCACTGCACCACCAGGGAAGCCCTATATATATATTTAAATTCATTTTTATATACCTAAATATATATGTGTGCATATATTTAAATTTAGATGTGGAAACTGAGGTCTATGAAGGTTAAGTCCCATAGGTCAAAATTCACACTGCCGGTAAGTAGACCAGGATTGAAATGTACATTTATTCATGTTTGTCCCCACTGTCCCATACTTGAAGTGCACGCCTGGCAAATCCCTAGCCAACGAGTGTCCACTTTACCTCGGACCCAGGTCATTTTCTAAAAAGCTTGTCTTAGGTGTACAAAAGTCCCTCTGGAATTTCAGGGACGAAACAGCGTTTCTTACCTACCTATAGAGGCTGACTGTTGTTGTTGTTACTATTCTCATTATTATTATTATTTTGCCTGAATACTCAAGTAGGACAAACATAATGTTGCAAAAATTGCTCTCTTTAATTTTTACTTTCATATTGAATTTTACCTTCTTAGTGCTTTGATACTTAATGTCATATTCTTCTCAACACTTATGACAGCTATAGTCGATCTTCATTCTTTCAAATGTTCACAACTGTGAATGCCACTTACACCTTTAAGATTTCAGTTTACTTCATGGGAAAGCACTTCACTGACAGAAGACAGTGTCCCTGAACAGCAAACAAAACTCTTGCTGAAGAATTGTGCAGGAGAATACAGACTACATTTTGTACCCTATAAGGGATCTGGAGCAAGTTAGTGTTCAATAAATACTAAAGAATACACCAATTGAACTTAAATTACCATTAAACATTTCAGGCTAATTTTATATCTTAATGGAATGATATCATTTTCATAACAGTAGAAAGAAATGATTAAAACCACTCCTTGTATTTTGCATTTATTTGATATTGGAGCCCTCACTCCCCGCCCCGCACTGGTATATTAAACCTTTAATAGTATTGGTATTTTTATGCTCATTTTTGAAAAAGAAAAGGAAATCAGATAAATTGTGATTTTTCCCAAGGTAATACAAAGATTGCAGGTCAATTAATAGCTCCTGGTTTTGTCAACTTAGGCTTTAGGTCTTATGTCCTAATTTTTTTGTTTCACAGAGAAATGTATTTTCATTCATTCTTCACATCATCACTGAAGATATGAAGATATTCAAGCCCCTGGTCCAGGACAGCATAAGAAAGTACTTTTTATTAGTTGTAGTCAAACCAGATGATTTCTGAGGTTTCTTACAAATTTGATATTACTTCAGGAGAAAAGCATTTAATACTGAAACCAAACAAGCATATAATATAGATTAATGTCTTTTCAGAGTGTTACCTATCTGTTATAAAGTATACGAACAATACAGAGTTGTGGTTAACACAAAAATTTGACATCTGTTGCCATACTTTTAATGATTTCCCCAGTGACTATGTCAGAGCCAGTATTTCTCCCTATTTCTCTTTCTATTTAAAGGGCAATTCCTTCTCCCTCACCCTAGACATTGCTTCTGAATAGTAACTGCCAAGTTCTTGAGTGATCCCACTGCCCTGGCCATGGGCTCAAGGAGAGGGCATGCGAACCAATTTGGGTAATAATAGTACCTACATCCTTGGCCACAGGAGTGGTGCAGGAATGGGCGTGTGACCCAAACCAGGCCAATCAGAATCCTTTCTTGAGATTTTTGCTGACCTAAGATGGGACAGGAAGAACTTTCTTCTCTGATACCATGAACATGTGGGTCTAGAATCTGCCAGCAATGACCACGTCCCCACTGGGTGAAAAAAGCAAACCCATAGTTAAGGAGGAATACAGCTGAGATCCAGAAAGAAAAATAGCAGAGAGTTTTGATGGCATTTAGATCCTTGATTCCAGATATTCCTCAGGCCTGCTTCACCCATGTCCTTGATACATTTGGAAACGTGATCCAGTAAACTCTCTCTTTGTTTATGATAGCTCAAATAGGGTTTCTATCATTTGCAGCCACAAATATTCTGAGTAGTACAATTAATACGTAAAATTGAAGAGGGAATCCTCCTAAACCCCTTCTCAAGAGGTATTCGTCAAGGCTTATGGATATAAGTTTCAGAAACCCAATCTGGTCCATCTTAAACAAATACAGAGATTTATTTGCTCCTATAACCAAGCTTTCGGAGGGGCAAGTGTGTGAGCTGGCCTTGAGGACTCTGGAAGCCGGGACTCATGACTAGCTCTGTCCCATCTTCACTTTTCTCTGCTTGTTAACTCCATTCTCTCAGACTGATTCTTTTCCACCAGGAATGAAACTGGCTACTGGCAGCCCAAGAATCATTTTGTGACTGGGGAGAGAAGAGGTCTTTCTCCTCTTAAAAGAAGCCAGTTACAAAAGCCCTCCGCAAGGACTCTGATTAGTTTGACTTGAGTCACAGTCCAATCTCTGAACTAATCACTGTGGCCAGGGGCTCTGGGGTAGTACAACTGAGCAATTCCTGCAGCCAGAGAGACAGAATTGAGAGGAAAATGGCGGCTTCATCTGGAACAATTGACAAGAGCAAGAAGAGGTGGGGTTTATCAGATAGAGTGGGTTGCCGTTTCTAGAAGAAAAGAAAGGTGGGAAGCAGATAACCAGTTACTGTTCACATGCTCTCTGGTAGCATTTTGATGCATACCTTCCTTTTCTCTTGTGAGCAAATGTAGAAAAATAGGAAAATTCCAATGTATCTACTCATGCTGGATGCATCCCAATATTCAAAACAAAGCGTGTCTAGAATCGACATTTCTCTGTGAAAAGGGGACATGTCATGCTATATCTGGTGTTAATAGGTAGGGAAAAAAATGTCCTCGTTTCTAATAGGTGGCATTCTGCTTTCTTTCAGGACCAGGAGAAAAACAGAATTTTCCCCAAAGAATTTGGAGCTATAGGCATAAACCTGAGGACAGGGGTTGAATTCCCTGTCTAACTTTGGCAGAGGACATCCTTCTTCAAAGATGTTACAAAGATATCCTTCAGATAAAATTCTGAGATGACTCTGTCACTTCTGCCACATCCCTTAACATATGTTTCTAGCCTAGTTCTAGGTGAATTGCATATTTTTTTTTTTTGAATTGCATATTTTCAATGAGTAGATGATAACTGCCTTGGAATCTAAAATAGGTATGTATTTTCACCAGGCCATTGTTGTGCACTGGGGAGATCACATTATATATATAAAATATTACACATATATTTTACATATGTGTACTATAATACACATTATATTACATATATAAAATATATAATGACTACATATATTTAATATGTAATATATAACTATAGTTAATGTATAATATAAATACATATTTTTTATATATGAAAAGAAAATAATGCCTTTGCATTCTGGTAACATTCAAAAATTATCTGCAAGGTTTTCTAGTCTAAGCTCTGTAGCCGGGCTCCAAGAGGGCCCCAGGGATTCTCACCTCCTTGGTGTTCATGCCCCTGTATGGTCTTTTCTGACAATGAACCAAGGCTGCTCTGTGTGACCAATAAAGTAAGACAGAGGTAATGGTTTCTGAGACTAGGAAACGCTGAAGCTGTGCCTTGTCCTCTTATTATTCACTCTGGGAGAAGTCAGATGCCACGTCGCGGGTGCTCCACAGCTCTACGGGGAGCCCTACGTGGGGGGAAAACTAAGGTCTCCTGCCAACAGCTGCCACCAACCTGACAACCACAGGAGTGGGTCACCATCAGCCCCAGTCAGGCCTTTACATGAGGTCAACCTCGCGGGACAGCTGAGAGAATCTCTTGAGAAGACTGAGCCCGAACTGCCAGGGGAGGCCTTTCCCTAATTCCTGGTCTATGGATAGCTACTGTGAGAAAAAATGCATGTTTATTGTTATTTTAAGCCTCTAAATTTGGGGGGGGGGGTATTTGTTACACAACAATAATAACTAATATACAAACTAACCAAAATAAATTTAACAAATGTATCTCAGTTAAGTTTAATAGCAACCTTTTTTCCTGAAATCCACTTTTCCTCTCAAGTCCCCTTTAAGATGTCAAATTGGATGACGTTACCACAAAAGGAATATGATTTCTGATTCTTTCCTCCTGCTGAGGCTACTATTCTGAGCAAGGCATATCCCTAAGGCACTCTATTACTAATAATTAAGCATTTGTCTTCAGCCAATGAGATCTCTGTTACAGAGAGAACTACAAACACTGTTTTCTTTGCCAGTAGTAAAAATTCAGGCGCCAGCTGAGGTCACTAGTAAAAGAATACAAAGTAGCAGTTAGGCAACATCTCTCCACCCCACCCAACAGGTTTTCCTTTAAACGCTAAACAGAAATAAACCTTTAAAAGCACATATAACAAAAATGCTGCTGTTCATATATTTTAAAATTTTTGTTGTTTACTTTCACTAAGTAACTTGTTGAGAAAATGTGTGTTACTGAAATATTTTTAGTTATGTAAACTTCTTGTTAATTGCTAAAGGAAGGGGTTTTGGGAAATATTCATGCTAATATTTGCTTTCCTGAGCACCAACCGTCCCTTAGCTACATGTTCAAAGGATTCAAAGAAAGAGCGTTAAAAATTGCAAAGAAGGAAGAAAGGGAAAGATCTATTTTTTAAAAAAAAGAACTAGTTTCAGGAAAATTCAAATGGAGCTAGGCATTCTAACAAAGGTAGCAACAAATCATGCCAAGTTAATATTTAAAATTACAGAATTTAACGTGAGTAAATATTAAAATGTGGCCTCTTTTTAGCTACAGGGTTAAAAAAAAAGCCTTACGTTAAAAATCATTGTTATTCAGAAAGTAGATTAGCCTAGGGCTGGGGGTGTGAGGAATGGGGAATGAATGCTAATGGGTTCAAGGTTTCTTTTTGGGGGTGATGAAAATGTGCTAAAATTAGATTATGGTGACGGCTGCACAGCTACGTAAATATACTAAAAAACATTGAATTACATACTAGAAATGGGTGAATTTTCTGAAATATAAACACATCTCAATGAAGCTGTTTTTAAAAATTGTCATGGATGACCCTGAAAACATTCAGTTAAAGGATTAGCAGCGTGCAAAATGTCACCAAAAGAATGGTTCTAGTTCAAATGTTGTTTTCCTCCTGCTTCTAAGCAGTTGCATGTTCACAACCAAAGCTGAACTCAAATTTTAAGATGCCCCAGTGGTACATTTAAGCAATTCTCTAACAAGAAATACAACTAGGAAGCTCTTTTAAGCTGAAAGTTATGCTTCACCCTGTGCTCAGACAATAAATCTGACAGACTTTGAACTTGCCGTCAAAACTGAAGAGAGAATAGCTACAGTTGTTTGCAGTTACTATCAAGGCAAATCTACGGTGCAAAACTGAAACTCTTACAAGTGCAAAAGGCATGCTTTTCGTAGACATTACTGTCACCAGAACAAAGTGTACCAGATATTTTGCATTTCAGTTCTTTCAAAGGATTATGAGGAAATTGCTTTTCCATAGGTTACCTTATATATGTAACAGTGGCTCCCAAATATGCGAAAGCCCAGTTTTTTGTTTAGTTCAGTTTTTCACTCCTGGAACAGCAGCAACAACAAAAAACCCCGTTAATTAGACTTTGTTGATTGCCTGTCATGTAAAAGTTTTTGAGGGTTAGTTCTTAAATAAAAGGCCAAAGCTAACTAAAGGCACCCTAACTATAACTCCATGTATACATTTACAAGTTCGTTAAAAGCTTCCTAAATATCCAAGGCCCAAACGTATATTTCATTTAAAAATATAAAATGTATCATGAAAATATAATATTTAAAATAAAATATAATATGTATAATGAAAGAAGCCAGAAACAAAAGACTGCTCCTGTTGGTTCCATTGATATCAGGTTCTGGAAAAGCAAAAGTAGAGGAACAGAAAATAGATCAGTGCTTCCCAGGAGCTGTGGGAGAACGGCGCTGACTACAGAGGCACATTAGGGACCTTCTGGGCTGAAGAAAATGTTCTGTATCTTGATTGTGGTTGTCATCCCTTGACTTTGTGCATTGTCAAAACTCACAAAGTAGAACTGTACATTAAAAGGGATAAATTTTAATGTAAGTAAATTATAGCTTGTACTCTCATATAAGTAAATATATTATAAATATTAAGCTATTTTGAACAAGGAGTATGCTGTTAGAGTTAACTGAATGATGCTGAAAATACATTATGACATGAAAAAAAATTGAGTCTACAGGTATTGGAGGTTTTATGATGTCCCAAAACTTTTTATCTGCATTGTAGAAGCTTGATGAGAAAAAGTTTTTAAAAACCAGTCTGGATGGTTTAACTCTACAGGCTAAAATTAGCTCCTACAATGCAGATGATCAAATGTTTTACAGGGTAATTAACCTTCATCACTCACTTGATTATTTATCATTTACTGCATCCTCTTATTATTTCTCTTTGCTTTTATTATTACAACTACTTAATAGCTATAGTTTATATAGGGCCTACTAAGCCATTCTCTATTTTCCTTTTCATTCTCTCCCTCTCTGTGTGTGTGTGTATATATATATATAGCAATTTTAACAAGAGTTCATTTGGCTTAGTTCCCTTGATGTGAACACTTTCTTACTGTTTACTGGGGTAGTAGACTACGTACATTATAATTATTCTTGGTATGTGTATATATCTATGGCAATGTTACACATCTGTTAAGTAAACTAGGAGAGATGAACCTAGATTTTTCAATTGGAAAAACCTATCTTTTCATGTTTATTTCTATTTCCCACTATAATGTGAGCTGTAGGAAGGGGCAATGTGGGTTTACTCATTTCCAATCTCTACTATACCTACCTCAGTGTAATGCAAAGAGCAGATGTGCATATACTGTTGCACAAGGACAGAACTGACCATTAACAGTCATCACAGAGAGTTGTAGGCTAATGTAATATTAATCTTCTATCAAAATCTTTTTGGAGGTATATTTAAGAGTTAGAAAGAAGGGCTTCTCCCATCTTGCGTAACAAAACTGATTTATAATTTATCCTTGAAAGTGACGGTCGTTTTAGTTTTTGAAAGGTAGTCCCACTTATCATGTAAGGCTTGGAGGTATAACTTGTCTCCATTCCAATGAATTTATGATGCCACTTGATTGTGGTTGCGATGGCTTTTGTAGATTGGTGCTCAACATCCTTGTCATCATCTTTCTAACATGCCTGCCGATTCTACAGAGGCTGGAAAGTCTCCCAGATTCCTTGCAGTTGGGTCCTAGAATTTTAGGGTCAGCCAGAGAGGCTGCGCGGCATGTGGGATCTTAGTTCCCCAACCAGGGATCAAACTCTTGCCCCTGGCAGTGGAAGCGCAGAGTCTTAACCACTGGACCGCCAGGAAAGTCCCTCCCTGGTGTAGTTCTGTAAGAGCAAATCATCCTTCTCTTGCCCCTGCTTGCAAGCACGGCTCTGGAGGTACTGAGTTTTTCTGTGGCAGCATCAGTACAGCACCCCTGCTGTCCAGTCACCAGCTTCAAAGGCAGGGGCTGGAGCATCTATTTGACTGGTGTGGGCTGTAATGAGTATGAAGGGGTTCTGAAGCCAGCAGCTGTGGCAGTAGCTCCCTGATTTTGGCAGTGGTAGTGTAACTGGTCCAGTGGAGTGGCTTTGCGAATTGTCCTTAAAGCTCAACCTTGAGTCTGTTTCTTCAGCCATTTCAATGATTCTTAAGCCATTTAATACCCCATAATAAATCCTTTCCTCCTTAAACTAGCTTGAGTAGATTTTATTCTCGGCTAATGGACCCTGACCAATACAGAAATGAAATGGGTTATAGTGATCTATAGACAAAAATTAAATGGAGGATGGCACAATACTGTCCATCAATATAATGACCAAGATGACTCCTGAGCCTAGCTAAAAGGAATAGATTTACATTGTTTAGATGGATATTGTCTATTTGTAATCTAATGAACTCCAAGGAGAAGGCTAGATATTGCATGCAAACTGAACATTGCCTGAAATAAGAAAGCATCGATCAGGACCCTTAATGGACTCTATTTTCCTCTTGATAAGCACTATTTAAAAGTGATTTTAGGCATGATTATTAGAAGTAGGAGGGAGGACAATAAATGATTGAACCATGTGGAAAATATTTTTGAAGAGAAAATTTTCTGAGATATGCTAATTTTATGAAAGTCTACTGATTTTAGTTAGTCATGAGAAGTCTTAAGCAAGGCCTGTGAGAAGTCAAAGCCTCCCAAAAAGGAGGACCCCCAAGAACTAATGGACAAAGCATTTGAGAGTACTAGAGGAAAAGAGGAGCCCTTCATGAAAAGTTTTGCTTGGGGGTCTAAAATCACATACGGAATATAAGTGTAAAATTTTATTTTGAAACCATATAATTAATTGATGTTACACAACTTATTGTAAAGGATTTTGAACTATTAGAGGTAAAAATACCCTTATAATGTAGACTATGATGATGATGACCTATTCTGAAGCACATTTTTCTTGAAGGGTAGTTATAGCCACCATAACAGCTTTCATGATGCTTTAACTTTAAACAGTTAAAAGGAAGTCTTACAGTACCACCTAGGTGTGCAGGTTACATCATGGTGAATGTGTCAGCAGTGTGGACCTGCGATTTAAAAAGAGCTGACAGGATCCTACTGTATACAAACCAAAATAGGACATGCAAAAACCATGCAGTACAGAGTGAAGTAAGTCAGAAAGAAAAAGACAAATACCGTATGCTAACACATATATATGGAATTTAAGAAAAAAAATGTCATGAAGAACCTAGGGGTAAAGCAGGAATAAAGACACAGACCTCCTAGAGAATGGACTTGAGGTTATGGGGAGGGGGAAGGGTGAGCTGTGACAGGGCGAGAGAGAGTCATGGGCATATACACACTAACAAACGTAGTAAGGTAGATAGCTAGTGGGAAGCAGCCGCATGGCACAGGGATATTGGCTCGGTGCTTTGTGACAGCCTGGAGGGGTGGGATAGGGAGGATGGGAGGGAGGGAGACGCAACAGGGAAGACATATGGGAACATATGTTTATGTATGACTGATTCACTTTGTTATAAAGCAGAAACTAACACACCATTGTAAAGCAATTATACCCCAATAAAGATGTTAAAAAAAAAAATTAAAAAAAAAAAAAAAAAAAAAAAGAACGTACCAGTACGTACCAGACACTTGCTGGGAATTTCATTCCTCTTTGCTAAAATTAATTTGGTATTAAGGAAATAAGTGAAGGCAATGTGGCATGTGTTAACCTTTGTTACAAAGTGCAACTAATAAATTCAAGGGCTTTGTATAAAAAAAAAAACAAAAAAAAACCATGCAGTAATTTTTCCCAATATATGTAGGGATGGTTAAACCCATAGTAGAAACTCACATCCAGTCTGAGGCTTCATATTTTTAAAAGAATGTGGAGAAACCAGAAAGGGAACAGCATAGCACGAAGACTGATTAAAGAACTAGAAAATAGGTCATAAAAATGGTAAGGAATGGGAACTGGTTTTTTTTTAGCCATAAGAAGGTTAAATGGTCTTAATATGTAACTTAGCTGGCCATAAAAATAAAATAGACAAATAACTCTAGACATCCTAACCACCTAGACAGTAAGAGCATAGAATTAAATAAATAGGAACATAAAATTTGCCACAAAAATCGCTTAAGTGAGAACAGCTTCTACCTTTTGATTCCAAAATAGCTGGCCAGATCGGCTGAGAGAATCTCTACAATGCAAAAACACCAGGCAAGTGGAACTCTGGCTGAATGCTGGAACTCCTGTGGTGTCTATGGACTGCTAGATAAATATTCAAATATTTCATTTTAAGAAGAAATACTCCAACTGTTATTTATTATGGGGAAAACCATGAATGGAGAGACTAGCATACTGTACCCGTTGCAGATATTTCCAGAAGTAGAATGGCTAAATCACATAGACATCTAGCTAGCTGTATTAGCAAGTTTTGTGAATAATTGCGTAGGGCATACTTAACAGGTACTGACAGATTTGAACATCCAGTAGTAGCACTTAGGCTTTAAAGCTAGGCTCCATGCCAACAGGAGAAAAACAAATGATTGGCTCGTGGGTTCCTGTCTACTTTCTGTGAGGTATCTGCCTTGCCACAGTCTCAGCGTTTTAAAGAATAAACTTGGTCATTTTAGGCTGGTTTCTAAAATAAACGAGGCTAGGATTAAAGATGGCAAAACAGCACATGGCTGTATCAAATGTTACTTATTACTTCTTGTGAAATCTTCTGAAATATTTTGATAATAAAATGAGAGTCTTTAGTTGTTTCCTCCTGACCCCCCTCAAAAAATCACGACTGATGCCAGAACAATGTGTTAGACCCTAGACCCCACTAATGACCACACATATCAAGAAACCCAGTGTTTCTATAGAATCACGATTTAGATTCCTCGAAGGAAGATGGGAGGGGAGTTTGGAGGGGAGGGAGTGGGGAGTAGAAAAGTGGTGTTGCTAGAGAGGTTCTGGATGTTTTCTGGAGTTAGATATAACCCTGATGCTTTAACTCTGCCCTTACAGAACCCTAGAATTCCAAGTAAAAGTGTTACTAAAATAAAGAAGTGTGAGGAAATGTCCTCAGCCCAAATGAAGGAAAAAAATGCACAATTATCCAATGGTCTTGAAATAGTTCCAGGATTCTGTTTGGACAAGCAGGTAAAATGAGAGTTCCACATGTTCCCTGTTGTGGAAATCTGTGACTTTTTCTGTTGCCCTATAGGCCCTGCTCTGATCAATTGCTTCTGTTCTCCACTCCATGGGCTTCTGATAGGACTGTCAATCAGACAGCTCTGCCTGCCCCATCACAGGCCTGAGCATCAGAGGACTCCCTTCCCCAGATACAGTGGTTAGTCCAGCATGGCTACAGGTTCAGGCTGGGCCTTGGAGATTAGCATGGTTTCAGGGGAATAGAGGTCATTTCTCCTTCTGGGACAACCAGCTAGCAAGGCTGTGTACACCTGGGATGATGGAGGATGACCTTTCTTGCCACTGGGAGAGAGTCTGCAAGAGAATGAATCCAAGGAAGAGATGAAGCTAAGAGATGGAGAGTAAAAGAGAAGCCTGATAGCAATGTTTGAGACATGTATAGCCATGGCAGAGACAAACCAACCCTGGGAGTTTTTATTTCAAGTGAGCTTCTTTTTTTTGTTTAATCTATGTGCACTTAGATTTCTGTCACTTGCCACCAACAGTCCTGACTAATACACTTCCATTTTACAGACTGCGAAACAAAAGCACCATAACTGTTAAAATCTATAGTGAACAAGATGTGAGAAAAGCCACTGAAATATTCACTAATCCATAAGCAACTGGATGTGTGGACACCATTATATTATCACAGTTTTATTTATTTGGACTTAAACTCTTTTGGAGTTTGTGCGAGGTTTTGTAGTGCACAAGTGAAGGGCATAGGCTTTGAGTCAGACAGCCCCAAAGTCCCAGTCCCAGCTGACACTTACTGGCTGAGAGGCTCAGGTGGGAAGGGGAACCTCCCCAGACATCAGTTTTCTCAACTGTAAAAAAGGAAGAATAATCATCTCAACCTCATAAAATTATTGTAAGGCTTAAATGAGACGGTATATGTCATCTTTTGTTTGTAAACTCTCTGTAAACCATCCAGTGGATGGCACATGGTAAGGATTCAATAAATTCCTCCTACTTTTTTAAGTAGATAGCAAACACTAATGTTACAAATGAGACCTAGGGGAAGGTTAAAGTACTGGGGAAAAAACTTTGTGCATTTTAAAGCATTGAGGACTTTCCCCCGTCTTACTGTAAAAGACACTTGTTCTGAACACAAAGCTGTTCTGAACACTTGTTAAAACTATTCTTTTAAAATAAATTCTACCTACGAATCCTGTGTACAGATAGCAATACTACTGTGAAGGAGTGTTGAAAAGTCAGGTTATTTTTGTCCTTATCTGTCTCTCCTCCCTCACCCCTTTCATCCCCACCAGTTTCCTAATCTCAGGTTCCGACATTACCATCCAACCTCAATCCAAGCAAGATGGCAGGAAGGAATTAATCTACTTCTCCTTTACCGTCGTGCCTTATTAAATTGACTGTTTATGCTTGGATCTATTTTTTCATCACCTTCTGCTTTGCTCTTCCTGCAAAAGGCCAAACACAGCAAGCCACATTTCCCAGGCCCTGTTGTCAACTAGCTCCTAGTTAGGCTTGGACAACAGAGATAACAGGGCCAGGGGAGGGCATGTCTTCCCTCTCTTTGCTTCAGGTGACTGCATCTCTTTCATGGCTCAGCTTCCCCCCAGCAGCCACAGTTCCTGGACGCTGGTGACACCACCTGTCCCTTTGGTCCCTCTAGTCTTGGGGGTAGTATCCCTGCTCTTCCTAATCTTGGGGTTTCCAACTGTTTCCTATTTGCCCTTCCATTTTTCTAACACTCTTTACAATAATTCCCACGTTAACTTTCTTCTGTGAGACCTGCTGGCCTGGGTTCTGCTTTCCTGATCAGACACTGACTGACAGAATTTTCTCTATCCAACTAGTGACCACGCCTTGTCAATTTTTGACTCTCTTTTTCTTCATCCCTTTCTCACTGCCCTAATGCAGGCATCATCTCTCACCTGGACTGATCTAATATCTTCAGTCTAGCTCCCCTTAAAGACCTTTTCTACATTGCAGCCAGAGTAAGCTTTCCAAAACACAGTCATCGGGCTTCCCTGGTGGCGCAGTGGTTGAGAGTCCGCCTGCCCGATGCAGGGGACACGGGTTCGTGCCCCGGTCCGGGAAGATCCCATATGCCGCGGAGCGGCTGGGCCCGTGAGCCATGGCCGCTGAGCCTGCGCGTCCGGAGCCTGTGCTCCGCAACGGGAGAGGCCACAACAGTGATAGGCCCGCGTACCGCAAAAAAAAAAACCAAACAAACACAGTCATCTTATTGTGACCTTGTTACTAACCTTCTTAAAACCCCCTTCAGTGGCTCTTCCTCTCATACAAGAGCTAAGCTCCTTAGTGCGACAAAGCTTTTCACAACCTGTCTCCTTACCCTTGCCAACTTCATCTCTAGCTTCTCAGTGTTCTGGTAACACCAACTTGCTTACAACATTGGCTCACACACCCACTCACACAAAAACATCCTGCTGTTCCACCTCTCTGGCCTTTGTTATAGTGTTCCCGTCCTAGCTACCTACTTGTGGCTAACTCTCCTTCAAAACTCCGTTCAAAGATGTCTCCTCTGGAAAGCTTCCGTGAGGACCCAGGCCATGCTTCCTCTGCCTACATTTACCCTATTTTATTAACGTACTCTGTGATGAGTCTCTTTCATCTAGAGTCTGTTTCATCTCATCAAGAGTCCCAACTGTGTCTTCCTCATTCGTCTGGGTTTCTGTACTTCCTATCAAGAGATACTGGTTGAAGTGAACTGAACTATACCGCCTTGCACCCTGGCAGGCCAAATTAGGAACCCATGAGTTATCTCAATTTCCTTCTCCTTTATTCCCACATCCAATTAGTTAACTAATCTTAATTTTACCTCAGAAATTGCTCTGATACCTCGATCGTTCTTTCTCACCCCACAGCCGCTGCCCCAGTCTTCTAAGTCATTGTTTGTAAGCTTCTTTGACCATCACCCACGCTGATAAATACATTTTGCATCATGACACAGGATATGCATTCTGCAGTTCAAGTTTTTAATAAAGTCACTTCTAAGACACAGATAATTTGCAAAATGCAACCAAGAGAAAACTTACTCAAGACTGACATCTAGTAATTAATCACCCATTTTTTCTCACTTTTGTCTTTTATCTTCCAGGTAATAAACCCTACATCATACTAAATGGCTTCAACCCTGTCATGCTTTGTATCTAAAACAATGGTGGCTATGTTAAAACACAGAAACTTAAACATGCTAAATGTTAAGTAAATCCACTTTGTTCATTTTGAAGATTTAAATCTACTGTAGAAGTGAATTTATTAAAAATTCAAATTGCCTGGAAAGTTTATGCATAACAAACGAGTAAATCAAATGGAAGCTTTATGAAACACTGATCCTTATTTCATAAGACTCTTTAATATTTTCTTTTCCATTTAACCTTACTTTTTCTAAATGCAAGTGTGACCCATGAAAATTACTTTAAGATCCACTTATGGGTTGTGACCCACAATCTGAAAACCACTGTTCTAGGCTTTCGTGATCACGTGCTTGAACTACTGCAATTACTTCCCAACTTGCCTCCTTGTCTCCTGTCTGGCTTCTAGGCCACTACCTTTCTAAAAGAGACAAAACTATGTCACTTTCCTCCCCCACGCAAAAAAAATAAAACAAACATCCTGGGAGTCTGACACCACTACCTATAGAGTAAAATCCATATTTTTTGGCATGACATATAAAGAGAGCCAGGATTAGTGCCAGGTCCACTTTTCACCCTTATCTCCACCCACTGCCATCACCCTCCGCACTATACCCTGCAACTTTCACCTCTCCCCTCACTGACTGACACCTTCCTAGCTCCATCCTTTTATCACTGCCGTTTCCTCCACTTGACATGCCCTTCCCCTCCTTATGGGTCTGTTTATCCTACTTTATTCTTCAAGGCCCAAGTACCAATGTCGTTATTTCTTTTTGTCTCCCTCACCTTTCCCCCTCACCTCTGAGAGACTAGCAGATTAACAGCTCTATCATCTGTATTCCCATCTGACAATTTGACATTATCATAGCTGCTTTATATGAATATATATATATTTTTAATTTATTTATTTGGCTGCATTGGGTCTTTGTTGCGGTACGCAGGCTTTTCATTGCAGTGGCTTCTCTTGTTGCAGAGCACAGGCTCTAGGTGCGCAGGCTCAGTAGTTGTGGCACATGGGCTTAGTTGCTCCACGGCATGTGGGATCTTCCTGGACCAGGGCTCAAACACGTGTCCCTTGCTTTGGCAGGCAGATTCTTAACCACTGCGCCACCAGGGAAGTCCCTATATGAATTTTTATATGTACCTGTGTCATCTTTCTGAATATGAGCCTCTTGAGTGCAGAATCTTGGTGCTGTTAGAAGAGATAATGACTATAAGACAATTGGAACAGAAGTTGGCAGGATCAATAAATAGAAATTCCTTTTCTCTTTCACTCATATTTGTGCCCTATCACTTAACCACATGATACACAATAAATGTGTATTAACTTCCAATCTATAACTTAATACCTTATATTTACAATTATTTAGTGTATGAACAATACCCTGCATTTATGTAGTACTTTACATTTACATCTTACATGGTATTTCTGCAAATATACCCCATTGGTCAACCAATGGGGGATGCTGTAGGACAAATGGAATCCTACTTTATCAAGGAGGAAACCAAGGATGGATCCAGTGAAGCTGGACTATCATTGACCAAGGCCACATAGCCAAACTCAAACGCAGACCTGACTCCAAAGCCAGCTGCCTCTTGTTCTCTTTTGGGTAGAACTACCCCATGCCATTAATGCCTCGCAGCCACCCATCTGCTGGCAGACCCCCGCCCAGACTCAGGGAAGAGCCATGGCTCTCATCTGCCTCCAACTTACACCCTTCTACCTCCGGTCTTGACTCCCCTACTTCTTCAAAGACAATCTGAGCAAAGTTCCTTTTCTGAAGATGGCTTCCCCTCAAAAAAGCATTTGGGGAGACATATTTCTCCTTTAAAAAACAGCAAAACAAAACAGAGACAAACCAAAAAACCCCACAGCAACAGAGAAACAATAAATATGAGGCAGTTTGCTTACTAATAACAGGGTCAGTCAAAAATCAGGCCCAGGTTCCACAGGATGTTTTTTAGTTTGTTTTGTTTTTGCTTTTTGTTTGTTTGTTTGTTTTTAACAGCTGCAGTGAAGTGGCAGGGCTCTAGGAACCTACTGTAAATATCTTTCACTTTCACTCACCAGGGGATAAAGGGTGACAAGGATGGCAGACACGAAGCATTAAATAACTCCTAAGCTCTATTTTAGCAAGTGGAGGGCAAGACTATCCAGATTTACCCAATGCTTGTTATATCCTGGGGACTCAATATACATATTTAATATAATTCCCACATCCCCAATCAATCAATCAAGTACTTTTTTTTTCTTTTTTTTAAACATCTTTATTAGAGTATAATTGCTTTACAATGGTGTGTCAGTTTCTGCTTTATAACAAAGTGAATCAGTTATACATATACATATGTCCCCATATCTCTTCCCTCTTGCGTCTCCCTCCCTCCACCCTCCCTATCCCACCCCTCTAGGTGGTCACAAAGCCCCGAGCTGATCTCCCTGTGCTATGCAGCTGCTTCCCACTAGCTATCTATTTTACGTTTGGTAGTGTATATATGTCCATGACTCTCTCTCACTTTGTCCCAGTTTACCCTTCCCCCTCCCTATATCCTCAAGTCCATTCTCTAGTAGGTCTGCATCTTTACTCCTGTCTTGTCCTTAGGTTCTTCTGACCATTCTCTCTCATTTTTTTTTTTTAGATTCCATATATATGTGTTAGCATATGGTATTTGTCTTTCTCTTTCTGACTTACTTCACTCTGTATGACAGTCTCTAAATCCATCCACCTCACTACAAATAACTCAGTTTCGTTCCTTTTCATGGCTGAGTAATATTCCATTGTATATATGTGCCACATCTTCTTTATCCATTCATCTGTTGATGGACACTTAGGTTGCTTCCATGTCCTGGCTGCTGTAAATACTGTTGGAATGAATATTGTGGTACATGACTTTTTTTGAATTAGGGTTTTCTCAGGGTATATGTCCAGTAGTGGGATTGCTGGGTCGTATGGTAGTTCTTATTGTAGTTTTTTAAGGAACCTCCATACTGTTCTCCATAGTGGCTGTATCAATTTACATTCCCACCAACAGTGCAAGAGGGTTCCCTTTTCTCCACACCCTCTCCAGCATTTATGGTTTGTAGATTTGTTTTTTTTTGTTTTGGTTTGGTTTTTTTGCGGTACGCGGGCCTCTCACTGTTGTGGCCTCTCCCGTTGTGGAGCATAGGCTCCGGACGCGCAGGCTCAGCGGCCGTGGCTCACTGGCCCAGCTGCTTCACAGCCTGTGGGATCTTCCCGGACCGGGGCATGAACCCGTGTTCCCTGCATCGGCAGGCCGACTCTCAACCACTGCGCCACCAGGGAAGCCCTGTTTGTAGATTTTTTGATGATGGCCATTCCGACCGGTGTGAGATCATACAAGTATTTCTTGAGTATTTTCTACTCTGTGCCTCACACTGAACCAGGTACACGGGGAATAATGATCCTTCCTTACGGAATTGCCAGTCTAGTGCAGCAGTTTTCAACCTTTCTTCCACCCCAGTACACCTGAGGGATACAGAACATCATTAGTACCAAGGGCTCATCGTGTTCCAACTTTTAGGATACACTTATGGCAGACTGGGAGTGGTGAATGGGGTTTTGTGGTGCAGGCTGATGAAGTACCCTGAATGATTCTGATGTAGTCCCCTTCTACACGAATGAGGACACAGATTCAGCTAAGTTAAAAGACACTCAGTCTACAGGGTAATGGTGCTGTGATGGGAAAGCACAGTTCTTTGAACAAGCTGGAGGTGCACCCACAGTGGAGCTGGGTGGAGCTCGAAGAGCTTTCTGGAGGAAGTGACACACAATGAGAACTGAAAGCGTTAGTAGGAGCTTTTAGTCAGAAGAAGGGGCTTGTGGATGAGATGACATGGTACGGCAGGCAGCATTCTCAGAATAGCCTCTGCTAAAGCTCAGAGAAACAACAAAAGAATTTGGCGCCATTAGGAAAACTGCAAGGGACTTCCCTGGTGGCGCGGTGGTTAAGAACCCACCGGACAATGCAAGGGACATGGGTTCAATCCCTGGTCCAGGAAGATCCCACATGCCGTGGAGCAACTGAGCCTGCGTTCTAGAACCTGCGTGCCACAACTTCTGAACCCCGCGCGCCTAGAGCCCGTGCTCCACAACAAGAGAAGCCACCGCAGTGAGAAGCCCGTGCACCGCAACGAAGAGTAGCCCTTGTTCGCCGCAACTAGAGAAAGCCCACACGCAGCAATGAAGACCCAACGCAGCCAAAAATAAATAAATTTTAAAAAAAAGAAAAAGAAAAACTGCAAGAATTTAAGAATGGCTGAAGGGTGGAGTGTGAGCAAGGGGAGCAGCTAGAGACCTCGGTCTGGACCCACTCTTGAGTGGCTTTGTAAGCCGTGCCAGGCTGCATTCCAAGGGCAATGGCATCCACTGAAGGGGACTGACGGAGGGGATATGGCTGCATGGTGGAGGAGGTTTTTGGGGTTGGTAGACAGAAGGCACTTAAGATCCTGACCCATGGTAGGAGTTGGCCATTAGTTGGATATATGGGTTAAGAGAAAGTGGAATTAGCCAGGCTTTGGCTTGAATAACTGAGTAGGGATGTGCAGAGATAGGGCTGACCTTTCATCCTAGGTGGTTGGGAGACAGATAACGAGCAGTTCAGTTTGGAACATTTAAGTTTGAAGTGTTCAAGTGGGGATGTCCTGCATATAGATCTGGAGCTCAGCAAAGAGACCTGGGCAAGACAGAAAGACTTCAAATGGTAACAGGGGACATGACCTGGGTAGAACCATCCAGGAGAGTGTGTTGAGTAAGAAGAGACTGAGGCTAGGAGGGAACTTTGAGAAACACAAGCATGCAGAAAACTAGAGGGGGAAGAAGAGGCAGCGGAGGAAGATGTCAGGAGCAAGGCTAGGGGTAGATGGGTAGCAGGTTACTTCCATTTTACAGATGGGAAAATTGGGTCTCATATTCCACAGATGGTCTACCGCTTTCCAGCTGGCATGAGGCAGAAACGTTCTTCAACCTCCATCAGGTTCCTGGCTTTCAAATCACTTGTTTCTAGTACACAAAACTGTAATTGTATAAACAGGTATAACCTTCTCCTCCTTAACTCTTCCTCCTTTGAATTTGCCTTCCCAGTCACTAATCACAGACAATCTGCCAACACCAGGTTCCCTTCAGTGGCTCTCTCTCCTGCCTAGACGATAATGACAGCGGAATGATGCAACCAAAGGGAAAAGCAAAGAGAGGACTCACCGGACCTTGAATTAGGCCCCTTTCCCAATTTACATGGTAACTCACTCAGTTCTTTCGATCTGACGTTATCCAATGGCCTGAGCTAGGAATGAAGTGCTGTGTAAAGTTTAATCATTAAACGACTTTATAAGGCTGTTGCAAACATGGAGCAATGAGAAAATTGGCTTAAATAATTCGGGTGTCCAGGAGCAGTCTCTCTTACTTGAGGGGATTAAACATGCCACCTGACACCCACCATGTTTACCCAGGACTAGGTTTATTGTAGTTGACAGGTAGCAGGGACGAACGAAGGCGCTTGCCTTCTCGGTGTGATGCGAGGTGAGCCTGGAAGGTCCCCTGATCAAAGCCAGCTCCCGGCCCCCAGACAGTGCAGGCTTCGGAGTCAGATTGCCTGGTTCCCATTCACGGTCAGGAACACACTGACTCTCAGAATCTGTTTCCTTATCTGCAAAATGGGGATAATAGCACTCACCTCACCCAGCTATTGCGAGAATTAAATGAGACAGTCTGCCAAAGCACTCAGCACACAGCACAGATAACCATGAGCTGCTGTCACCACCTTTTTTTGTGCTAAGCTTTGCTCAACGGCGGAGTGGGCCCGGACCCTAGGGGAACTGGTAGTAACCCTACCAGGGTTATTAAGGGTGGTAACTGCCCTTACCTTATAATGACCCTGAGCCAGGAATGAGGGAGCAGGTGAGACTGCTCAACGTTTTCCAAGACAATGTACTAATTCACGATATTCTCCTCAAGAGATTTCTAAGAAGCAGTGGCAAGGCCTCAGGAGGTGGGTCCCTGGCAGAGAACAAGTTTCTTGTGACCATGCCCCTCAATACTGAGAAAAGATCCCTGATAAGGTGTGGCGAAGCCGTCCTGCTCTACACACGGCTGGGATTCCTCCCCCTTGGCCACCTGCTTTCCTAAGGGCAGCAGCTGACATTTGGTGCACTTCGCCACCCCCCTCCCTCCTGGAATTTAGGACATCCAGCTAAGCGCGGGGCTAGCTTTAAAAGGAATTAGTCGTGGTTCCTAAAGAGCCCGCCGGGGACGGCATGTGGTGGCCCAGGGCTGGGGCTCCGGGCACCCGGGCCCGGGGTCCCCTGGGCGCCGCCAGCGCCCGCCCTACGCATGAAAGCCCGCAGTGCCGCGCCGGGACAGCACCGAGGGCCCGAGCCCGCGGAACCTCTCCGATGAAAAAGGAAGAGCCAGCCCTGCAGATGCAACCGTTGCAATTTGGGTCTCTTTCTCTCCTCTGACGTAATGCCAGTTTCCTGCTTTCGCACTGCAGTGTGCAGCTCGCTGGCCTGGAAGTCTGAAGATCAATGGACTGAACGCCAAGATAATCACGGCCACTATCTTGCAGTTTATTTTCCACGAATACACCCCGCCCCCAAATTCCACGACTCTTGGCTTTTCAGGCGGTATTGTTCTCCCTTCCCCCCAGGAAGGCCGCCTCTACACATAGCCCAGCACCAGGAAACGGCGTCGGTTTGTGGCTCAAATGTGGGGCCGGGGCGGGGTCGTTCAAACCTTCTGTCTCCCTCTCCATCCCCACCCGCCCTACAGCTTTGAGATTTCATATCCCTGGCTTTGTTTTAAGCAAAACTATTGTCGGAGCTGCAGCATCTCCCCCCCTCTCCAGAAACCGAGCTGGGAAGTGGGTAAAAACTACTGAGGAACGTGTTCGGACGCTCCTCCACGCCTAACACCCCCACAGGGAAGAGACCAGCAGCGACAGCCCCGCCACCGCACTCGCGCAGGGCCAACTGCAGCGCCACCGCCGCATCCGAAGCCGCAGCGGCCGCCGCCGCCCAGCTGAGCCCGGGTAGACTCCCAAGGGCTCTTTAAATACGATCTATAAATACTACGGGCTCTCGGAGCGCGCGTCACGGCAAAGCCGGCCTCCGATTGGCTGTCGTAACCCCGCTATTTGCATAGCCGGATTGCTCAACCGGGCGGCGACAGCGGCCGAGCGCGCCCCTCCCCCTCAGCGGGCGCGCGGGGCGCGCGGGCCGGCGGGCGGGGACAGCGGGGTGGCGGCCGCGCGGGCCGGGAGACGAGTGCGAAGCGGCGGCGGCGGCGGCGGCGGCGGCGGCGTCCAGAGTGGCTTGAACTCGGGAACCTTTCGAGCCTTGAGTCATGCAGCCGGTCTTCCGGGACGCTGGCTGCCTCCTAGAGGATCAATTTTGGCAAGCCGAGGGCCGGCGCTTTTTAGACTGGGTCTTTTTGCTTTCCACAGAAAGAAAAAGAAAGTTTGCAGGGTTTCACCGGAGCAAACGCTCTGGGTGGCTTGCGAAGGCACCACGTGACACCTGGACACGCAGCTAGAGGCCTGTCCAATGACTTGCGACTTGGGGTGTTCAAAAAAGGCTTTTGCACGATCACAAGTAAGACCTCGTTAGCTTGAAAACGAAACAAGGCGTGTTCGGAAAATGCAAGATGTTTAAAGCTAAGTCTTTTTAAAAAAGCACCAATTAGCCAATATGAAGCGGCGATGCGGGAAGTTTCCCCCCTGTGGTTCTATAGGGGAAGAGAATCTCTTGTAGCGACTGGAAATGTTCAGCAACTTGGCCCTGACCTGAGCTGGTTGGCTCTGGGAAGGCGGGTGGTGGCAGAGAGTGTCAGAGAGGGAGAAAAAGACCACGCTTTGAAATTCGGGAAGCAACCCGATGTTGCGGAGTATATTGGCACCCAGGATTCTGTCGAGAGGATGGCATTGATTGCGGGTGATAAATGTGCAGATATTGTTTTATATTAGTATTCAGATGTTACAAAATCATTTATCTGTACAGAAGGTAAAGTGAGAATAGGAACTGCATCTGCCGTTTGTTGCAAACATTTTAGGTAAAATCTGTGACATAGTGAATTCCTTACTTTTGAATGCGAGAAATACGATGACTTCCAGTTTCTTCATTTTGTTTTAAAATGTCCTCCCCTTAAAGCGCACACAACACATGCTAAGGTTACAAGCATTCCCGTAACAATATCCGGGGATGACGCTGAAAGTATATGTTGGTGTCTTACACCTAGTCGGTCCTCAGAAAATAGTGGCGTGAATCACACAAATACATCATTTAGAAGAGATTTTTTTTTTTTTGCTAAAAAATCTAAGGTCTCATTCAGTTATGTTTCATAAATGTTCTACTTCGATATCCTTCTCACTTAAATAAAACTCAAAGCTCGTACGGACTCGTTTTTTGACACTTTTAACTACTGTTATTTGGACGCTAGCGAGTATGCGGCTCTAAAAGGTTTTAAAAAAGAACTTCGGATTTTGACAGAAGAGCGCCCTCTGCTGCCGAATAGTTTATGGGCAACGCTCCTGAAAAGTGAAACACTTGGGGGTACGCCCATCGCAAAGCTGGCAAGGTGAACTTTAAGGTATTTTTCACTAATATCTTTTTTGTAAGTCACTTTGTAATTCTAGCCATTTTAATCATTACTTCTAAGCTAGCAGAATAATTCAGTTGTGAATACTACCTTAAATACCATTCTCATTTCCATAGTAATTCATACCAGTTTATGCTTTAAAACCAATACTAAAACAGAAGATAGACCTGTTTTACAGTCGTTATTCTCTGCGTTAACAGATACCAAAGTAAAAAAAAACGCTTTAATCATCGAAATACTTTTTCCAATAATTTTAGCGCTGTGTCATGTGAATCATTAAAATGGACTGATTTGAGCACAGACTACTTGCGATCATCTTACATCAGCGTTTTGCTTCTCTGCTTGTTTCCCTCTGTCTTAATTAGTGTTTCTGATGTCCCAGGCCAAGTATAAATGCACCTATAATCGCTGACTTTTTGGTTATCGCCTCTTCACCATAAAGACTGTCATTTTATTATAGTATTAATTTATTATACTTTCACAGTATTTTCTTTTTCCTTAAGTTTTTTTCTAATGTTACATTTCTTTTACTAATTCATTTCTTTGTTGTCTGTATTAATATGCTCAGATGAAAACAGATTTTAAAAAGTCCAAGTAACTGTGTAAATTGAAAACTGCACATCTTGACTGCTACTTCCATTGGTTCTCATTTTTTAGAGCTGCTCATCTTGAGGAGGAAGGAGCTACATTCAGAGGTTAGCTGCTGGTACAGCTTTGAGTCACTAGGAGGTAAGAGGATAACTGGTAAACCACAAATGAAGAGATAAGGGAGGTGTGTATCTCCTGCTGTAAATGCTAATATGGGCATTTCAGCTGCGTTCCTCACAATAAGCATTTTACCACTCTTTATAGGAACATACAGATAATGATCATGAATTAGTCTGTGGTTCTCAATTTTCTCTCAGTAGCAGAGGCAGAAATGGAAATAGAGACCATTATTATGCTGAGAAATGTACTTAGAAAAAGTAGTCTCCAGGGCTAGAGAGAGACTCTGTCCTTGTATAAGCCCAGTACTCTCACAGAAGTCAAGTGTTCAGATGCTCTGTGAATTGGGCTCCCTTCTCCCAGTTAATGGTGCAGGAACAGCATCTTTTTCACATGGATGCTCATACGATCACCACATCTCAAGCCATTTCTAAAGGTGGAAAATAAATGTTGGAAGTTGCTGCCATGGGAATACGCCTGGCAATTGTTTGTCTATTTCCCCCCATTTATTTAGTGGTAATTACAAATTGTTCTATCCACATTCTACTGTGCACACATAGTTGATAAACATGTCAAGCTAGGGGGCAGACTGGATACATGACAAAAGGCTTATGAATTGGCCCAACTTCATTGCAGTTAGGTCAACACATCCCTGAGATCCTGGGGTGATTAATAAATTAATTAATTTGCAGTGGACTGCAATGCTGGCTTCTCAGTCCATTGACCAAGGGGTAGTCTCTAAACTGTGTTACCAATGTCCTTGCTTGACAGGGAGATTATATGACCCATAGCATGTGAATATGGGAGTATGTATATTCATTATTGGCAAAAGTGGTTTTCTTTCTGTATTAAAATAGGACTCGAGTTTTGTATACACTGTCTATTGAGGAGCTCATAAATTCTGCTTGTAATCCAAAAATACTTTTGTTTTGGTAAAAATGATTTTATAACAAAAATCCAGTTGACTTTCATCTTTTTAAATTACTCCTTCACAGTTATACTTCCTCACTTAAATACACCCCCCCCTTATGTAATTTTGCCCTGTACATCAGATGGCCTAAAGAATATTATTAGTAGAATTACGATTTAATGAGAATTTAGTATATATCAGGGACCAACCAAGGTCTCTTGTAACCCTTATTTTATAAGGGCAGTCCTATTGCTATTTGCATTTTACGAAGAAGATAACTGACCCTTAGGGTACATAACTGGCTCAAAGTTAGTGTCAGAGCTGGGATTCAAATCCAAGTCCATCTGACTCCAGGTCAAACCCTCAGAGAATATTGCAAACATATAAAATTGAAAATGAAAGCCATAGGCTTAATACTAATCACTTTCTATGGTATCCTAGAGCAATACTTCCCAAATTATATATCAGAAAATGTTAGTTCCACATGATCTGCGTGAAAGGCATGAAGAAAAAGAAAAGTTCCATGATCAAATGTTTTGGAAATAATGGGTTAAACCAATATTTTTAAACTGTAGAACTGTGCAACGTTAGTGGGAGCCATTCATGCTTGTAGTCATTGTGGATTTGTATAGTTATTACAGCATTTTTCCAGGCGATGGCAAAAACATGTCTTTCTGTTTTGCACAATGGTGCCATTTGAACTCTCATCGGTGCTAGAGGTGGGAATAATATGAAACGCCTAACAACTGCACACTGTTCCCTTTTGTGCATTGCTAACATCATCACTTTCTGGTGTTTCTTGAACTGACAGATTATTTGTATCAGATGGATTTAAAAAAACAGCTAATTATTTTTAGGGTTCTAAATGCCTGACACTATTACTTGTTACACCTAAAAGATATGTTTGGAAAGTTCAAAGATTTTCTTGCTAGTTAGAGACTTCCCACACGTAGTATAAGGACATTGGAATAACAAAATGTAAAACTATTTTTATTATTTATTTTGGCAGCGCTGGGTCTTAGTTGCATCATGCGGACTCTCTTAGTTGTAGCATGCAGGCTTCTTAGTTGCAGCATGCACGCGGTGTCTAGTTCCCCGACCAGGGATCAAACTCAGGGCCCCTGCATTGGGAGCACGGAGTCTTACCCACTGGACCACCAGGGAAGCCCCTAAAATTATTTTTTAAGTAGGCTAAGAATAAGTAGTTGGTTCAAGTAAAAATACTTGAAATATGTGTGCATGCACTAATACGTATGCATAATACACATTCGTTTAAACTTGTTGAGAGGAGAGGCTATTTTTGTTTCTTTATCCTTGCCAAACACCTGGCCCACAGAAGGCATTTATGCATTTAGTTAGTGTTTATTGAGTGCTTTCTTTTACCCAGGCATGGTTCTGTTCCAGACGCTAGAGATAAGGGTGAAAAAGTCCTCATGGAGCTTACATTTTATTGGGGAGAAATAGACAATAAATGGAAAGAGGGATGTGAAGCCAAAAAAGTGAATAATGGATATTGAAACACTTGTAGGGTTAGTAGATGAGAATTCTCAGTGAGACAAAAGCACTTTTGAAATGGGTACCAGAGGAAATGCACTGGGAGGAGAGGAAAGGTTTGAGATCACTTTTTAGGAGGTGATGTAATGATTGGTAATAATAAGGAGAAGTTATGACTTTAGAGTTGAGGGGATTAAATGGAAGAAAATAAAAGGACTATTGGAGAGAAAAAGATCAAGATGCTGAGGGACCTGATGTTGAATGGGGCAGCGCGTGAGTGATGCAGTCATCGGAGATGGAGACAGAGCGAAGAGGAAGACAGCGAGCTCTGTGCTGCTTCTCATTGAAGCAACTGAAGGGATCGTAGGTGACGGCGTGAGGAGGGGCAAGTGCTGGTTAAGCGGGCTGGAAACTTCATAAAGGATGGAGTTTCTGAGACAGAGGAGGAGAAATGGTTTGGAAATGGCAGTTTATATAAATATAAAAAAGTAAAAGGAGGTGAGAGGACCGTGGGGAGGTGTGTTCCCAGGAGCAGCCAGAGTTCAATTAGGCCAAGACTGTGATGGAAACATCATTTTGATGAATGAATAAATATTGAATTTTCTTTTCTTAAAAATTTTATTTATTTTATTTTTGGTTGCATTGGCTCTTTGTTGCTGCACGCGGGCTTTCTCTAGTTGCGGCGAGAGGGGGCTATTCTTCGCTGCGGAGCGTGGGCTTCTCATTGCGGTGGCTTCTCTTGTTGCAGAGCGCGGGCTCTAGGCACGCGAGCTTCAGTAGTTGTGGCACGCGGGCTCAGTAGTTGCGGGCTCTAGAGTGCAGGCTCAGTAGTTGTGGCGCACTGGCTTAGTTGCTCCACGGCATGTGGGATCTTCCCGGACCAGGGCTCAAACCTGTGTCCCCTGCTTTGGCAGGCAGATTCTTAACCACAGCACCACCAGGGAAGTCCCTTGAATTTTCATATAGGTATAATTATTTTGAATAATTTTTAACTTAACCTTTTGATTTAATATTAAAGTAATGCATTCCAATTCCCTTTGTTCATGCTGTGATTTGTGTTTCAATACACTCATAAGGATCAAAGTTGGAAGTAGAAGAGAGACTTCTTAGTTTAAAAGTATGTGTTGAGAGGGCAACTATCTATTTTTTACTGTATACGTGTCAGTATTTTTGAATTTATTACAAGTAAGTACTCCTTTTATAATAAAGGGGAAAACGAATTATTCTTCTTTACCATAAATATCTGAAAATAAGGCCATCAAAAATAAAATGGATATCCTGAACAATTTTCCTTTTATTCTGGAGTAGGAGAGTTTCAGAAAAGGAAAATAGTCAATACGTTTTTTAAGATTGTTCTGCCGTCTCCATCTCCCTACCAAAACATGAGTTGGGGTTGGATTTTCTCCAAATACTTGAGCAGCTTCCCCTATCTCTTTGCAGAACAAGATGCTCTAACAACTTCCCATATTATATCCAGGTTCTCTTTGATATTTTCTCATATTAAGGAAGGGTATATAGGAGTTCTGAGGAGAAAAAAGACTTCCCTCTGTTTCCCATTTTCTAAATAACTGACTCACTTGTGTATTGTGCTAGTGAGCTCTACCAAGTCTGTTTTGTTTTGTTTTGTTTTTCCCAGCTTTATTGAGATACAGGTTTCCTCCACTATCCGAAAGTAGAGCTTTCCTATGAAACCTTCGTAAGCCAAAATGGTGTAAAGCGAGGAAGCAATTACCTTAGGACACATCTTGCTAATGGATGCACAAAATAAATTGAGGCAAAGCACAGATGCTCACAGACACAGTACAAAGCTATGGTGGCTTGATGCTGAGATGCTGAGTGTAGTTCCAGGGAAGGAGATTGGCAGGGCCCCTCTCACTGCCCTGGGTGCCCTGGGCCTCTACAATGGCTCACTGAAAAACACTGATCGCTATTTTTGCTTTTCTCCTTTTTTCATAAAAGTGAAAATCCTCATTGGATTTCTTTCAGTTGGCAAAAACAGGTACTAATGTAGGTCTTTTGTAAAAACTAAGTGGCTTGAAGCAGACTTTCAGAAAACAGGGATTCCTGCATAATTGACAAATAACATTGTATAAGCTTAAGGTGTACAATGTGATGATTTGATATATGTATACGTTGTGAAATTATTACATTAAGGTTAATTAACAGATCCATCACCTTGCATAGTTATCATTGTGTGTGTGTGTGTGTGTGTGTGTGTTGAGAACATTTAAGGTCTATTTACTCTCTTATCAACTTAAAAAAATTATTATTATTATTTTTAAAATATATTTTTAAATTAATTAATTTTATTTATTTATTTTTGGCTGCATTGGGTCTTCATTGCTGCGCATGGGCTTTCTCTAGTTGCAGCGAGCAGGGGCCACTCTTCATTGTGGCACACGGGCTTCTCATTGTGGTGGCTTCTCTTGTTGAGCAGCGTGGGCTCTAGGTGTGCGGGCTTCCATTGTTGTAGCATGCGAGCTCAGTAGTTGTGGCTCATGGGCTCTAGAACTCAGGCTCAGTAGTTGTGGCTTGTGGGCTTACTTGCTCCACGGCATGTGGGATCTTCCCGGACCAGGGCTTGAACCCATGTCCCCTGCATTGGCAGGTGGACTCCCAACCACTGTGCCACCAGGGAAGCCCTCTCTTATCAACTTTTAAGTATACAATGCAGTATTGTTAACTACAGTCACCAGGCTTTACATTAGATCCCCAGAAGTTACTCATCTTATAAATGAAAATCTGTACCCTTTGACCAACATCTCCCCATTCCTCCTGTAAAAATAGAGCTACCATATGATCCAGCAATCCCACTTCTGGCAGATGAAATGAAGTCACTATGTTGAAGAGTTATCTGCATCCTCATGTTCATTGCAGCATTATTCACATTAGCCAAGACAAGGAAATACCCTAAGTGTCCAACGACAGATGAATGGATAAAGAAAATGTGGTATATATACACTGGAATATTATCCAGCTGTAAAAAGAAGGAAATCCTGCTGTTTGTGACAAAAGGGATGGGCCTTGAAGGTTTTATGTTAAGAGAAATAAGTCTGACAGAGAAAGACAAATACTGCATGATCTACTAAATCTTTGAGTAAATAATTCAACAATCCTTTAGGCTGAATATTTCTTCCTCTTGGGTCATACTTTATCAACTATAGATAAAACAGGCCTATTTAATAAATAAAAAGGAAAATGAGCACTTACTATGTGTAAGGCATTATGCTAAGAGCAAACCTTAGATTACCTCATTTAATCCTTGTAACATCTCTTTGAGGTAGGTTGTTGTCTAATTTACAGATGAAGAAACGGAGACACAGAGAGAATAAGTAGCCCTAGATCATACAATTATTAATTCCTGGAATTAGGATAGGAACCCAAGTCCGCCACACCCCTGAACACACAGCCCTCTGTTTAGGTAGATATTTTCATTTTTTTCAGTAGGGATTTTCATTTTTGCTGTGTTTTGGAGCTGAGATTGTCACTAGAACTGGATATTTCTCCAGAGAGCTTTATGGAAATGTCTTTAGGGTAGGAGAAGCTTCAAATTTCCATAAAAGATTATCTCAAAATCACTATATAATGATAAGAATAAATGATGTTATCTATAGTGCAATGAGTGCTATTCATGATGTTGTTCTGTGTGACTTGAACCAAAAGTTTGGAGTACT
Source organism: Leucopleurus acutus (assembly GCF_964270905.1). Classification (NCBI taxonomy): domain Eukaryota; kingdom Metazoa; phylum Chordata; class Mammalia; order Artiodactyla; family Delphinidae; genus Leucopleurus; species Leucopleurus acutus. The sequence goes on from NC_139152.1 coordinate 21,004,184, forward strand.
TGTGACTCTTTAGGAAAAAAAAAAGAAAATAAAGCCTATCGAAACCCCTCAATGATTTTAAGTGGCATATCTGTGCCAGAATCCTGACAGCACACTCAGCTGGGAATTTTTACCCCCCAGCTTTATTGAGGTATATAAATGACTAACAAAAATTTGGCATATATTGAAGGTGTGCAATCTGATGTTTTGATATACATATACATTGTGAAATGATTGCCACAATCAAGCCAATTAACATATCCATCTCCTCACACGGTCATGATTTTTTTGTGTGGTGAGAACACTTAAGATCAAGTCTCTTAGCAAATTTCAAGTATTTAATACAGTATTATTAAGTATTGTCACCTTGCTGTGCATTAGATCTCCAGACTTATTCATCCTGCGTAACAGTGGAATTTTTTAAACAGATGTGTTTATTAAAAGAATTATTTACAGAGGAGTGGGTGTATTAAGGGACTAAGGGACCCAACAAGGGATGTTAAGCTACCCAGGGGTAACAGCAGGAAGCCATTACTTTCATAGATCTGGAGGGCAGGAGAGGAAAGGGTGTTATCAGAGCAGGTGAGAGTGGTGATCTTGGAAGTGGCCTCCAACAAGAGCTATAGTTGTTGCAGGACCAGCCATGGCCAGAAGGGGGTGAGCAGACACATAAACAGGAGGAATCAACACTCCAACCAGAAGCCAGGGGGCAAGGGCCTGGGGTAGGGGTGAGGAGTTTCCTACCACAGAGGTCACCTTTCTAGGGCACAGAGCAGGATGGAGAATGGATTTGGGGACAAATTGAGAAAAACAGCCAGTTATCTATCAAGGACAGACCTAAGAGTGGTAATTTAGAGCTAAATAAGTCTCCATTATTTAGTAGGAACACAGCTATATTCAATAAAAGGCAATACTTTAGGAAATAGCTGAGATCTATAGAACGTTATTTTAGATTTGAACTACAGTGAAAGGCACTTTGGTATATGTCAGCACTTAGTAGCTTAATTGGTGTGTGAGTCAGCTCCAGCTGCCATAACAAAATACCATAGACTGGGTGGCTTAAACAACAGACATCTGTTTCCTCACAGTTCTGGAGGCTGGAAGGCCACAATCAGGGTGCCAGTAAGGTTGGGCTCTAGTGAGAGCTTTCTTCATGGCTTGTAAATGGCTGTCATCTTGCTGTGACCTCTTTTCTGCATGCTTAGGGGTGGGGGTGGTGGAGATTGGGAAGGGGGGTGAGGGGAGATAGAGAGACAGACAGAGAGAAAGAGAGAGACACCTCTTTCTCTTCTTTTAACGACACTAATCCTATCAGATTAGGGCCCCACCCTCATGACTTCATTTAATTGTAATTATCCTTCAAAGGCCTCATCTCCAGATACCATTTACATTGGGGATTAGAGCTTCAACCTAGAAATTCTGGAAGAAAATTTAGTCCATAACAATTGAGATCTCGTTCCAAAAAAAAAAAAAAAGAAAAAATAGAAAAAAGAATGTTAAGAATTTGTTCGCTGATACTTCTTTTTAAACTTTTTATTTGGAAATAATTTTTTTTTTAAGTTGCAAATATAAGATAGGGAGTTCCTGTATATGCTTCACTTGGCTTCCCCTAAGGTCAATACTTACATAACTATTGTATAAGTATAAAAACTAGGAAACTACTATTGTAACAATACTATTAACTAAACTTATTCAAATTTCACAAGTCTTCCCCCTAAAGTCCTGTTTTTATTCCAGGATCCCACACTAAATTTAGTTGTCTCTAGTCTTCTCCAATCAGTGACGTTGTCTCATTCTGTCTTTTTCTTTAATGACCTCAACATTGCTGATGAGTACTGGCCAATTACTTTGGAGAATGCCTCTCATTTGGGTTTTTCTTAAGATTAAATTGAGATTCTGCATTTTTGGCAAGAATACCCCAGAAATGATCCTATATCTTTCTCTGTTTATCATTTCAGGGGACACATAATGTTGATAATGTCATCTTACTGGGTTTTTCCAGTATAATATTACTGTTTTTCCCTTCATAGATAAATATCCTTAGGGAGATTGTTCTCTGCTTCATGATCGTTTTGTGATACCTTAAAACAGAAGTGGGGAAGGGAAGGAAACTTCCTGCCCTTAATATTTTAGGTACTATCACTCTGTGAGACGCACAGAGTATGAGAGAGAGCAATGTGAGGTTATTATTCCTATTTTAAAAAAGAGAAAACTACATCATTTTTAGATTAAGTGATTTGACCAAGGTTACAGAGGGAAGCCTGTTTTTAAAATTTTGAATAACTGTTGGATTTTCAGAAGAACTTACAAATATAATCACATTATGTGACAATAGACTCTAAAATTCAAATTGTTTGATACCAGAACATAAATTGACTTTTTCATTCATTTTCAGGTGCCTGCAATGCGCTAGGATTTATACAGTCTTTAAAAGTAGATCACAGCTCAGACTGAAGCACTAGTTTAAAACCATGGCACATCTCCAAAACTCATTTAAGGAACCAGGTGGTTAGTTAAACCTTCAATCAGATTATTATTTAAGTGCTTCTTAATAATCATTCTGTGGTTTAGGCAAAAATGATAGAGGAACACTCTGAAAATGTTGCGTCCTGATTTGGGGGCCAATACAAGGACCATTTACCACAGATAAATAATTATAAAATGAATAACTATAATGATGACAGCAATTTTTGAGATATTTAGGATAAGAATTTGTCAAGTAAATTGTTGTGAATACCTTCTGAATAGAAGTTAAATTTGAGTGAAGGTGGAAAATGGCACCTAAATTTAAATTATATTTATATTGACATGGATAATTGTGTAACATTGCCTAGAATATCTAAGGATCAGAAAGCTAAACGGACGTAAGCACTAGATATGTGAATATATAATAATTACTCCCACTGAAGAGATTTTAAAATAAGTTAACCCAATTCTCTGAATTGAGATTTCATCTAATAAAAGCAAGAATTAAAACTTTAAAAAAGATTTAATAGTGATATTCTTTTAAAAATGATTTTAATCTCTCTCTCTCCCTACGTCTGATTCCAGTTCCCCAGAGGCAAACATTTTCTTAGAGCTTCTAGTATTTACTTCTACAATTGGAATAACCTGCTTATACTGTTATTTCTTGATTTTTAATAAATGTTTAATATTACCAATTGACTTCCTACTGTGGAAGGTGAGGATTTAGCTCACTTACAGCCAATACTTTACTCCCATTTCAGCTTTCTTATCATATTAAGATGATTTTACCATAATTTTTGGTTAGATGATATTCAGTGTTGATAATATTAGGACTGTGTAAAGATTACTTGCAATTGAGCCATGTAGGGGATTATGTTCCTTCTTTGAGCAACTTTTTGTTTTCCCTGGCATTCATGATTGTCTTTTTTGTTGCTTGCTTAGTTTTCTTTTATTAATTAATTGTAAAACTCTCAGCTATAAGTATCACACATTATAATAAGGTGATACAATTGCTTCCTTCCCTTCCCTTCTTTTCCTTTTCTATTTTCTCCTCCCTCTCACTCTCTCCCTGATGATTCATAATGCTGAGCGCCTGTTCACAGACCTGTTGTCCATTTGTGTGACTTCTTTGAGAAATATCTATTCAAGTCATTTGCCCATTTTAAAACATGATTATTTGTTTTCTTGCTATTGAGCTGAGTTCCTTCTGTATTTTGAGTATTAACCCCTTATCAGATATATGGTTTGCAAATATTTTTTCCCATTCCATAGGTTGTCTCTTCACTGTTGATTGTTTTCTCTGCTGTGCCGAGCCCTTTTAGTTTGATGAAATCCTATTTGTCTATTTTTGCTTTTGTTGCCTGTGCTTATGAGTAATTATTATTTTTGCTTCTTTTTTTTTTATTGTGGTAAAAAACACGTAACCTTAATTTTACCACCTTAACCATTTTAAAGTGTGCAGTTCAAGAGAGGGACTTCCCTGGCAGTCCAGTGGTTAAGTTTCCATACTTCCACTGCAGGGGGAGCCAGTTCGATCCCTAGTTGGGGAACTGAGATCCTGTATGCCGCTTGGCCAAAAAAAAAAAAAAAAAGATTTTAAAGTGTGCAGTTCAGTAGTGTTAAGTATATTCACTTTGTTGTTTGACAGATCTCTAGAACTCTTTCATCTGTACCCATTAAACACGAATTCCCACTTCCTATTCCTCCTAGCCCCTGGCACCATCATTCTACTTTCTGTTTCTATGAATTTGACTACTTTAGACACTTCACATGAATTGAATCATACCGATTTTGGCCTTTTGTGTCTAGCTCACTTTGCTTTGCATAATGTCCTCCAGGTTCATCCATGTTGTAGAATGTGACAGAATTTCCTTCTTTTTAGAGGTTACATAATACCCATTGTATGTATATTCCACATTTTCTCTATCTATTCATCTGTTAATGGACATTCTTGGCTACTGTGATTAATACTGCAATGAACATTTTTATGCAAATATCTGTTCGACATTTTTCTTTGAATTCTTTTGGCTATATACCCAGAAGTGCGATTGCTAGATCATATGATAATTCTATTTTTAATATTTTGATGAACCTCCATACTGTTTTCCATAATGGCTGCAACGTTTTACATTCCCATCAGTACTGCACAAGGGTTCCAATTTTTCTGCATCCTTCCAATGAAAATGTTACTTTCTGTTCTTTGAATAGTGGGCACCCTAATGAATGTGAGATAATATCTCACTGTGGTTGTAATTTGCATTTCTCTTAGGATTAGTAATGTTTTCATATGCTTGTTGGCCATTTGTATATCTTAATTGGAGAATTGTCTATTCAAGTCCTTTGTCCACTTTTTAAATAGAGATATTTGTTGTTGTTAATTTGTAAAAGTTCCTTATGTATTTTGGATATTAATCCTGCATCAGGTATATGATTTATAAATTTTTTTTCCATTCCATAGATTGCCTTTTTCCTCTGCTGATTTTTTTTTTTAATATGCAGAAGTTTAAGGTTTGCTATAGTCCCATTCGTCTATTTTTGCTTTTGTTGCCATGCTTTTGATTGTCAAGTCCAAGGTGCTAAAGCTTTTTCCCATATTATCTTCTAAGAGTTGTATAATTTTAGATCTTACATTGAAGTCTCTAATCCATTTTGAGTTAATTTTTGTATATGGTATAAGGCAAGGGTCCAAGTTCATTGTTTTGCATGTGGATATCCATTTTTCACAGAAGCATTTTTTTTTTTTTTTTTTTTTTTTTGCGATACGCGGGCCTCTCACTGTTGTGGCCTCTCCCATTGCGGAGCACAGGCTCTGGACGTGCAGGCTCAGTAGTCATGGCTCACGGGCCCAGCTGCTCCACGGCATGTGGGATCTTCCTGGACCGGGGCACGAACCTGTGTCTCCTGCATCAGCAGGCAGACTCTCAACCACTGCGCCACCAGGGAAGCCCCACAGAACCATTTTTTGAAGAGACTGACCTTTCCCCATTGTGTAGTCTTGTCACCCTCGTCAAAAATCATTTGGCCATATACAAAAAAATTATTATATAAAGTAAAAAAATGAAAATACAACTTACATTTCTAGGAAGATGGTGTAGATGTACATTTCCCTATTCCTCCCACTATGTACAACTGAAACCCCTGGATATTATATGTAAAACAAATATAAGAATCTGAAAGGTAGAGATAAGAAGACAGGCTTACTAGGGACCTTGGAACCCAAGGACCAGCATGGTGGTAAGTATTCTGAGTTTTCTCTTTGCTTCATATATCCTAGACTTGGAGCTGAAAAGCCGGCAACTCAGAAACACCAAAGAGCATTGATAAAAACCCCCAAAACAAAAATCCCAAATTGATATACAGATTTAACATAATTCATATAACAATTCCTACAAGAATTCTTGTAGATTTGTATAAGATTTTTCTAAAATGTATATGGAAAGATAAAGAGATAAGCATAGTTAAAACAATTTTGAAAAAGAAGAATAAAGGTGGGGGGGAATCCATCTACCTAATTTCAAGACTTATGATGTACCTGCAGTAATCAAGACTCTCTGGAGGGGTAGACACATGGATCAGTGGGACAGAATAGGGGACCTAGAAACTGCCTCAATCACACAAATATGCCCAATTGATTTTTGATAAAAGTGCAAAAGCAATTTGATTAAGGAAAAACAACCTTCTGAACAAGTGGTGGTAGGACAGTGGGACATCCATAGGCAAAAAAAAAAAAAAAAAAAAAAAAGCCTTGATCACACCTTATACAAAAATTAGCTCATAAAGGGCCACAAAATTAAATGCCAAATGTAAAACAGTAAATTTTTTTAGAAAAAAATAGGACAAAATCTTTGGGAGCAAAGAGTTCTTAGCTCTTAACTGTTTGTTAGGCAAAGAGTTCTTAGACTTGAAATCATAAGTAAAATTCATAAAAGGAAAAAATTGATAAATTATACCTCACCAAAATTTAAAAATTGGCCCTGCAAAAGACCCTGTTAAGAGAATGAAAAGATAAGTTGTAAATATGAGAAATATTTGCAGAACACATATCCAAAAAAAGGACTAGTAACTAGAATATATAGAGAAACCTAAAAAGCCAACAGTAAAAAAACAAAACGCTCCAAAAATATATGAAGAGACAGCTCACTGAATAGTATATACAGATGGTCAATAAGCTCATGAAGAAATGTTCAACATCATTTGCCATTATGGAAATGCAAATTTAAGCCCCAATGGTATATTATTACATACCTATCTGAACGGATAAAATAACAACTAGAAAATGGCAACCCTGGAGGAAATGCTGAGTAACTGAGTCCCTCATACATTGTTGGTTGAAATGTAAAGTGGTATAGTTACTCTGGAAAACAGTATGGCAGTTTCTAAAAAAATGAAACATGCAATAACTGGATGACCCAGACATTATACTCCTGGGCATTTATCCCAGAGAAGTAAATACTTTTGTTCACACAAAAACCTGTAGACAAATGTTTATAGTAGCTTTATTTGTAAAAAAATCTGGAGATAATTTAGATGTCTTTCCACAAGTGAATAGTTAAATAAACTGTGGTACCATGGAATACTGCTCAGAAATAAAAAGGAATGAACTACTGATATATGCAACAACCTAGATGAATACCCAGAGAATTATGTGAGTGAAAAAAAGCTTAATCCCAAAAGGTTACTTACTGTGGGATTCTATTTATGTAACATTCTTGAAATGACGAAAGTATAGATATGGAGAAAAGATTAGTGGTTGCCAAAGGTTAAGGAGGATATAGGGGTGGGAGAAAAGTGGGTGTGGCTATAAAAGGGCAATTTGAGGGATGCCTATGGTGATGCAAATAATCTGTGTTTTGACTATGTCAATATTAACATCCTGGTTGTGATATTGTACTATGTTTTTGTGAGACATTACCAGTGGGGAAACCTGGGTAAAGAGTACACGTGATCTCTGTATTATTTATTGCAACGGCATGTGAACCTACAATTATCTTAAAAAGTATAATTGTAAAAAGTGTAAGTACTTCCCTTACTTTTCTTCAATTTAACTACCATTAAACATTTTGGTGCACTTTTTCCAAATGGTATGTCAAGACAAAATCCAGATTTCAGATAAGGACTCCATGGTCTTTTAGACCATGTTATACATACTGGTCTGAAATGCTTACCTTTTCCATTTGATAATATAGCTCAGACAGCTTTCCAGGTCAGTACATCTCCCTCTCTCTCTCTCTCTCTCTCTGTCTCTGTCTCTCTCTCTCTCCCCCTCCCCCCACCCTCCTTAAAGACTGTAGGGTTATCCATTGTAGGGATGTAGAATTCCAATTTCCTGTTAATAGACATTTATGTTTGTTATGGATTGAATGGCACCGTCCTTTCCCCTCTCTCCCCAAAAAGATATGTTGAAGTCCTAAAGCCCAGTACCTGAGAGTGTGACCTTATTTCTAAACAGAGTCTTTACAGAGGTAATCAAATTAAAATGAGGTCATTAGGATGGGCCCTAATCCAATGTGACTGGTGTCCTTATAAAAAGAGGAAATTTGGACCCAGAGACAGACATGTACAGAAGGAAGATGATATGAAGACATATATTCTCCATGTAAAAACAGAGGATGGGAGTGCTGGATCCACAAGCCAAGGAATGCCAGAGATTACTAGCAAATCACCAGAGGCTAGGAAGAGTAAAGGAAGGATTCCCACAAATTTCAGGGGGAGCATGGTCCTGCTGACATCTTGATATCAGACTTCTAACTTCTAGAACTGTGAGATAACACATTTGTCCTTTTAAGCCATTCAGTTTGTGATACATTGTTACAGCAACCCTAGGAAACTAATACAATGCTGTTTCTTTATTTTGCTATTACAGATTGCTACAATGAACATTCTTATACACATAGCTTTATGCCTTCTTGTTATTTCTGTAGGGTGAATGCAATTATGAATCATTGTGTATGTGTATGGTGCATGTTAATACGTGTATTAGTCTTCGTGGGCTGACATAACAAAATACCATAGGTTGGGAGGCTTAAACAACGGAAATGTAATTCTCACAGCTCTGGAGCCTAGAAAGTTCAAAATCAAGGTGCCGGCCAATTCAGTTCCTGATGAGAGCCTTCTTCCTTGCTTGCAGAGAGCTGCCTTCTTGCTGTGTCCTCACATGGTGGGGAGGGAGGTAGCAAGCTCTGGTGTGTCTTCTTATAAGGACACTAGTCCTAGCAGATTTGGGTCCCACCCTCATGACCTTATTTAACACTAGGGTCCCAAAGGTCCCATCTTCAAATACCATCACACTTGGGGGTTAGGGCTTCAACATAGGAATTTTATAGGGACACAGTTCAGTCCATAGCATTCTGCCTCTGGCCCTCCAAAATGCATGTCCTTATTGCATGCCGAATATATTCATATCATTCAAACAGCCCCCAAAATTCTAACTCTAGCATCCACTCTAAAGTCTAAGTCTCATTTAAATATCTAAATTGGTGAGATTTGAGATATAATTCATCCTGAGGCAAAAATCCCTCTCCAGCTATAAACCTGTGAAATCAGACAAGTTACGTGCTTCCAAAATAAAATGGTGGGATGGGCATAGGATAGACATTCCCATACCAAAATAGAGAAATAGAAAAGAAAGAAGGGATGATGCATCCCAAGCGAGTCCAAAACCTAGAAAGACAAATTCCATTAAATCTTAAGGCTCCTCTTTGACTGAATGTCCTCCTTCCAGATCCACAGGGGCAGGGTCCTGCCTTATGGACCCACTGGTGTGGTGGTCCCACCCATCAGGCTCTCCTGGGCAAGGTCTGCTCCCAAGGCTCCAGGTACCCCTAATCCCATGGCTCTGCAGGGTGGCCCCACCTCTGAGGCTTCAGGCAGAGACCATCTGGCTGGTTGAAACCAAGGTGGTAGCCCCAGCCTTTGAAACTGAGGAGGCAACCCCAATGATCTGAATCACCTTTGGCATTATTTTTTCCTTTTCTTTAAGAATAGTATATATTCTCAGCCAAATAGCTCATGACCCATTCCTGCAGGATCTATGCAGTCCAATAGTCTTCCTTCATTCTGTCCCACGTTTTCCTGTTTCCTTTAGTCCCACCTGTCAGTGATCCCATCTCTATTCCTGGCTTCTGCTGAGATGGCTGATTAAATCCATGAGTCTCACCCCTGATCTTTTTTTTTTTTTTGCGGTACGCGGGCCTCTCACTGTTGTGGCCTCTCCCACTGCGGAGCACAGGCTCCGGACGCGCAGGCTCAGCAACCATGGCTCACGGGCCCAGCCGCTCCGCGGCACGTGGGATCCTCCCAGACCGGGGCATGAACCCGTGTCCCCTGTATCGGCAGGCAGACTCTCAACCACTGCGCCACCAGGGAAGCCCACCCCTGATCTTTTTATCTAATGGTTATTGAGCCACACCCTTAGTGTTCCGTTCAGGACGAGCTGTCTCTCTTTTTTTTTTTTTTTTTTTTGCTATATGAATAGACTGAGAAATTTCTAAATCTCTTAAGTTCCTTTTTGTTTAACAATTCCTTCTTCAATTCATTGCCTTCCTTTTGCATTTTACTGTAAGCAGCCAGGGGGAACCACGCTGCTCTTTCAACACTTTGCTTAGAAACCTCCTTGGCTAAATATCCAATTTCATTGCTTATAAATTCTTCCTGCCACAAAACATAAAACGCAGTTCAGTCAAGTTCTTTACCACATTAAAACAAGTGTCCCTTTTCCTCCAGTTTCCAATAACCTATTCCTCATTCCTTCTGAGACCTCACTAGAATGGCCTTTAATATCCATATTTCCACCAACATTTTGTTCATGATTATTTATGTCTTCTCTAAGAAGATGAAAACTTTCTCTCCATCTCTCCTCTTTTCTATCTGAGCTCTCATCGGAATCACGTTTAACGTCCATATTTCTAGCATGCACCTCAAAACTCTTCCAGCCTCTACCCACTCTCCAGTTCCAGAGCTGCTTCTACATTTTTAGGTATTTGTTACAGCAGTATCCCACTTCTTGGTGCCAAAATTTGTATTTGTCAGCTTGGGCTGTCATAAAAAATACCATAGACTTGGAGGCTTAAACCACAGAAGTCTAATTCTCACAGTTCTGGAAGCTGGGAAATCCAAGGTCAAAGTACCAGCCAATTCTGTTCCTGGTGAGGGCCCTTTTCCTGGCTTGCAGATGGCTACCTTCTTGCTGTGTCCACACATGGTGGAAAAAGAGGCAGCAAGCTCTCTGGTGTCACTTTCTTAAAGAACACTAATCCTAGCAGATTAGGGCCCCACCCCATGACCTCATCTAAATGCAGTTACCTCTCAAAGGTCCCATCACCAAATACCACCAAATAATTTGGACTTCAGCATATGAATTTTGGTGGTACCTAATTTGGTCCATAGCAGTACGTATATGATACATGATTCACTTCCAAATTACCCTGGTTGGCATTATTTTAATGTGTGTAACCAGGAGAAATATTGTCTCTTTTGGGGATTGGCGCTGAGTTGCAGGATCCATAGTAATGAACTTCCTTATGTAGCGATTATTATACTGCCTAGACATTTTAATCACAATTATGTGTAAATGTGTATTATTGTTTATCTGTTAACATTGACATCTTAGAGAATAGCCACAACTTGCTACTACAGATACCATGGATTCAATAACAGAGACCAAAATCAGAGTTGGTCTTCTCTACTTCCAGCCTGGCCTTTCTATACCCTTTCCCTTGGCCCATCACAAGTCCCCCCTCATTCCTTTCTTCTCTCTCTTCACAAAACCTGTCAAAATTTCCTTTCTGGGCTTCCCTGGTGGCGCAGTGGTTGAGAGTCCGCGTGCCGATGCAGGGGACATGGGTTCGTGCACCGGTCCGGGAAGATCCCACATGCCGCGGAGCGGCTGGGCCCGTGAGCCACGGCCGCTGAGCCTGCGTGTTGGGGCCTGTGCTCCGCAACGGGAGAGGCCATGACAGTGAGAGGCCCGCGTACCGTAAAAAAAAAAAAAAAAAAAAAAAAAATTTCCTTTCTGAAAAAGACTGTAGTAATATAATTTACACAATTTTAAGGATTTAACCAAATTACCTTTTCATTCACAAAATTTGCTTTTTAAGCCTGAAATTTTAGGCATTAATGAGCAGACAAAAGGAGGGTTTGGAAAAACGAAGGACCAGTCCAAGTGCACTTAAAAATCAGACACAGATGACCTCTAGTCCTGTATGGACCTGGTTAGCATGGTATTTCCTACCTTCCTTCCATCTCTGAACCCTTAGGCTGTGCACATATATGATGTGCTGCTGCTGATGGTTGGTCTTCAGGCACCTGTGACCTATTCCCCCTCTCTCTGTCCAACTTAAGAGCCAGGAAAGGGGAAGGAAGAAGACATTTCAACATGGAGGAGGGGAGAGGACAAGTGGCCAAGCACCTCACCAATTCCTAAGCTCAAGTTAAATCTTCATTCTCCTGTTGCCCTTTGGAAATACAGTGGGTAACACACATGGCTTGTGTACGGAGAAAATTCTCGGAGGACAAGCTATGAAAAGATGTTGAAGTCCAAACCCAGCTTCAAAGTAGGGCTCACATCTTTTCTTTTTTTTCCTCCCAGCACCATCCCTCTCTTCTAAGGGTTTCTCATCTGCTTTTTTCTCCTGGTCATGAGGTTTTTTCATTTGCTGCTGACAACATAAACTATGAATTTAGTAAGGGTTTGGTTTAACTTTGGAGTAAAGCTAAAGCACAGCTGCTTCCTTTCTCTTGTGCCTTTTCCTCCTCCCCATCATTTTTTCCTATAAGTTTGGACATTTACTATTTTAAAAATTTAGCCAAATATCTGTATTTTACAATCAAAACTGTTTTTTGAAAACATCAGTCTCATTTTTCTTTGTTAAACAACTGACATGCCTGAAAGTTCTAGGACTCTAGCCACTCACTGCTACATATTATTAAGAAAAATGATTGTTGGACTGTTTTGAATGGGAGTGTAGCTGTGGAATTTTTTTTTCTTTCCCCTGCACACACCTCAGGAAGGAAAATACAGAAACACCCTTTTGACTACTCTCTTGAGAAGTACTCCTTAAGCCCAGAATAACTCCAAACAAGTAAAACCTTTGTGTTTAGCATAGAGTGGATCTGGAGGAGAAGAGGATGCAGAGAAAGACACAGAGCATTGGGCTCTTCTCACAAAGAAATTCTGTGCTTTTAGTCTCTGTGCTTTTAGTGTCTCTAAAAGCTGTTTACTGAGGGGAGGGGGGGTAGAAAATGTACCCATTACAGGGGTGGTTTGAATCTCTAAATCTGACTTCAGTTTCTAAGGTAAATGACCTGTGTAAATAAAATTGAAATTACCTCAGGTTTCTTTTTGCAATATTCTTCCCTCCTTTTTTTGCCCATGGTTGGCATTGCAGTTTGGGTTGTGCTTGTAAGTAAAGCACCAGGTGTGTAGACAGTAAATAGTTCCAGAGTGGACTGGGGCTTTTTATACTCTCAGATTCATCAACTCACAACACCTCAGTGGAAACCAATCTTCATTTGGGGAAGCAAAATACATTTTTGATATTAGTCCCATGGAACAATGGACTCTATTCACCATGGAATTCCTACATTTTCAACTATTACAAATTTTCTAACTTCTTGCCTTGTCGTTATTTCTGATTCAATCTGTCTAAAACCGAATTTATCAGCCCCCTCTGGTCCCTCACTGAATTTGTTGAAGAAAAAATTGGGTGTTTTCTTCTAGGCACTGGGCTAGGTGCTTGGACGACAGTGATGAAGAGGCAGTAATTCTCAGCCCTTATGGAACTTCCATTTGAGCAGGAGAGGTCAGAGAGTTAACAATAATGATCTTAATGACTATAATTTCAATGGAGACAAATGCTATGAAGGAGATGCACAGGTACTATGAGTGAGTTTAACTGGAGGAATCTGTCCTAATCTGGGGGATCAGGAAAAGTTCATTAAGGAAGAAGTGTCCAGGCTGAGCTCTAAAGATGCTTAGATATCCACTGTGGGGTACTGTGTCTCCAGGGGAATCAATAGCTGTGGAAAGTGATTGTGAGGAAGCATGTGTTAAAGAAATTGAGCAAAAGCTATGGTTTCTGGAATAGAGAATGAAGGGAGAGTGATGTAAAGTTCAGTCTTGTGAGGTAGGCTTGGAGCATGAAGGCCTTTGAGTCACCTGGGAGATTTAGAATTTTGTTCTAATAGTAGTAAAAAGCCATAGAAAGATTTGAACCAGGAGAATCACTTAAATAGAATAAACTAGAATAACTGACTGCTGTCAGGAGAATGGAAGCAAACTCTGGTAGTTAAGATTTTTGTTCATCTAGCACACTTCTTGCCCTCCACTTCTGGTAACAGTACACCGCTCCTTGTTTTTGTTTTTTCTTTTTTTTGGCTGCATGTGGCTTGTGGGATTTTAGTTCCCCGACCAGAGATCGAACCCAGGCCCCCTGTAGTGGAAGAAAGGAGTCTTAACCACTGGACTGCCAGGGAAGTCCCAGCACCCCTCTGCTTGTGGAAAACCCCTTCCATGTGATTTGGGTAAGGTTTGACTCCCTCATCCCCCATCACAGGGATGGGCACATAATTTATCTAAATGTAACTAATCAGAGTTTCCTGTTCTCTTGGCCTCAGGGTTTGGTTCAGCAGTGGGCAGTGACCCAAGTCAGACTAATTAACATCCTCTCCAGGACATCTGCTCAAATTCTCAGGAAAGAGATAAACCCTGTCTCTCTGGGATTGTCAGCTGTAAGGATCAGGTCAGATCAATAGGGAAAAGATCAGTAATCTTTTCTATCATTTGGAGAGAGCCATCTGAGACTAAAACCAACCTAGAGGAAAGCATATCTAAGAGATGGAGAGAAAGATGGATTCCTGAATAAATTAGGCAAATCTATAGATCTAATCATGAAGAGTTCATTTCCTCTTGGTTATGTGATGCAATGAATATACTTCCTTTTAAAAAAAGTAATCTAGGGCTTCCCTGGTGGCGCAGTGGTTGAGAGTCCGCCTGCCGATGCGGGGGACGCGGGTTTGTGCCCCGGTCTGGGAAGATCCCACATGCCGCAGAGCGGCTGGGCCCGTGAGCCATGGCTGCCGAGCCTGTGCGTCCCGAGCCTGTGCTCCGCAACCGGAGAGGCCGCAACAGTGAGAGGCCCGCGTACCGCAAAAAAATAAAAAATAAAAAAAGTAATCTAGTTTGAATAGAATGTCTGTCATTTGCAATCAGAGTCCAGACCAATACTGGAAGTAAGAGTAGATGCAGGGAGATGGATTCAGTAGGTAGTAGTGATATAGGTGAGAGATGATGAGTGGACTAGTGTGGTCATAATAGAGATGGAGAGAAGCCAACACACTTGGAATCTGTTTAGGAGATACAATTGGAAGGATTGAACAATTGATTAGATGGGGGGGTGAAGGGAAAAGGGGAGTGTCAAAAATATTGGCTGGTTCTCTACCTTGCATATCTGAGGATGCCATTCACTAAGGCAGGAAACACCCAAGTAAGGATAGTTTTGGGCTAGTGGTGAAAGGAAGTTTTTAGTTCAGTTTTGCTCATGTTGAGTTTAGTGTTCCTGAAAGACATGTGTCTGTTAATGGCACTATCATTTCTGCTAATAAGTGAGACTTAAAACTATTACCTTCTTTGACTTAACTCTCACTATCATTTCTGAAAATTCAGGAAGACCTTAAGGTCTACATTTTAAAAAATCAATTTTTTTGAAGCATAGTTTACCAAAAAAATTGCATACATTATATATGTACTGTACAATGAGTTGTGATAAATGCTCATATCTATATAACCATCAACACAATGAAGATACATTTCCGGGCTTCCCTGGTGGTGCAGTGGTTGAGAGTCCGCCTGCCGATGCAGGGGACACGGGTTCGTGCCCCGGTCCGGGAGGATCCCACATGCCGCGGAGCAGCTGGCCCCGTGAGCCATGGCCGCTGAGCCTGCGCGTCCGGAGCCTGTGCTCCGCAACGGGAGAGGCCACAACAGTGAGAGACCCGCGTACCGCAAAAAAAAAAAAAAAAAAAAAAAAAAGATACATTTCCATCACCCAAAAATTTCCTTTGTGCTCCTTCCAAATCTATCACCTGCTCCCCCCCGACCCTTGGTCCCAGGCAAACGCCAGTCTTCTTTTTATCACTGTAGATTAAATTTGCCTTTCCTAAAGTCTTTCATATAGATGGAACTGTGGAGTATGTACTCTTTTATGTCTGGATCCTCTTACGTAGCATAATGTTTTTCGAGATTCACCAATTTTATTGTTGAATTATTCCACTGTATGGATATACCATGATTTGTTTTGTTTGTTTGTTTGTTTTTTTGCGGTACGCGGGCCTCTCACTGCTGTGGCCTCTCCCCTTGCGGAGCACAGGCTCCGGACGCGCAGGCTCAGCGGCCATGGCTCACGGGCCCAGCCGCTCCGCGGCATGTGGGATCCTCCCGGACCGGGGCACAAACCCGTGTGTCCTGCGTCGGCAGGCGGACTCCCAACCACTGCGCCACCAGGGAAGCCCCCCATGATTTGTTAATTCACTCTCCTGTTAATGAATGAATATTTGAATTGTTTCTAGTTTCGTACTTTTAGAAATAAAGGTGCTATATACTTGCCACGCACAGGTCTTTGTGTGAAAACAGTTTTTATTTTTCTTGAGTAAATCCCTAAGATTTGCATTGCTGGGTCATATGGTAAGAGTATGTTTGTCTAACGTTATAAGAAATTGCTAGTGTTTTCCAAATGGCTACTCCTCCGGCAATTTCTGAGAGGCCCAGTTACTTCCACATTCTTGTCCATACTTGATATTGTTATTCTTTCTAATTTTAGCTATCTTAGTGCATGTGTAGTGGTATTTCATTGTAGTTTAATTTGCATTTTCCTGATGATTAATGATGAGCATTTTGCTATTTTTTTATTTGCCGTTATTAAATGAGGTGCTTATTTGCTATTTGTAGGTATACTTTGGAGAAGTGTCTATTCAAATTCTTTATTTTTAAAAAATACTTTTTTATTTTGAAATAATTATAGGCTCATAGGAAGTTGCAAAAATAGCACAATGAGTCTGATGTTCACTTCTCCCAGCTTTCCAATAGTGACATGTTATGTAGCTTGTAGTACAGTATCAACACCAGGAAATTTACATTGGTATTGCTGTTAACAGACTTTATTCAGCTTTATCTTTAATAAACCTGCATTTTATTGGTATGTGGATGTGTGTGTGTTCCATGCATTTTTATCCTACGCAAAGATTTGTGCAGTTACTACAACAATCAAGATACAGAATTGTTCTATTACCACAAAATGACTCTCTCATGCTTACCCCATCACACAATCCATCCCATCCTTTGTCCCTATCCTTTAGTACCAGTGTTTGTTTTCTATCGCTATGATTTTATCACTTTGAGAATAAATAGAATCATATAGTATGCCTCCTGTTGAGACTGGCTTTTTCACTCAGCACAATTCCCTTGAGATTTACTCACATTGTTGTGTCTATCAGTAGTTTGTTCCTTTTTATTGCTGTGTAGTATTCCATCGTATGATAGACGTATCGGAGTTTTAACACTTACTCGTTGAAAGACATTTGAGTTGTTCTAGTTTTCAGCTATTTATAAAGCTGCTGTGAACATTCATGTACAGATTTTTATGTAAACACAGGTTTTTATTTTTTTTTGGATAAATGCTCAACAGTGCAATTTCTGGGTTGTATGGTAAATGCATGTTTAATTTCACAAAAAGATGCCAAACTATTTCCCAGAGTGACAGTACCATTTTGCATTCCTGCTAGCAAGGTATAGGAAATCCAGTTTCTCTGCATTTTTGCCAGTATTTGGTATTGCCACTTTTCTTTCCTTCCTTCCTTCCTTCTTTCTTTTTTCTTTGTTTTAGCTGGTTTAATAGGTGTATAGTGATATTGCCTATGTTTTTAATTGGGTTGTCTTCTTATTATTGACTTAAAAGTATTCTTTATACATTCTGAATGTATGTCTTTTATGAAATATATGTTTTTCCAACACTTCTCCCAGTTTGTGGTTTGCCTATTTACTTTCTTAACATCTTTTAAAGAGCAAAGGTTTTTAATTTTGATAAAGTCCAATTAATCAATTTTAAAATTCTCTTTTTCATGATTTTTTCTGTCATATCTAAGAAATCTTTGCTTAACCCAGGGTCAAATAATATTCTCCTATGTTTTTCTTATACTCATATAGTCTTTGCTTTTATCCATAGGTCTGTGATCCATTTTGAGTTTATTTTGATATATGCTATGAAGTAAGGGTTGAGGTTTGCTTTCTTTTCATGTGGATATCCAGTTGTTTCAATGTCATTTGTTAAAGAGCTTATCCTTTCCATACATAATTACTTTGGAAACTTTGTCAAAAATTGACCATATATGTATAGGTCAGTTTCTGGACTTTCTATTCTGTTTCATTGATCTGTATGTTTATTCTTATGCCAATACCACACTGTCTTGATTACTCTAGCTTTAGAGTATGTCTTAAAATCATGTAGAAAAAGCAACTTTGTTGTTCTCTTCAAAATTGTCTTGGCCTATCTAGTTCCTTTGCATTTCTATATAAATCAGCTAGGATTTTAACTGAGACTGCATTAAATTTATTAATTAATTTGGGGAGACGACACCTCAGCGATATTGTGTCTTCCACCCCATGAACATGATATGTCCCTCCATTTATTTAGGTCTTCTTTAATTTTTCTAAACAATATTATGTAGCAGTCTTTCACAATCTTTGTTAAGTTGATTCCTAAGTAGTTTGTATTTCTTAATGCTGTTTTAAATATTATTTAAAAATATTAAGTTCCAAATCGTTCATTGCTAATATATAGCAGTTGATATTTTACATGTATTCTGTGACATTACTAAACTCCCATATGAATTCTAGTAGTTTTTTTTTTTTAGATTTCTTAAGATTTTCTACATAAGTAATCATACTGTCATAAAAACACTTCTCTTTACCTTTTCCTATCTATAGACTTTTTGTTTCTTTTGCTTTCCTGATTGTATGGGCTAGGACATTCATACAATATTAGATAGGAGTGGTGAGAGCAGATGTCATTGCCTTTTTCCAGATCTATCTGCTGAATTTGGATTGCTATTACTTTATTAAAGAATTTTACACTAATGTTCATACGGCGTATTAGTTAGTAATTTCTTTTAATACTTTTGGTTTTGGTTTCGGGGTAATGCTGACCTTGTAAAATGAGTTGGGAAGTGCTCTCTCCTCCTCTGTTTTCTGAAAGACCTTAGGTAGGATTGATATTATTACTTCACCAGTAAAGCCATCTGGATCTGGCATTTTCTTTCTGGGAAGGCTTTCAATTATAAATTCAATTCCTAGATTAGAGTTATACCTACTCAGATTTTCTGTTTCATTTTGAGCCAGTTTTGGTAATATGAGTCTTTCAAGGAATTTGTCCATTTCATATAAGTTGTTTATTGTCAGAAGTTTTGTGTCATTTTCCTATTACCTTTTTAATGTCTGTACGCTCTGTAGTGAGTCCTGTTTTGTTTCTGATTCAGTTAATTTCTGTATTCTCTGTTACTTTCCTGGTCAACTGGGCAAGAGGTTCATAAAATTTAGTTTTCTTTTCAAATACCATATTTTCCCAATTTGTAGTCTCTATTTCATTGACTTTCCCTATTGTTTATTTTCTATTTTATTGATTTGATTTTTCCTCTCGTTTCCTTTTACTATAGTTTTAATTGATATTCTTTTTCTTGCTTCATAAGGTTGGAGCTTACAACATTGTCTTGGACCTTTCTTCTGTTCTATAAATTTAAAGTTATGTATTTCCCTCCAAATACTGCATTGCTGGCATCACACGATTAAAAAAAATCGAAATATAATTCGTGTACCCTAGAATTTACTCTTTTGAGGCATGTACAATAAATCGGTAGTTTTTAGTATATTTACAAGGTTGTACACCCCTCACCACAGTCTAATTCCAGAATATTTCATCACACCAAGAAGAATCCCTATACCAATTAGCGGTCACTTTCGATCCCACCTTTCCTCCAGCCACTGGCAACCATTAATCAATTGGACAACATTTTGTTTACTGTTCATCAGTTGATGTACATTTTGATTGTATCCTCTTTTTGGCTTTTATGAATATTGCTTCTCTGAACATTCGTGTACAAGTTTTTGTTTGAACATGTTTTCAGTGCTCCTGGGTATATACCCAGGAGTGGAATTGCTGAGTCATATGATAACTCTGTGTTTAGCTTCTTGAGGAGCCACCAAACTGCTTTCCACAGTGCCTGCACCATTTTGCATTTCCACCAGCTCAGTTTATCCACATTCTCTCTAAATTTGTTATTTACATTTTTTATTATAGCCATCCTAGTGTGTATGAAGTGATATCACATTGTGGTTTTTTGTTTGTTTGTTTTTCAGGTCATCTTTATTTTTACTGATTTTCTGTGTTCTTTCAATTGTGTGTTCACATTGTGGTTTTGATTTTCATTTCCCTAATGACTGATGTTGACTGTCTTCTCTCTTACTCAAGGGGTAGTCAGCCTTTTTCTTCAATTCAGGCCTTCAATTGATTGGGTGAGGCCCAACCACACTGGGGAGGACAGTTTGCTTTACTCAGTCTACTGATTTAAATGTTAATCTCATCAAAAACACCCTCATGCAAACACCCAGAGTAATGTTTGGCCAAATATATGGGCACCCTGTGACTCAGTCAAGGTGACATTTAAAATTAGCCATCATAAAAAAAAAAAAAAAATTCTTAAAAATGCAAAAAATCCATGACTAACAAATACCAAAAATTTAAATAAAAGAAGGATCAGTAAAAATAAATAAATAAATAAATAAAATAAAATAAAATAAAATAAATAAATAAAATTAGCCATCATGCCCACCTTCAAGATTCGGGGGGGGGGGGTTAAGCTCCACCTCCTGGCTTGGGGAGTGTCTAC
Organism: Leucopleurus acutus; assembly: GCF_964270905.1. Taxonomy (NCBI): domain Eukaryota; kingdom Metazoa; phylum Chordata; class Mammalia; order Artiodactyla; family Delphinidae; genus Leucopleurus; species Leucopleurus acutus. The sequence continues at coordinate 21,024,560 of NC_139152.1, forward strand.
AGATTTTTGAAATTCTTCTGTAAGGAAGATTTGCCACTTTTTCCCCATTGAGTAGGTCTTTGTTCCTCACAACCAACCAAATGTGCCCTAAAACAGAAGGCCTAAAAGCCATGAAGGAGATAAATGTTCCTTTGGTATGATGTTTTAGATTAAATAATAGAATATTATTTAAATCTAGAATATTTTAGATTTAAACAATAGAAATTAAAAAAAAAAATCCAGATCCTTCCCTCATATCCTACAGAATTTAGTGTCTTTCTGGTGACATTTGGTGAACCAGACCTCCCACAATGGTATGGTTCCTCTCAGTTTATCAGATATTTACTGAGTAGCTATTATGTGCCAGGGATGATGCTTAGACTGAGAATATGATGACAAGAAGTCCTGTATTCAAAGAATTATAATCCAGTGAGTCAAGCACAGGTGTAGAGATAGAAAATTTGGGTTGAGTCCTGCTTTATCACCTACTCTGACCTTAGGCAGGCAGGTTAAAAATTCTTTGAATGTCAGCTTCCTCATTTTTCAAAAGAACATAATGGTAGTGATGATAATGATAATAATAATAATAATAATACCTGGTTCACAGGGTTGTTGTAGTAACTACATAAAACAGTATTTGTGAGGAAAAAGTTTTTAGATTGCTTCTCAAATGCTGTTGTTCTCAATAACAACAATAGGCAAGATAGGCAAAATAGATGTCATTATCTCCAACTTTTGTAGCTTTGGTATAATGATTAAGTATCTTGTGCAGAATCACACAGCCAGTTATGTGCGCTGCTCACTTCAGAACACAGGTCTTTGCATTCTGTTGTTTCCACCCCACTGCACTGCAAGAATCTGATGCATTCCTATGTATAAGGGCAGCCTGTCTATTTTTTAAATTATTCTGGAACACATTTAAAAATCCATAATGTGAGATTAAAAAAAAAAAAACTTCTGGTTTGCATTTATCTTGGCAGCTTGGAGAAAACATATTTTTCTGGGCATGTTTGGAAATGGATGATCGTTTTTGATTCTTAGCCATATCCTCCAGGCTTTCCTTGGGACACTTTCAGAGATTATCTTTGGGATTCAGGAAAGCATAATGTCATTTTATTTTTCAAATCCTCAGGGTGTTAGGAGTTTTGCGTCTTATTTTTCCAGACTGCCCTTTCGTTGTAGCTATTATTTTTTAAATCTAATATTCATAATTCATTTTGTTGAAGAAGAGATTTCATTTTATGCCAATAAATATGTATGAATATTGGAAGATGAAAAAAAAATGCCTGAGCTGTGAGTGCTGGCAAGAATTATAGGGCATGGTATAGTGAAATAGAATGTGGGGATTAAGTCACTGTGCTCCTCTGTATAAACCACATGATTGAGAAGAGAATGGGAATCATCTTCTGCTGAAATTCCTCTTGGAAATACCTTCAAAAGCATATTGGAAAAAGATAATTAAATTAAAAGGACACAGTTTATTTTATTTGTAGAATCATAATCCTTCATGGGAGATCTGGGTAAATAGACTTCAAAATTTTGGCTTTGTTCAAGATTCCTTGACACATTTGGTGGTTTGAAAAAATAATTTAAATTCACTATCTGAAAATTAGAACAATTGTAGTTCATAACACTGTACTTGGAACTTGGGAGTTAATTATATTAATGGCTGGTATCTAATATATGATTACCATGTGTCAGACCATAGGCTAAGCATTTAACTAGCTATTAACTCATTTAATCCTCTCCACACTTCGGGAAGTAAGTATAATTATTGTTTCTATTTTATAGATAAGAAAACTGTAGTAGGAAATTTTCAGTGTATTATAATCATCTGTTTACATATTGGTCCGTTCCTCTGGACCTGAGGGTAGGCATTGAACCCTCATACTATTCATCTCCCATGCTTAGCACAGACTGTGGTTCATAGGCAGTCAATAAATGTGATCTAATCTATGCTTCAGGAAGCCACTGAGCGTACGATGGATTGAAGTTCATTGTTTAGGCAAAATCCAATAAGAATTTATATTTGGATGAAGAAAGTAGAAAAAGAAATGTAGAGATGTGAAAAGGTAAATAGTAAGTGATACAAGATTTTAAGTAAAGGCAGCATTATAAGCTATCTCTAAAAGAGCTGTTTGGGAATATGTTAATGGGTTAAAGACCATGTACAGGCTTACCTTGTTTTATTGTGCTTCACCTTATTGTACTTTGCAGTTATACATTTTTTTAAAAATTGAAGGTTTGTGGCAACCCTGCATTGAACAAGTTCATCAGTGCCATTTTTTCCACCAGCATTTGCTCACTTCGTGTCTCTGTGACATATTTTGGTAATTCTTGCAATATTTTAAGCTTTTCATTATTATTATGTTTGTTATGGTGATCTGTGATCAGTGATCTTTGATGTTACTGTTGTAATTGTTTTTGGGAGCCGCAAGCGGCGCCGATATAAGATGGTGAACTTGAGAAATGTGTGTGTTCTGACTGCTCCATGGACAGGCCACTCCCCCATCTCTTTCCCTCTCCTTGGACCCCCCATTCCCAGAGATACAACAGTATCGAAATCAGGCCAATTAACAATCATACAATGGCTTCTAAGTGTTCAAGTAAAAGGAAGTGTCACACATCTTTCACTTTAAATCAAAAGCTGGAAATGATTATGCTTAGTGAGGAAGGCTTGTTGAAAGCCAAGATAGGCTGAAAGCTAGGCCTCTTGTACTAAACAGTTAGCCAAGTTGTGAATACAAAGGAAAAGTTCTTCAAGGAAATTAAAAGTGAACACACAGATAATAAGAAAGCAAAACAGCCTTATTGCTGATATGGAGAAAGTTTTAGCAGTCTGGGTAGATCAAGCCAGCCACACATTCCCTTAAGCCAAAGCCTCATCCACAGCAAGGCCCTAACTCTCTTCAATTCTGTGAAGGCTGAGAGAGGTGAGGAAGCTTCAAAAGAAAAGTTTAAAGCTGCCAGAGTTTGGTTCATGAGGCTTAAGGAAAGAAGTCATCTCCATAACATACAAGTGTAAGGTGAAGCAGCAAGTATTGGCATAGAAACAGCAGCAGGTTATCCCGAAGATATGCCTAAGATAGTTAATGAAGGTGGCTACACTAAACGATAGATTTTCAATGTAGATGAAATAACCTTATATTGGAAGAAGATGCCATCTAGGACTTTCGTAGCTGGAGAGGAGAAGTCAATGCCTGGATTCAAAGCTTCAAAGGACAGGTTGACCCTCTTGTTAGGGGCTAAAGCAGCTGGTGACTTTAAGCTGAAGCCAGTGCTCATTTACCATTTTGAAAAGACCCTTCACAATTATGCTAAATCTACTCTGCCTGTGCTGTATCAATGGAACAACAAATCCTGGATGACAGCATATCTGTCGACAACATGGTTTACCGAATATTTTTAGCCCACTGTTGAGACCTACTGCCCAGAAAAAAAAAGATTCCTTTCAGTATATTACTGCTCATTTACAAGCAACTGGTCATCCAAGAAGAGCTCTGATTTTCATGCCTGCTAACACAACCTTCATTTTAGGGCCTATGGAACAAGGATTAATTTTGCCTTTCAAGTCTTATAATTTAAGAAATACATTCTGTAAGGTTACTGTTGCCATAGATAGTGATTCCTTTGGTGGATCTGGGCAAAGTAAACTGAAAACCATCTGGAAAGGATTCACCATTCCAAATGCCACTAAGAACATTTGTGATTCATGGGAATAGGTCAAAATATCAACATTTATAGGAGTTTGGAAGAAGTTGATTCCAACCTTCATGGATGACTTTGAGAGGTTCAAGACTTCAGTGGAGGAAATAACTGCAGATGTGATGGAAATAACAAGAGAACTAAAATTAGAAGTGGAGCCTGACTGTTAGCATTTGCCTTATGTATTGAGGTTCTCCTATGTTGGGTACATAAATACTTACAATTCTTATATCTTCTTCTTGGATCGATCCCTTGATCATTATGTAGTGTCCTTCTTTGCCTCTTGTAATAGTCTTTATTTTAAAGTCTATTTTGTCTGATATGAGAATTGCTACTCCGGCTTTCTTTTGATTTCCATTTGCATGGAATATCTTTTTCCATCCCCTCACTTTCAGTCTGTATGTGTCCCTAGGTCTGAAGTGGGTCTCTTGTAGACAGCACATACACGAGTCTTGTTTTTGTATCCATTCAGCCAGTCTACGTCTTTTGGTTGGAGCATTTAATTAATTTGCATTTAAGGTAATTATCGATCTGTATGTTCCTATTACCATTTTCTTAATTGCTTTGGGTTTGTTATTGTAAGTCTTTTCCTTCTCTTGTGTTTCCTGCCTAGAGAAGTTCCTTTAGCATTTGTTGTAAAGCTGGTTTGTTGGTGGTGAATTTTTGTAGCTTTTACTTGTCTGTAAAGGTTTCAATTTCTCTGTCAAATCTGAATGAGATCCCTGCTGGGTAGAGTAATCTTGGTTGTATGTTTTTCCCTTTCATCACTTTAAATATGTCCTGCCACTCCCTTCTGGCTTGCAGAGTTTCTGCTGAAAGATCAGCTGTTAACCTTATGGGGATTCCCTTGTATGTTATTTGTTGCTTTTCCCTTGCTGCTTTTAATATTTTTTCTTTGTATTTAATTTTTCATAGTTTGATTAATATGTGTCTTGGCATGTTTCTCCTTGGATTTATCCTGCATGGGACTCTCTGCACTTCCTGGACTTGATTGACTATTTCCTTTCCTATATTTGGGAAGTTTTCAACTATAAGCTCTTCAAATATTTTCTCAGTCCCTTTCTTTTTCCCTTCTTCTTCTGGGACCCCTATAATTTGAATGTTGGTGCATTTAATGTTGTCCCAGAGGTCTCTGAGATTGCCCTCAATTCTTTTCACTTTTTTTTCTTTATTCTCCTCTGCGGTAGTTATTTCCACTATTTTATCTTCCAGGTCACTTATCCGTTCTTCTGCCTCAGTTATTCTGCTATTGATTCCTTTTAAAGAATTTTAAATTTCATTTATTGTATTGTTCATCATTGTTTGTTTGCTCTTTAGTTCTTCTAGGTTCATGTTAAACATTTCTTGTATTTTCTCCATTCTATTTCCAAGATTTTGGATCATCTTTACTATCGTTACTCTGAATTCTTTTTCAGGTAGACTGCCTATTTCCTCTTCATTTGTTTGGTCTGGTGGGTTTTTGCTTTGCTCCTTCATCTGCTGCGTATTTCTCTGTCTTCTCATTTTGCTTAACTTACTGTGTTTGGGGTCTCCTTTTTGCAGGCTGCAGGTTCGTAGTTCCCCTTGTTTTTGGTGTCTGCCCCCAGTGGGTAAGGTTGGTTCAGTGGGTTGTGTAGGCTTCCTGGTGGAGGGGACTGGTGCCTGTGTTCTGGTGGGTGAGGCTGGATCTTGTCTTTCTGGTGGGCAGGACCATGTCTGGTAGTGTGTTTTGGGGTGTCTGTGAGCTTAGTATGATTTTAGGCAGCCTCTCTGCTAATGGGTGGGGTTGTGTTCCTGTCTTGCTAGTTGTTTGGCATGGGGTGTCCAGCACTGGAGCTTGCTGGCTGTTGAGTGGAGCTGGGTCTTAGCGTTGAGATAGAGATCTCTGGGAGAGCTCTTGCTGATTGATATTACATGTGGCTGGGAGGTCTCTGGTGGACCAATATCCTGAACTTGGCTCTCCCACCTCAGAGGCTCAGGCCTGACACCTGGCCAGAGCACCAAGACCCTGTCAGTCACGGCTCAGAAGAGAAGGGAGAAAAAAAAGAAGAAAAAAAAAAGTTATTAAAATAAAAAAGAAGAGAGCAACCAAACCAATAAAGAAATCCACCAATGATAACAAGCGCTAAAAACTATACTAAGATAAACATAAAAATCAGTAACTAGTCAGTCGCATACAGCAAACCACAAGACTTCAGTTGCTCCCAAAGTCCACCGCCTCAATTTTGGGATGATTCTATTCAGGTATTCCAGAGATGCAGGGTACATCACGTTGATTGTGGAGATTTAATCTGCTGCTCCTGAGGCTGCTGGGAGAAATTTCCCTTTCTCTTCTTTGTTCGCACAGCTCCCAGGGTTCAGCTTTGGATTTGGCCCCACCTCTGTGTGTAGGTCGCCCTCTGGCATCTGTTCTTCGCCCAGATAGGAGGGGTTGAAGGAGCCGCTGATTCAGGGGCTCTCGCTCACTCAGGCCAGGGGGAGGGAGGGGTACGGATGAGGGGCGGGCCTGCGGCGGCAGAGGCCGGCATGACGTTGCACCAGCCTGAGGCGCGCCGTGTGTTCTCCCGGGGAAGTCGTCCCTGGATCACGGGACCCTGGCAGTGGCGGGCTGCACAGGCTCTTGGGAGGGGAGGTGTGGATAGTGACCTGTGCTTGCACACAGGCTTCTTGGTGGCGGCAGCAGCAGCCTTAGCATCTCATGCCCGTCTCTGGGGTCCGCGCTGATAGCCGTGGCTTGCGCCCGTCTCTGGAGCTCGTTTAGGCGGTGCTCCAAATCCCCTCTCCTTGTGCACCCCGAAACAATGGTCTCTTCCCTCTTTGGCAGCTCCAGACTTTTTCCCGGACTCCCTCCTGGCTAGCCGTGGTGCACTCGTCCCCTTCATGCTGTGTTCACGCCGCCAACCCCAGTCCTCTCCCTGGGATCCGACCTCCGAAGCCCGAGCCTCAGCTCCCAGCCCCGCCCGCCCCGGCGGGTGAGCAGACAAGCCTCTCGGGCTGGTGAGTGCCGGTCGGCACCGGTCCTCTGTGCGGGAATCTCTCTGCTTTGCCTTCTGCACCCCTGTTGCTGTGTTCTCCTCCGCGGGTCTGAAGCTTCCCCCGCTGCCACCCGCAGTCTCCGCCCGCGAAGGGGCTTCCTAGTGTGTGGAAACCTTTGCTCCTTCACGGCTCCCTCCCAGAGGTGCAGGTGCCGTCCCTATTCTTTTGTCTCTGTTTATTCTTTTTTCTTTTGCCCTACCCAGCTACGTGGGGAGTTTCTTGCCTTTTGGGAGGTCTGAGGTCTTCTGCCAGCGTTCAGTAGGTGTTCTGTAGGAGTTGTTCCACGTGTAGATGTATTTCTGGTGTATCTGTGGGGAGGAAGGTGATCTCCACATCTTACTCCTCCACCATCTTGAAGGTCCTTCCTCTCATGGTTTTTAATGAGAAATATGAAGTGAGTTGGATCATCATTCCCCTATATTTCAGGTACCATTTTTCTCTGGCTGCTTTCAGGATATTTTCTTTGTCTTTTTTTTTTAGCAGTTTGGCTATGGTATTATCTGGGTATGGATTTTTTTGAGTTTATTCTGTTTGAGGTTCAGTGAGCTTCTTGAATCTGCAAGTTTATCTTTTGCCAAATTTGGGCATTTATTTCTTTAAGTATTTTTCTGCATGATTCCTTTTGTTCTCCTTTGGAGACTCCAATGACACAAAGATTAGACCTTCTGGTATTGTCCCATAGGTCCTTTAGGTTCTGCTTATACAAAAACTTTTAAAATCCCTATTGTTCAGATTGGATACTTTTTACTGATATCTTGAAGTTTGTTAGTGAGCCCATCCAGTAAGGTTTTTATTTCAGTTATTGTACTTTTCCAGCTCTAACCTTTTCTTTTGGCTCTTTTTTTATACCTTCTATCTCTCTCCTGAGACTTTCTATTTTTTCATCTGTTTCAAGCGTTTTCGCATTTACTGATTAGAGAATGATTTTAATAACCATCTTAAAATCTTGGTCCAATTTCAACATTTTTGTTCTTGGATGTTGATTGTCTTTTCCCTTGAGAAATGTCAAGATTTTACTGATTCTTTATATGTTGAATAATTCTGGATTTGATCCTGGACATTTTGAATATTATGTTATGGGATTTTAGGTTTTGTTTAAACCGGTGTAGTAGGCAACTGAACAGTTTAGGCTTAGCTTGCAGGTTCTTAGCCTGCCTCCTTTTGGCTGTGACTCCAACATCAGTGCAGTTTTCAAAGCCTTTGTTGTGCTACTTGTGTCTGTCTCATGTGTGTAACACCCAGTGAGCAGTCTGGGTCTTAGGCAGTGGTCCATCTTGTAGATCAGTTCTTAATGCTGTTTATTTAGGGTCGGGTCCATATATGCAGAACTCAGAGATGAGTCCAGGAGTTCATACATAGTTTTGTTTGTTTGTTTGTTTGTTTGTGGTATGCGGGCCTCTCACTGTTGTGACCTCTCCCGTTGCAGAGCACAGGCTCCGGACGCGCAGGCTCAGCGGCCATGGCTCATGGGCCCAGCCACTCCGCGGCATGTGGGATCTTCCCGGACTGGGGCACGAACCTGTGTCCCCTGTATCGGCAGGCGGACTCTCAACCACTGTGCCACCAGGGAAGCCCCATACATAGTTTTAAGGCATTGCTTTCTGGAACTTCCTTCTATTATTCCCCCCAGGGAAATCTTTCCTGCTCTTAGGCATCCCCTTCCTGGTCTTCTAACTAGAAAGCCATGGCTCTCATTTCCCTGGTCTCTTATGCACTTCCCACAACTGTGTCTGCTACTGGGACCAAGTAGTGAGAGATCAGAGAGAAAAGAACAAAATTGGGGGCTTCCCTGGTGGCGCAGTGGTTGAGAGTCCGCCTGCCGATGCAGGGGACGCGGGCTCGTGCCCCAGTCCGGGAAGATCCCACATGCCGCGGAGCGGCCGGGCCCGTGAGCCATGGCCGCTGAGCCTGCGCGTCCGGAACCTGTGCTCCGCAGCAGGAGAGGCCGCAACAGTGAGACAACAGTGAGAGGCCCGCGTACCGCAAAAAAAAAAAAAAAAAAGAACAACATTGGATTCCCCTTACACTCTTGGATCAGTGGTTCCTCTGGTCAGAGACAAGGGTTTCCTCTCTCTAAGTTTTAGGCATTTGTTCTGCTATTGTTGCCTCTGTGTCACTGTAGGATTACCCAGGGGCTGGGGCAAGAGAGGGAAAGAAAAACCCAGAGGATTTCCCTCGATCTTTCTGATCCATAAGAGGCCATTTTCCTGCTCCTTGGACAAGAAAGAGAGGAGTTTTTTGGGAGCACTTTCCATCTGCTCTGGTATATAATTCTGGATTTTAGGTTGCCTTTGAGTCCAGGCTGGGAGAAACTAGATTTCAGGAAGACAGAAACTCACCCCCAGTTTAGTGGCTCTCAGATATCTGTTTGTCTTTACCAATCTACCGCTACCATTTCCTTTTCAAAGTCCTCCATATATCCTTTCCAAGGGGCTTAGTTGCATTCAGTGGGAGAGAGAGGGTGGGGTATGTTATCTCCATTTCATTTGGAACTCAGAGAGCTCTTCTTTGCTCTGAATTACTTCAACGTAATATTTCTTAAGATTAAGGACTTTCTCTTATGTGACTACCTTATAATAATCAGAATCAATAAACTTAACATGTCCGTAATACTGCTATCTAACCAAAGTCCATATTCAAATTTTATCAGTTGCCCTAATAATTTCCTTTATAGTTATTCTTTTCCCTGGCTAAAGATCTATCCAAAGAGCATGCATTGTATTTAGTTGTCATGTCTCTTTATTTTCCTTTAATCTGGCTCAGTTCTTTAGTCTTTCTTTGCCTTTTATGGCCTTGATATTTTAAAGATACAGACCAGTTATTTTATAGGATATCTTTAAGTTTGTGTTTGATGTTTCCTCATGATTAGACTCAGGTTATGTATTGTTGGCAGAAGTACCACATGAGATGTTGTGTTCTTCTTAATGTATATTACAGGGGGTACATGATGTCTATTTGGACCATTATTGGGTTGTTATCTTTGATCACTCAGGTAAGGGGTTGCTTAACAGTTTTCTCTACTGTAAAGTTAGTATTTTGTGAATATTTTTAGGGGTTGGAGTTTGCATATGATTACAAGGTTAGAAGGAAAACTCTAGACTAGTGCTGTCCTATAGAACACTCTCTAATGATGGAACGTTCAATTCTGCACTGTCTGATAGGTAGCCATTTGAAATGTGGCTAGTGCAACTGAGAAAATTTAAGGGGTAACATTTGAAGTTGAAAGTTTCCAGAGAAACTACCAGTTCCTAAAGAGTTTTTTCATACCCTGGTTTCCTGAAATGCTCTGAGAAGAAAAGAGTTGCCAGGTCAAATAAATTAGGGATCAGTCTTCAGAGCATATTTGGTGAAACGCAGGACAATATGCGGCCATCTTGTAATGGCAGCATATAGTATTTTTTCATTTGTCCTAGTGCTAGGTGTAGGTGAAATTGTCAGCTAATTATTTTGTGAGTCCTCCCAAAACTTCTTAAGTGGTTTTTATAAATTAATTACTGAAAAGTACAGCCAAGTCGATGGTAATGATGGGGTTTACACCTGGGCCAGTCATCTGACTCCAAAAGCTGAGGTATTTCTAGTACATCAGCAATGGTAATGGAGAAAATGTTATTGAAGTTCAGGTTGCCTCATGAGACTTTGAAGTCTCATGATATAGGCAAGAGTGCTTCAAACATTTATTTCTAGTACTTGGATTCCATTTTATCAATGCAGACCCAGGAAATGTTTAGCATTCATGGAATGTGGTCATCTCAGTCTTTCTAAGGGAATTAATATTAATATTAATGGCCCTTATCAATGCACAGCATGGCTATCTGAGGATGTGTTTCTTTCTATTTAAGTAAATGAAATCTCAGAACAGATTGCCTTAGTGAAAGTCATTCAGAGCATCAGAGCAAATATTCTCATGCAAATATATAGTTATCACAAAAGGGTCTAAGTGTCTGTCAAAATCACACACATAATTAGTTACTGAAGGGAGCATAGGATAGTTGGAAGGTGTGAGGAAAGGAGGCTTGGAGCAGAGAGAAAGGAGAACAATTTGCAGAGACAAAGAATTGTTGAGCCAGAGACTAGAGCCAGCAATTGGGTGGTTTGAATTAGAGGAGAGTAAGCTATGTACAGTGTCTTCTTTCTCTTCCTTCAGCTGTAGTTCCTTTGGGAAGCTCTTTGCTGAGCCTGGGTTGGAGAAATTTCATTCTCATAACGGTAACTGTTGTTTTGACTGGCTCACGCCAGCAGTTGAGAGCTGTAGTTTGAAGAATTCTCAAGCAAAGGGATTTTGTCTAGTTGATGAGCTCAGAATTCAGATAAGATCTTGAAAGTGGTAACAAGAGTCATTTGTTGTGTGAAGCTGTAATTCTTGAAGGTAATTGGGTTTAAGAGCATAAGTATTTCAGAGATTGATTTCATCCTCAATAAAAGTAGATTTTACTTTCTTTTAAGGTACACATTGGAAGTTGTGACCCAGAAATGCCCCTCTAAGACATTACAGATGGCTATTTTCATGTGCTGTTTGGCATATGTTCAGGGAAACCACAAGGGAAAATTGGCTTTGAAATGCTTGTGCTGTAAGGTCTACGCTGCGATACTTTGTAAAGACTCATTTTCTTGCCAAATATAACATTCAGTTACCAACTGGAAGTGTAAAAGTTCATATTTTCATGAAAATCTTAGCAATGAGTTTGAACATAAACAATTAAGCAATGCTTAATTATGTTTCATTTTTTCCATTCTTCAGTGCCTACTTACTTTACCACTAGAGGGCATTGTTGGCAGGGATATCAAGAGAAAGTAAAACAAAGAATTTTGTCTTTTTTTTTTTTGAGATTTTTTTCAGTTTTCATTTCAGCCAGTTAATAATAATGTACATTCAAAGCATATGTTATTTGTTATCTTTTTCTTCTGTTTTGCATCCCAAATACTTAACTTTTAGCCTTTTTTTGGTACATTAATTTAATAAAAAACAAATTGTAAAATTTTTTTCAGGTTTCTAACAAATTCTAAATCTAGATCTGTTATTTTTTTCTCCTCAAATGTTATATATTCTTGCAGATCTTCTTTTGGTATATCATTGCACAGTTAGGGACTCATTCTTATTTTTTACTTGCTAAACGGTTGAAAGAATTCCATTTTCCATATCATTCCTTTCCTGATATTTGTCAGAGGATCAGGGGCCTATTTATAACAGGCAAAGTCTCTTTTACACACAGATGTTGAACTCTAAAAATGATAAGAGAAGTTCTTTCCATTTGGGGACAATTGTATAATTTATTGGAAGTTCTTCATGTGCAAAGTTTGCCTCTAGAATTCATTGTTTTAGACACGGTCCTTTAGTTGCCAGTAATAGAAACCAAATCAGTCATGCTTATGCAAAAACTAGGGGGTGATGGTAATTTATTGTCAGGAAACAGAGATGTCTTATGGACTGTGGCCAATACAAGAACTGGAAGCTAGAGATCTATCAGGATACTCTCAGTGTCTTGTGTCTGCTGCTGTCTATGTCATTACTTTATTCTGTTCTCTCTGTATATCACTATTCTCTACCTCTTGCATCTCCATGGCAAAGTATGTCAATAGAGTGAGTGAAAATGACAAAAGGTCTCTTGCTTCTCAAGAAGAGGCGGTTCTAGCATTCTGTGAAGCTGGCTCCCTCGGGGTGGTGCAATACTGAAGTGATGAGTGGATTCCATGGTCATGGGCTCACTCCCACATCTTCTTCATGGTGAAGGAGGTCTCCTGGTTGGATGCCTTGTGTGGGTTTCCAGGCCTGTGGTTGAGATGCTCCGTAGGCCCCTGAGTGTGGTGCTGGCTGAGGCTCTGGAATGTGTGTGTATCCCTGTGAGGACGAATGGCTGGCCTTTCCAGGATGTAGGGGTTCCACGTAGTCAACTTACTACTAAGTGGCTGGTTGACTTCCTTGAGGAATAATGCCATATTGGGGGTTCAGTATTGGTCTCTGTTTCTGACAAGTTGGATATTCAAAGGCAGCAGTAGCTAGATTGGTCTCGGTAAGTGGGGTCCATGCTCTTGGGCTCACACATAACTTCTGTTTCTACCACCATGTTTGCTCTGTTTGTGTGTCTATCCTGCTTGCTCTGGGTGACTGATGACAAAGACTGGCTAATGTCAAGTGACTATTCATTTTGTCTCCTTGGTTGTTCAGGGCTTTTTCTGTGGTAGATGCTTTCTGGTCAGTATTCACATATAATACACAAGTTTTCACACTTCATGCTGTCACCTATATGTCTATCCACAAGACTCCTTGTTTCTCATCTTCCAGTTCTTTTCCTTCCAGTTCCCTAGCCAGACAGTCAGGCCATTGGATGCTGCCCAGGGATTTATGTATATCCTCACCTTGGATCACTTCTCCTTTCACCCAAAGCCAATGAGCAATTGTACTGTTCACAGGTCTACCATTGAGAAGAATCCCCTCTCTGTTGTCTTTCCAGGTGTAGCACAGAGATACTGAAGTTTTAGTTTGCATTAGAATTATCTGGACAGCTATTCAAACCATAGATTGCTGGGCTCAACCCCCTGAGTTTCTGATTAAGTAGGTCTGGAATAGGAACCAATACTTTACATTTCTAACAAGTTTCTAGGTGATACTTCTGGTCTGGGGACTGTATTTTGAAAGCCACTGCTCTAGAGATTATAAAATGCATAATCTACACTTATTACAGTCTATAAGTAGCATTTTACCACTTCATGAACAATATAAAAAGCTATTATCTCTAAAACTGCCCTTACTTATGACTACTCTTTTTGCTTTTATTGTCATGTATTTTACTTCAACCTATGTTATAAACTCTACCACATGTTATTTTTTAAATTATTTGTGTTGTTTTAAATAGTCACTAGTCTTCTAAAAAGTTTTAAACGAATTAATCTTTTACATTTATCCATATGTTTATCCTCTCTGGAGCTTTTCATTCTTTTTAAAAATTTCATGCTTCCATTTGTAATCATTTCCTTTCATTCTGAAGGACTCCTTTTAGAATGTTTTGTAGATCTGCTGGCAAAAATGTTCCTCAGCTTTGCTTTGCTTGAAAATGTCTTTATTTAACCTTTACTTCTGAAAGATATTTTCACGGGGTAAAGAGCTCTAGGTTGGCAGTTTTCCTTCTTTTTTTTCCCTAGCACTTTGAAGATGTCATTTAACTGTCTCTTGGCTTCCACCATTCGTATAATTGTTCCCTTGATGACATCTTTTTTTTTCCTCTGGCTACTTTTAAAATTTCCTTTTATATTCAGTCTTGAGCAGTTAATCATGATGTTTTTAGGAGTTTTTTCTTTGTATTTATCTTATTTGGGTTTCACTGAGCTTCTTGTATCTGTGGTGATGTCTTTCATCAGTTTTGGAAAATCCAGAGACATTATCTCTTTAAATATTCCTTCTCTCCATTCTTTTTTTCCTCTTCCAGAACTCCAGAACACAGGTTAGACCATTTAACAGTCTTTTTCTTTTTTAAAATTATTTTTCTTATCTGTGCTTCAGTCTGAATAATTTATTTTGAGTTGTCTTTGAATTCACTGACTCATTCCATGAAATCCTAATTTTGTACACTGTGTAGTCCTAGAAAGTTCATTTAGTTCTTTTTAGAGATTCCATTTCTCTGTGTAAATTCTTCATATTTTCAGCCACTTTGTCCATCTTTTCCCTTATTTAACATGTTTATAATAGTTTTTTTAGCTTGCTTCTTTTTTAAAAAAGTTAATTTATTTATTTATGGCTGTGTTGGGTCTTCGTTTCTGTGCGAGGGCTTCCTCTAGTTGTGGCAAGCGGGGGCCACTCTTCATCGAGGTGTGCGGGCCTCTGACTATCGCTGCCTCTCTTGTTCTGTGCGGAGCACAGGCTCCAGATGCGCAGGCTCAGTAATTGTGACTCACGGGCCCAGTTGCTCCGCGACATGTGGGATCTTCCCAGACCAAGGCTCGAACCCGTGTCCCCTGCATTGGCAGGCAGATTCTCAACCACTGCGTCACCAGGGAAGCCCCTAGCCCCTAATTTTTTTTATTGGAGTATAGTTGATTTACCGTGTTGTGTTAGTTTCTGCTGTACAGCAAAGTGAATCAGCCATACATACACTTATATCTACTCTCAGTTCCAACATCTGGGTCATCTCTAGTTTTACTTCTATTATTTTCTTGATTAGAAGTTACTTTTTCCTACTTCTTTGCATGTCCTTTTTTATTGTTAATTTTTAAAATTTTATTCTGGACGTTGTATTAAAAACCTGTAGATATTGACGTAACTGTGTTTCTTTTCAGGTAGGGCACATTTTCCTTTACCAGGCAGCAAGGTTGAGGGACTAATCACTTCCGTTCCATCAGGAATTGAGTTGGGATGGGAATGGGTTACAGCTTTAGGTTGCTTTGGTTCTCATCTGGCTTGAAATGTGTTGAGAATGAGATCTGTCCTGTTTTTAGTACAGCTGCTCTCCCCGATCTGACTTGGAGATTTAATCACTCACGCAATGGGGAGCTCTCTCTACCTTTCCAGCCTAGTGCCCCAGCTTCCCAAGCTACCCAGCATTCATCAAAAGTCTCAAGGGCAAAGACTGACTGGTGGGGAGAGCTGCTTATTCTTTTGTGGATTCCTCTAGGCTCAAATATATCACTCATGCTACTGTGGCTGTTATAGACGCTGTTAGATTTTCCTTTCCCTTGGAAGAAGAATCCCTTTTCTCATGGCAAGCTCAATTATCTACCTATCTCAAGCTTAGCAGATGCTACTAGGGAGGAAAAGGTTCTTCCCTGTCTGGAAGTTAATTCCTTTAGACTTTTTGGCATCCATTTTTTCTTCTTTTCAGTTTATCCATTTTCCCCCTACAGTGAGAGCTATAACTTTCTATAGACTTTTACATCATAACCTAAAATAAAACTCATCTAAATTGTTTGTAACCCCTATGAAAACCGTGCAAATTAGATATTATCACCTTTATTTGAAGGTGAATATCACCTTAAAGATTAAGATGAAGCTTAGAATGGACCACTTGCCTGATATTATCCTATTTGAAAGGACAGAATCCGAATTCCACTGCAGGCTGAACTTGCCATGCCTCCAGAGCTAGTGCCACCTCCCTTGCCCACCCTGCACTTTACTCCTTTCACTATAAAGCCACTGCTGTAAGGAGGCTCAGGAAAAAAAAAAGTGTTCTGTGGTCGAATTAATCTAAGAAATGCTGCAGGCTATCTTCCCCTCTTTAAGATTCATGATATCCACCAGCGTGTTAAAGTCCTACAGTAAATAACTTGTTTAATACAATGTTTTCTAAACTTGTTTGACTTCAGGACTTTCCCCCACCTCAGCAAATAATAGCGATATCACTCCACAGAACTAGAGTTGTGTGGAGTACATTTTGCACAGAACAGCACTACATTATTGTCTCCTGATTCTGCTGGTTATGTTTTCCAAAAAGGTCGCTTAGGCATTATTTTATAATAATTCACCAAAGCATTTGATGAAGACCGCAGCACTAAATTTTATTAATTTAATTATTTCCTATGGAAGAAATACACGTTTAACTGAATGTTTAGAATAAATCTGTTTTAAGCCGTGCCTTTACCAAAAAAAAAGAGGTAAATATGAGAGAACAAAGTTAGCATAATAAATTATATTGTTTTATTTAAAATATATTATCTTACATGAAGGAAGGTGCTCTACCCTTATCAATAATGAATCATTCTGCAACATATAGAAATGGTACTTTAGAAATATTTTATGTCAGAAGAACAAGGAACTTCAATGACTGAGAAACTTACAGCTGTCCAGACAGAGGTCATAAAAACAGAAGTATTTTCTCCATTAGGTAGATTCACTGGATATCACTATCTTGCATTAATATCTTTACCTGGATTTCACTGTAAAGGTTAAAATAAAACTTATACAATATGTATGTTGCAGGAAATATGTTAGAGTGTATTAATTTGGTTAAGACTCATGATATAAAATTTCTCGTGAACTAAAAATCAAATTGATTTCCACTGGATCTTCTGGAATTTCTACCAGATTCCAGGGTCAATGAATGTCCACGTTGTTCTTTGAGACAGGAGTCCTTTACGTGGTTTAAAAGCATCATTGGCCATGATCTGCTGGGTGAGAAAGCTCAGTGTATTAGACTCAGATGCACCAGGCAGTTACTATGTCCAGGACATGATGATATGTTCCCTGACCCTGAATACCAAATGTTTACTGAGAAACAGGTGGCTACCCTTGACCAAAAAATCCACACTTCATTCATCTTCCCACTGTTACGTGAATAAATGCTGATCAGTGGTTCCTGTTACAGGGACTATAGAAACATGACTTTTACTTTTACAGAAAAATAGTGACCCCTGACGTACTGAATTTCAGCTTAATCAATTATAATCTCTTGGCCAATCTTGTTTTATGTATGCTTCCTCCCATTTTGCACTATCTCCAATCCCTCCACCACTAAGTGGATTATTTTAAGGCAAGTACTAGACATTGCACTTCAGAATGATTCTCTAGGACTTTCTGTTTCCTGTACATTACTCTTTTTTTTTTTTTTGCGGTACGCGGGCCTCTCACTGTTGTGGCCTCTCCCGTTGTGGAGCACAGGCTCCGGACGCGCAGGCTCAGCGGCCGTGGCTCACGGGCCGAGCCGCTCCGCAGCATGTGGGATCTTCCCGGACCGGGGCACGAACCCGTGTCCCCTGTATCGGCAGGCGGACTCTCAACCACTGCGCCACCAGGGAAGCCCTGTACATTACATTATTTTAGAAAAATTAAACCTTTTATTTTGGAAGCGTTTTAGATTTATAGGAAATTTGCAAAGATAGTGCAGAGAGTTTCCATAGTACACAGAGTTTCTA
Organism: Leucopleurus acutus; assembly: GCF_964270905.1. Taxonomy (NCBI): domain Eukaryota; kingdom Metazoa; phylum Chordata; class Mammalia; order Artiodactyla; family Delphinidae; genus Leucopleurus; species Leucopleurus acutus. Next base: position 21,042,095 of record NC_139152.1, read on the forward strand.
TATACCCTATGACAGTCTCCCCTATTATTATTTTACATTAGTATGGTGCACTTGTCACAATTACTGAGTTAATACTGATGCATTTGTATTAACTAGCGTCCACAGTTTTTTCAGATTTCTTTAGTTTAGTTTTTTTTTTTTTTTTTGGCCGCATCACGCGGCATGTGGATCTTAGTTCCCCGACCAGGGATCAAACCCACAGCCCTGCAGTGGAAGTATGGAGTCTTAACCACTGGATGGCCAGGGAAGCCCCAGATTTCTTTAGTTTTTACCTAATGTCTATCTTCTATTGTAGGATCTTATCCAAGGCACTGCATTACGCTTAGTTATCATGTGTCCTTAGACTCCTCTTGACTGCAGCAGTTTCTCAAATTTTCCCTGTTTTTTTTTTAAATACTGGTCAAAGTATTTTTTTTTTTTAATTTATTTATTTCTGGCTGTGTTGGGTCTTCGTTTCTGTGCGAGGACTTTCTCTAGGCGTGGCGAGTGGGGGCCACTCTTCATCGCGGTGCGCGGGCCTCTCACTGTTGCGGCCTCTCTTGTTGTGGAGCACCGGCTCCAGACGCACAGGCTCAGTAGTTGTGGCTCACGGGCTTAGTTGCTCCGCGGCATGTGGCATCTTCCCAGACCAGGACTCGAACCCGTGTCCCCTGCATTGGCAGGCAGATCCTCAACCACTGCCCCACCAGGGAAGCCCTGGTCAAAGTATTTTTGTAGAATATTCCTTAATTGGGAATTGTCTGATGTTTTTCTCAAAAGTAGACTGGGACCATGGAATTTGGGGAAGAAAACTACAGAGGTGAAGCGCCCTTCTCATCACATCATATCACTGGTGTATACTTTTAAAACCACATATCACGATAGAGGTTAACCTTGATCACCTGGCTAATATACTGCTGTCAATTTCCTTCACTGTAAAGCTACACTTCCCCCGCTATTTCCATACTGTACTCTTCGAAAGGACGACATTCTGTGCAGTCTACATAATGAGGGGAATTATGTTCCACCTTCTTGAAGGGAAATATCTACGTAGATTGTTTGGAATTTGGCTGGGAGGTTTGTCCATTCTCTCCTATTTACTTAGTTATTCAATCATTTGTTTATAGCAGTATGTACTCATAGGTATGTCGTATATCTTGAGTTATAATCCCATACTAACTTATTTATTTGTTGCTCCAATTGTTCCAATTTTAGCCACTGGGAGCTCTTTCAGTAGGTTCCTGTGTCCCTTTGACATATAGCTATCACTGTGGGGTTTTTTTTATGTGATTGACTGTTTTTTGAGCACTTCCTTACTATGCTTTAGGCCCATATTGTGTCTTTCCAGCCCCAGTCCTAGAATCAGTCATTTCTGGCTGCTTTATTGGGGGATGGCACTAGAACTGGGTGCTAGATGTGCTCATCACTACTGGGGTGTCACTGCTTCCAGGTTCTCTCAGTTGACAGAGCAAAGAAATACACCTGTGTATGCACATATCAATAAGTATTTCTATATGTAACCATCTGTATATATAATAAGCTAAAAATGAATTCATAGTGATGTCTCCAACTCTAATTCGATACCACAGAAACCCATTCAAGCTTTTTCCCCTTTGTAATCTCCCTCCATCAGTGAGAAGCCTGGCTCTTGCCATCTGCCATCCATTTATATGGTAATTTAATTCCCGTATACATGTATAATGGTTTCCAAAATGTTAACCCAACCTCCATGGAAACAACTTTATCAACTAAAATATAGTTCTTATGTATAATTTCTTTTATCTTCAGTCTTAACAGTCTTCATTCATTTCCAAAGTTATTTAGGTCAGCACCTTATCTCCCCACCCCTCTAAGGATTTATAAAATCCAACAGAGCACAAACTATAATAACAGAGTAAAAGCAACCCATAGGCCATTTCACCCCCTAAAATTAGCAATAATTCCTTAATATTATTAAATACTTAGTCAATGTTCATTTTTTCTATTATCTCATAAATGTTCTATTTTAGTATTGGCTTGTTTGAGGCCCAAATATGAACAAGTTTCACCCATTGAATTTGGCTGATATAACTGTTAATCTTCTCTTAATCTGTAGGTTTTCTGCTCTCATTTCTACCTTGCCATTTATTTATTTATTTTTTTGCGGTACGCGGGCCTCTCACTGCTGTGGCCTCTCCCGTTGCGGAGCACAGGCTCCGGACGCGCAGGCTCAGCGGCCATGGCTCACGGGCCCAGCCGCTCCGCCGCATGTGGGATCTTCCCGGACCGGGGCACGAACCCGTGTCCCCCGCATCGGCAGGTGGACTCTCAACCACTGCGCCACCAGGGAAGCCCGCCATTTATTTTTTGAAGATATGCTTCGTTTGCATTTCTTCCTACAGAATTTTCCTCCTACGGAAATTCTGTCCTATAGAATTTTCCATTTGCTGGATTTTGCTGATATTTAATATCTTATTTCTTTCTCTGTATTTCCTATAATCCAGTATTTCTGTAGTCTGTATTTCTTGTAATCTTGTATTTAGATCTAGAAGCCTAAGCAGATTTGATGGGAGGAGGAAGAGGACACTAATATTTCATAGGCAGAGTTGTGTACTTAGGACATTCCATCTAGAAGCACATAGTGTCTACACATCTCTCTTTTTGTGATGTTAAGAATGATGAATGCGTTAAGATATTGTTAATCTGTTATAAAGTTCATCATCAGCCTTTTACCTAATCATTTTAGCAACCACTGATGATGGTTACTTAGATCTAGTATTTCATCAGGGTTTAGAAGTCAAATCTGATGTATTCAGTTTATAAGTGCCAGGAGGAACTAATATTTAACTACCCGTTCTCTGCAAGAAAAATATGGTATTAGAGTCTGGATTAATTGTGATAAGGTGAGAATGATGGAATATAAGAGTGACATTTGGTTTTACTGCATTGCTCTAACAGTATAACTTGAGAGCTGAGTTGGAGAGCTGGGAAACACTGAGTAATGATACACTTCTTCTTTCTAGGAATGCTAACTGATTTTCCCAATGTCTCTTAGCTAGTGAGTGGTAAGGCTGGAAACAGAATATAGGTCTCTGGACTATGGATTCAGTGTCCTTTCCACCAAACCCCGATGCCATCCTGCTTTTGTGTGCTCTTCAGCACTGGGTCAGCAGACACAATAACATCATTTATTTGGCAATATGGAAAGATATAGGATTTCCCTATTTTAAGACAGAGGAAAGCTTGCTTTATTAGTAATCAGTTTTGCTTCACAGAGAGAAGAGGTGGTCTATAACTCTTGGTAAGAAGAAAGACTCTGTTCTGGCTGGGGGCGGGGGTTGTCACTGGATGGCTCCTTGCTGATTTGATCACCCAGGGTGAATGGTTAGTGAAGCACTTATTTATTTATTCTTAACCCCGGCTAAGAAAAAATGGTGACTGAAGTAAAGAACTAAATGTCTGACCTTTACAGAATAAAGGCATTCCACATATTGTCTTGGCATTTTGCATTGTTTCTATCCTTTTCTGTGCTAGCCCCTGTACCTCTGGAGCTGAGAAGACTGTGATTTACATCTCCACACTCCCTTTCCAGCAGAGGTTTGGATTCAATTTAAATAATGAAAACGAGATGCATTCATATGAGATTTAGATGGTAAAGGAAAGTTCCTCAGGCATCAGGGGCAGGTGTGTGAACTTCCGCAAATGTGGGTTTTTGCAGTTGCCTACTATAATTCCCTGCCAGTTACCCTCCCCAGGGCTGCAGGCAGCTGTGACTTTTAGCAGTGGTTTCCTGCAGTTTTTAGACCAATGGGCAGCAGCAGGAACCTGCTGATTCTCTGGACAAAAACTACACTTAAATACTGAAGGCTAAATGATCCCCCATCCCCTGCAATTTTTGCTCCCAGCTCCTCCAGTGGTTTTGAAAGCATCTACTTCAACGTACGAATTCTTTTCTGTTTGAAATGCACAGAGTAGTTTCTGTTTTTCTAATTGAACTCTAGTGTCCGTGTCTGAAGTTCAAATGGTAGGATCGATTTATATCTCTGATAGTAAAGAAAATAGGAAGATGCAAAGTAAGCTGTAAAGCAGAAGAAAGAATCACATAGTTTTAGTTAAAAATGAAAAAGTACAGAAAAGTCATAACTGTCCACATTTCACTTTGTCTTTTTTTAACCTTAAAGACAAAGCTAAGTCTACTTTAATCTTCATCATCTGCCCAACATCATTTTCCATCCCTTTCCCCATTTCCCAGAGAAACGACCCTATTGAGTTTGTTTATATACTTGCAACCCGTAATTTACATATAAGTATGTAGTAACATTTTATGTGTTTTAAAAACAGCATCATATGTACATATTCTCCATCTTGCATGTGTGTCTTCAGCATCACATTTTTGAAGTTGATCCAGGTTCAATTGCTTCAGCTGCTGCGTAGTGTTTCCTGGTTGATTTTGTATTAATTTTGTATTAATATGTTCACCTACTGATGGGCATTTAGGTTGTTTCCAATTGTTCGGTATCATGACTTTTATGCTGTCAATACTATAATAAGCTCCTCTTGTTCTGAACGCTTTCTGAGTCGTGAATTTTAACGAAGCTAAGACAACATATATATTTCAAAAATATCTTTCACCTCTTTGTATTTTCTTGGAAGACAGTTACTTAACAGTGATGGGGTCCACATACCCTAAAAACAGAAAAGTCTGATTCTAAATGATCAAAAAATCATACAGTTTAGATGAACAGGGTTTTCTCAAATTCTTCATCCCTTCTGACTAGATGAAGCCATGGAGACAGAAGGGAATCATCCGCGTTAATAATTACTCGTGAGTCTTTGGCTTTTGAATTGTGCCATTGCAGTGTTTGCTTCATAGTGCCTTGTGCCCACACCAAAAAGTAGCCGTAGGAAACTCCGTGCCTCATCTATACCTTTTGCTTAGGCTCAATGTCAGTTTCTTGCTCCCTAACAAATCCCCTGGCAGTACAGAAACCAATGTTGGAGCACAGACTCTAGCAAGTGTGACAGTTATGCTTAGTGACTCTCTGGTGTAGTCCTTCACAAGCGTATTTAGTCACTCACTTGGCATGTTTCATGTAGAGATATGCTTTGCAGAGAAACAATGCCAAGAGGGTTGAAATGAGTCATAGTAGTTGATTAGTCTGTGGTGGTGGTGAGTCACTGGAACCAAAACATTTTGCAAAGTGCCTATTGACAGAGGACCAGATGCTCTGGTTTGAGCTAGTGAGATGTGACATTTTGGAAAATAGGAAGAAAATTGTGATATCTTACTGTCTCCCCATGGAACATGCGGCCAGCTGCCTAGAGGAATACTTTCATTTTTGTGTAGACTGCTTCCTTGACTTAGAACACCCACTCCAGTGCTACCACTCTGACTTGCAAATTCCTATTACTCATCGTTCGAGATCCATCTGTGTGAGACACAGTTACTCACTCCCATCACGGAGCCTCACAGCTGTTGGTTTCTACTGTGATTACACCATCTATCGTGTGATACTGTGATTTACCTGCCTTTGTATTTATCTTCTTCATCATTCTTCAGTGGCAGAGACCTTGTGTTAGTTGTCCTTATATACTGAGCACGTGACACATAGTAGGGCTCGATTCACTTTTTAAAAATATTTATTTATTTATTTTATTTTTGGCTGTGTTGGGTCTTAGTTGCGGCGTACGGGCTCTTTCATTGCAGTGTGTGGGGCTCTTTGTTGCGGCACATGGGCTTCTCTCTAGTTGTGGTGAATAGGCTCCAGAGCATTCAGACTCGGTAGTTGCAGCACCTGGGCTCTCTAGTTGTGGCGCACAGGCTTAGTTGCCCCGTGGCATGTGGGATTTTAGTTCCCCGCCCAGGGATCGAACCCACATCCCCTGCTTGGAAGGCAGATTCTTAACCACTGGACCACCAGGGAAGTCCCTCGATTCACCTTTTTTTAAAAAATAAATTTATTTATTTATTTTTGGCTGTGTTGGGTCTTCATTACTGTGCGCAGGCTTTCTCTAGTTGCAGTGAGTGGGGGCTGCTCTTCATTGCAGTGCGTGGGCTTCTCATTGCGGTGGCTTTTCTTGTTGCGGAGCATGCGCTCTAGGCGCGCGGGCTTCAGTAGTTGTGGCATGCGGGCTCAGTAGTTGTGGCTCATGGGCTCTAGAGTGCAGGCTCAGTAGTTGTGGCGCACGGGCTTAGTTGCTCCATGGCATGTAGGATCTTCCTGGGCCAGGGCTCGAACCCGTGTCCCCTGCAGCGGCAGGTGGATTCTTAACCACTGTGCCACCAGAGAAGTCCCTCGATTCACCTTTGTTTCTTTGTTAAATGGGTGTGTTACTGTTTATGTAGGCACCAGGAGATGCTAATACTTACAACAGTAATAGTTAACATTTACCAAATGCTTCTTATTCTAGGAGTTTCATGGTTCAGGTCTTACGTTCAGGTTTTCAATCCATTTTGAGTTAATTTTTTTGTATGGTGTAAGATAGTGGTCCAGTTTCATTTGTTTGCATGTGGCTGTCCAGTTTTCCCAAGAGCATTCATTGAAGATACTGTCCTTTTCCCATTGTATATTCTTGGCCCCTTTGCTGTAAATGAATTGACCACATATGCATGGGTTTATTTCTGGGCTCTCTATTCTGTTGCATTGATCTATGTGCCTGTTTTTATGCCAATACTATACTATTTTGATTCCTACAGTTTTGTAATATAGTTTGAAATCAGGTAGCATGATGCTTCCAGTTTTGTTCTTGCAAGTGCTTCTTATGTGCTAGGCACTGTCTTAAGTGCTTTAGTTGTATTAACTCATTTTATTCTCCAATACCATTCAGGAGGTAAGAACTGTAATCTCTTTTACAGATAAGGATGCTGAAGCACAGAGACATTAAGAAACGTATCCTGCCATACAGCTTCTAAGTGGCGGAGTTAGGAATAACACTCAAGCATTCTAGCATCAGAGGCTGCATGCTTAGACACTATGCTATATTGCCTCTATTTTATGTTAGGAAGATAATCTAGAGATAATTTTAATGAAACAGAATAAATAATTTTACATTGGAAAATAAAATTGCAGTCACTACAAGAGAATGTTTCAGGATTAATTTGAAGACCGTACTCGAATGAGTTAGAGCTGTATGTGTTTGCCTAGAGGGAAATCTCTGATGTATAATTAAGTAAGAAAAACAAATTTTAGAGTAACTTGGTGTTATAATTTCTCGTGAATAAGAAGAAAATAATAGAAGGGTCATTCAGGCTGGACCTCGTCCTTCCACATCTTTCTCTATGCTGACAAAACATGTGCATGAAGGCTGGGCTGTAAATATGGGTTATGACACAGAAGGGGACTAAGTAGGGGAGTGAGCTTATTAATTTTCCTTTTGAATTGTTTCATGATTTCAGTGGCAACATGTCATTCTTTTAATATTTGGAGAAGACTTTACTGAGGAAAACATTATTGAAGGTGAATACAGTAAAATTCTAGAGAGAAATTCCAGAGAAGGTGACTTGCCAAGTCACACCTGGTAGGTGAAGTTGACTTAGTTCAAAGCGGTTTCCATGAAACGCTCATTTTAGCAGTGGTTGTTTCATTCTTAAGCACTGTGGAAAATGAAGAAACTGTGTTCTGAGGCTGGTGGGCCAGGCCTAGTGGGGGCACCATACTCGTTTATGCATCTCCCTGACTCACGTCGCCCCACTTGCCCCTCAGGCCTGGGCGACTTGCTCAGGGAGGAGCCCTGGCCACTTGCTGTCCCCTGCTAGCTCAGCCTGCTGTGGGTGAGGACTCCTCAGGCATCCTTGTCTGACTGAGTATCTCACAAGGGCTCTGGCTCCTCCTGCCACTTCCGGGTTCCGAGGAAGTACTTGCTATGGGACAGGAGATCTGGCTTCCCCGGCAGCTGCCCCAACGGGATGGAAACACAACCCGGGAGTACAGGGGGAGGTGCTGCTCCGTGCAGCTCACTTGGACAGGAAACAGAAGAGGGCCAGAACACAGATCCTTCTCTCATCCTCCCCTTGATCAATTCTTCTGAGGCTCAGTGGTTCCAATGGCCTTTTCAGAGACGTCTGTGCAGCAAAGCAACGGACCAGGTCTTCTTGTGGGGCTGCGGCCATCACTGTAATGTACCGCCTTGTGTTTGCTTTCTCTCCTTCACTGTCTCCCTTCCACCTTTGCCCTCAGGCTCTTGCTGTCCTGGGAGTAGGAGTGGTAGCACATAAACTGTACATCAGGCTCTGTTTTCTAGGGGACCGGAGCCAAGATGTGGTGGGATATAGCCTGGTTTAGAAGCATGGGTGCCTGATGTTATAAACAGTCCTTTGTGCTGAAAATTGGGAAGCACTATTTGAAGTCTGAGTGCTTGACTTGTGGGTTTTAAAAATTGGTTTTGGTCTGATACAAGGAAATGTAAGTTAGACACAATTATTTAGGAAAAATAAGTTTTCTCTAAATTATATAGAAAGGAATTAACTTGGTATTTTTGGTGAAGCAAATTGTGTGAATGAATTTGTTGAAATACCTTGATTCTTTTATTTTATTGATTTATTGATTTTATTGATTTCTGCCTTTACTAATAGGATATGTCTTTTGAATTAACACCCTGTTGTGGCCAAGTAAAAAATGTCAGCTTTATCCGACAAATATTGGCATTTTGACCAAGGCTAAATATATAGTTAAAATAAAATAAATTTAAATAAAAGTAATACATACTTATCTGGAAACTTGATAAATACAATAATGTATAAAAACTAAGAATCAGCTATAGTCCTACCATCCAAATACATTTTGGCATATGTCTACCCATGTTTCCTATGGATAGGATATGTATATATTTTACATTGGTATGCGTAATATGGCAATATATATACCAAGTAAACATGTAGGATATTTTTCACATATTAATATCTGTATATATTTTATAAAACACAAACATTTTATATATGATTTGGAGTATTATTATTTAACTTAATATATTATGAGATATTTCCTAAGTTATCAAATATTCTAAAACATGAATTTTAATGGAGACATTCGGTATTTCATTGTATGTACAGGTCAGAGCTTATATTTAACCGAATACTTTGTTGTTGGACATTTGAAATGTTTTAGATAAGGGGGCTTGTATAAGTTTCCTTTTTCTTTACAAAAATGTTATAGAATTTAGAGAGATAGAAAGGGCCTTAAGAGATGGTCTGGTCCACGCCTCTATGTACTTACTACCCTTTAATCATCCCTATAAGCTGGACTGAGACAGTAAAATTGTAAAAAGGATTTATTCTACTCTATTTTCTTTTATCTCTCTTCTTGCTCAGTTGCCCAAAACCTTCAGCCCCTTCTCTCTCTGTTTATTGCCAAAACTAATTATCAAAACCTCATCTATCTGGTTTTAATAAAAACGACAACAGCAGACACAGCTGAGGCATGTAGTGTTTACTGTGTACCAGGTTCTAGTCTAAGCACTACATTTATTTTAACTCCTTTAATTCTCGCAAAAACGTTCTGAAGTAGACACCCTTACTATCCCCAAGTCAGAGACAAAATGGAATCACAGAGGTGTTAACTTAATTATTCAAATTCACTTAGAGTTAGCAAGTGGTGGGGCTAGCCTTTAAGCCCCGGCAGCTAAGGTTTAGAACCTGAACTTTAACCACTATGTGATAACAGATGCCCCCGAGCATAAACATGCCAAAGAAGTTTCATTCTGAGTTCTAATAATTTCCATCATTGGAAAGGGCTGCCTGGAATGATGTGTTGAGAAGGATTCTGGGGCTATATCTGGTTTTAGAGGGGAAAAGGGCCATGATATATGAACAATGTCTCCCTTCTGTGAAATGAAAGAGTGATTGCATATTTGCCATCTTTGCCTTACGGTTTTTGTTATGCTAGAATTAGTTCATTTCAAAGGGATAAAACTCCAGAGATAAAAAAAAAAAACATTCTGTAGGTGGAATAGAGTTTACTTATACTATTGTTTTTGTTTTTGCAGGAGGCAGATGAGAGAGAAGAGGTTAGGGCGATTTCAGGCTTTTGAATTCACCCTCTTGGTCCACCACCTTCCTACCAACTGACATGCTTCCTCTATCAGTTCAAATGACTCATTTGAAGACCTTTATCTTTATATTCGTTTTAAAAAATTGCCTCTTTCATTCTGTCTGTCCTTAGTTCGAATGAAAGCAGAGGACAATGGAAAGCACAAAGAATCTGGGGACAGAGTTATGGGCTTATAGTTTTTGCTCTATCAAATTAACTGTGTTTTCTTGTGTAGTATTTACTAAACCTCCTTTTAGCCTCCATTTCCTCATCTGTAAAATAATTCTTACGTAAACTGTTGTGAAGATGAAGACAGATAATTGTACAGGAAGTGCATTACTGGCAGGTGATGAATGTTCTCTCCATCACTCTCATATTCATCAATACCTTGTATCTTTTTATATTCTTGTTTTCTTTGATTATTTCTGACAGAGGCCATTTACTAAAATGTTCACTAAATTTTTTGTTGTTCTTGCTTTTTGTCTATATGGAGATATCCTTAGCAAGCTTCAGCTATGGATGTTTCAGAACTGAACACTCAGTTGAAGACCTGGCTAGTGCTTGGTAACTACACAAAACTGTATTATGGGTTATCTTGGTGCTTGAATTATACTTTAAGAAGAATTATGGGAAGCCTACTCTCTCTTACATTGCTGGTGCTGCCATTTTCTAGATTGCTCAAGGCAGAAATTTAGGGGTCATCATACGCATTTGCTTTTGTTTTAGATGACTTCCATTGCTCACTGATCTGATGTTCATCTCATCTGTGCAGGAAGGAGTTTGTGCACCTTTTAGAAGGACTACTTGGGGGGCTGGCCCTTGGACGCTATCTTGGAACTTGGTTTTGGAACTGATACATTGATGAGGCTGTTTGGCCCACCTGGGCCCTGACCCTGCTCTACCAGCTTGCCTAGATTAATGGTACAGATGGTGCATTCATGGTGAACGCCTGCTTTCCTACCAGGAGTCTGGAATTTTGGTAGTTGTGGGTCGTCACACAGGCAGAGAGGGCCAACGTGACCGGCCTCCAATGAAAACCTTGCACTTTGAGTCTTAAAACTGGTTTCCCTGGGAAGAAACGCTGATTTCTGTTTAAGAAGGAGCGTGTTCTGTGTGACTATCCGCCTGGCTCTCCCCATTCCAGCCCCAGAGGAGAACTTGGGAAGCCTGTGTCTGAATTCCTCCAGACTCCACCTTATGTGTCTTTTCCCTTTGCTGGGAATGCTGTGTATTGTTGCACTGTAATAAACCGTAGCTGTGACTATACTGCCTCTGTGGTGATGAGCCTGTGAGCCCTTCTAGTGAGTCACCCAACATGTGGGTGGTCCTGGGACACCCGAAATACCATCTGTTGTATTTTTCGTGTCTTAGAGTTTAATTTGAGTCTTTTTTGTATCATTCATGTCTCCTTTTAACAAGCTAAATCTTTTCTCTACCTTCTTGAACATATGGAATATATTTATTATAATTGCTTTAATGTTCAAGTCTGCTAATTCTATCATCTGTGTCATTTCTGGGACTCTTTCCCTTGAATGATTGTTTTTTTCTCCTCATCAGGGGTTGTATTTTCCTGCCTTTTAGCATACGTAGTAAGTTTTTTTTTTTTTTTTTTTTTTTGCGTTACGTGGGCCTCTCACTGTTGCGGCCTCTCTCGTTGCGGAGCACAGGCTCCGGACGCGCAGGCTCACCGGCCATGGCTCACGGGCCCAGCCGCTCCGCGGCACGTGGGATCCTCCCGGACCGGGGCACGAACCTGCGTCCCCTGCATCGGCAGGTGGACTCTCAACCACTGCGCCGCCAGGGAAGCCCTAGTTTTCAGTGTTTAAGGCGGGAGGGTAAATCCAGCCTGTTACTCTGTCATAGTCACAAGTGGATGTCCAGATCTCCACACACTTCTTTGAATCAGGTAGTTGAGGGTCTTGACTTCTCATCACTGAGATACTGCCTGGCACATAGCAGTTGTTCAAATATTATCTGTTGAAAGACGAAATGAATGAATACTATATAGTTAAAGGTACAGTAGTATTTTTCATTTCCCCAGACTAGACACTTAATAGTAAAACTTCAAAAAATTATGTTTAGATGTATGCAGGCTTGAGGTAAAATTCCTGCTCTCACTTAGTAACCGTCTGACCCTGTGGCCTTTTCCCTTCTGAGGACAACATGTACCTTGCAGGACAGGGGTGAGAGTTAACTGAGAGGTGCTGTACAAGGAGCACACAGTAAGTGCTGAGTGAGATGGGAACACTTGCTATTGTTCTTGGCCTGCTTAAGTAGTAACCCTATATTGATATAAGGCTTTATAATTCATGTGCTTTCCATATATGTGTCATATATAATCCTAACAATATATTTTCTCCCAAATAATTACCTAAGGTTAAAGTCCCAAGAATCTTATGAAAGAAGAAAAAAATAAGACAAGCATTTGAAGACTTGAGAGCAGAGCCTTGCTTTTTTTTTTTTTTTTTTTTGCGTTACACGGGCCTCTCACTGTTGTGGCCTCTCCCGTCGCGGGGCACGGGCTCCGGACGCGCAGGCTCAGCGGCCATGGCTCACAGGCCCAGCCACTCCACAGCATGTGGGATCTTCCCGGACCAGGGCACGAACCTGCGTCCCCTGCATTGGCAGGTGGACTCTCAACCACTGTGCCACCAGGGAAGCCCCAGAGCCTTGCTTTTGAACATCACACTCTATCTCTGGCTTTGAAGAAGAACATCCAGGCTTGCATGATAGACTTTGTCTCTCAAGCTTTTAACCTGCTCTTCACCTGGTTGTTTATGCCAAAAGCTGTCTTCACAGACTCCCCTTTGTGCCCACCTTCTGTGATGTAAAGCCTATGATTAATATTATGTGTTACCTTGACGGCTGATAAATTTGGGAGGGCCTTGAGTGGCCTAATGCATGTCCCCCTTCCCACTGTGCTCTCACGGATAAGGCCCTCTAGCCAAACAACCGTCCTTATGAAGGGGACCAGGCGCAGTTTCAGCTTATCCTCAAGGGATGGGTTTTAGTTTCCTGCCAGACTGTGGGATTATTCAAACAAACCAATCTCATTCTCCTGTGGGAACCAGGGGGCACCCCGACCTCTTGATACTACAAAGCCTGCTTCCCACCCCCCTGGTTGTTCACTCGCCCCTGACTGCAAACTCCGTGTGGCCCTGTGTGGGTGCTGTGTCTTCTTCCCCTGAGCTGTGAGCTTATGTGACTAGTACCATTCAGCCCATCTGTCCAGAATTGGGTGTCATGTGTTTGGTCGTCCCCTCAGAACCCTGGGACAGGAATCTTTCCCTGGACAGTAGGGTGAATGTTGTGCTAATTTCTGTTATATAGCAAAGTAACTCAATTATACACATATATACATTCTTTTTTTAACACTCTTTTCCATTACGGTTTATCCCAAGAGATTGAATATAGTTCCCTGTGCTATACAGTAGGACCTTGTTGTTTATCCATTCTAAATGTAATAGTTTGCATCTACTAACCCCAAATTCCCAATCCATCCCTCTCCCTCCCCTCTCCCCCTTGGCAACCACAAGTCTGTTCTCTATGTCTGTGAGTCTGTTTCTGGAAAACTCTAGGAGCTTATAGACACAGTTTCCCAGAAGAGGTCAGGAGGGGGACTAAGGAGCCAACCCCGGCTTCTCCTTCTCTGGGTCTGAGTGCTGGCCCTCCCACACACTGGGAGAAGGTAACAGAGTGTGGCAGGACAGGGTGTTCTTTCTCTGCACGCTTCTTCCTTTCATCCTCACCCCTGATGGGAAGGAGGCTTTTAATCTGATTACGTATCCAAGTTATGCTGTGAGAGGTGGTCCATATTAGGAGGAGGAAGGTTTGCCTGCCTAATAACCTCTTTGGTCAAGGATCCCACTGGAGAGGTTGGGAGCCAGTTATATCCCAGTTGGAACCAGGAGCAGTAGTTGAGTTGGCTCTGGAGAGGTGGTGGGTGGGAAGGATGAGCCAGAGCCTTTGAGTGGGAAAAGGGATAGAAAATGAAGAAGTACCAGTAAAGTGTCTGTTCTGTTGGAACTCACATATTTCAGGATATAAAACATCCTGAATTTTTAAATAACAAGAATACAATTAACTGAGAAAAGAGAAATATATGAAATGTGACTATACTTTATTCTCCCTGAAAATGCCTACTGTTAGATTTATTAAATTGAATAAGTTGGGGATCCAAAAGTTAGTTTGAGTTGAAAGGAGAATTTGTTGAATCAGGATATTCTTCATAGGCCGCTGATTGAAAAACCTTTCTGCTAGCTGGTGACTAGTGCGGTTGTTTTAGTTGGTAAAGATCTCTTTCCACATTGAATGAATCAGAATGGTCTCGCCTAAGAGAGTGAGACAAAGAATCCTACTAATACTCCTCAAACAGCTTGGGAACAACACAGATGATACATCAGGCTCTATTCTAAGCACTTGTTTACATGCATTATCTCCTTTAATCCCCAAAACAGCCCTACGAGGTGGGTGCCATCACTGGCTGTGTGACTTCTGACAAGTTACTTACCCTTTCTGAATCCCATCTGTAAAATGAGTGGAGCCACAGTACCTATTTCAGAGCGTTTTTGTGAAAATTAAGTGATAGGATCAATGTGAAGCGCTCAGCCCAATTCCTAGAATACATTAACTGTGAAGGGGAACAGAATAGGCCACCCCAAAGTACGCCTCTTTGGCATAAGGATTATTTTGAAGAACTGCAGACACAGGAGAAACTCTGAAAACACAGTAGAAGGGAAATTTACATTAGAAAGGGGGCCTGTACCAGGAAGAGAGCTACCAGCAGAGATAGGGGTTTTTGCCTGAGCGTCACAGGGAAGCCTTTGTTTACTTCTCTTTGAAGTCCCAGGTCCCGATGCTTTTCCTAGCTCGGGATGGTATATAAGCCTCAATTTCTGGCCACTTTTGGTAGCTCATATTTTTTGTGGGACTCCTGTACGTACATACTTAAAATTGTTTTTTTTTTTCCTGTTAATCTTTTATTACGGGGGGTCTCAACCAAAGAACGCAGGCGGGTAGAGGCAAAATTATGTTCCCTCCCCTATAACTGCTAAAAGGATTTCTTGTTTAAAAGCTACGCTATTTTTGGGCTTCCCTGGTGGCGCAGTGGTTGAGAGTCCGCCTGCCGATGCAGGGGACACGGGTTCGTGCCCCGGTCCGGGAAGATCCCACATGCCGCGGAGCGGCTGGGCCCGTGAGCCATGGCCGCTGAGCCCGCGCGTCCGGAGCCTGTGCTCCGCAACGGGAGAGGCCACAACAGTGAGAGGCCCGCGTACCGCAAAAAAAAAAAAAAAAAAAGCTATGCTATTTTTATTCCCGACTGTCCAAGGGAAGAGTTTACACACTATGGGTGTTAAACATATTTGAAATTTTCAAAGCACTCAGAACATTAAACATTCCATCACTGGGCCATCATGTGAGTTCAAGCCCTGGCTAGTGCAGGAGGCAGGTGTGTTAAAGCTAGGCGTGCATTTGCATCTTCTGGCCCAGATGCACACAGTAGGCAGCACAGGGCGTGGAACAGTTCAGTGGCCAAGACGTGTGGCGCCAGATTGCCTGGATTCAAATCCCAGTCCTGGCATTTAGTAGCTGTGCAACCGTGGGCATTTAGTTAACCTCCCTGCACCTCAGTTTGTCATCTGTAAAATGGGGAGAACAGCAGCACTGGCCTCAGAGGATTGTCATGAGGATTAAGGGAGACAGTGCTCCCTACAAGCCTGCCGGGCATGTAGGGAGCACTAGTGAATGGAGTTATGACATGCTGGTGAACGGCATTCGAGTAGAGGACTGTGGGACGTAGATCCTGATACAAAATGCTAATAAGGTGTCAACCAGGAGTTCTCACCCCTGTCGTGTGGAGCACTTTCTGGAAGGAATGATTTTTGGATGCTTAAACAGCTAGCGTGTTGAGTACAATTTGCAAGATGCCGTGCTGAGCACTTTACCTGTTTTAACTTATTTGATCTCAAATAATGCCGTAAGATAGGCGCTGTTGTTCTTCCCATTTTACAGATGAGAAAACAGAGGCCCAGAGAAGTGAAATACCCATTGCTCTGAGCAGTAAGCAGGACTGATGCTGAAGGGCCGTATGGCTGTGGGCTGGAGTGCAGAGCTCCCTCGACCATCGCGTTCACGTGCTGCAGGCTGGACTGTGATTCAGGAGGCAGCTGCCTGGTCTGGGAGGGGCGGGATGCACCCTAAACCTCTGCAAATTCACCTACCTGTTCGCAGAGCGGGGAAGGTGTGTGGTGGTGGAGAGGGAGCGGGACACGTTCCTTACCCTTCCCCGGAAACCACTGCCACAAGAGGCCACCTCGATGCTGAGCCTGTTAGCGGAGGAGGTGGGTGCCTGGCGTTCCTGTGAACTGATTAAAAGCAAGAGAGAGGGATGGAGCCGGCTTCGTGGGGAGACAGGCCTCTTCGTTCAACACTGAGGTGAGGCGGAGACGGCTCCTTTATGCCCAGAAATATCCATCCTACCACCTGTCTGAAAATGCCTCTGTTTCTAGAATTCCCTGTTTACAAAGGGAAGAGCACAGGGACCACGTTAACTGTCTTCAGGTAACACTGATCGATTCATCCTTGGAGTCCCTGCTTCACGTGTGTTTGTCGAAAAGATTGCATGTAATGTCCTCCAGCGGAGGGCAAAAGAAGGGAAACAGAATAGGAAACTACGTGATGTGTGGTTGGGTGGGAGAAGGGTTGCGGCGGGGAGGAGAGGGGCTCTGAGGGGGAAATTGCTAGGGCAGCAGAGCCGGTGCTGCCTGCTTCCAATTTCTGTGACGCTGGCCTTAAACGTCATTCAGGAGGACTTCATGTGAGTCTTTGGCATGGATGTATCGCTCTGACCCTTGGGAGACAGCAGACAGGAGTATCGTCTCTTTCATCTTTAAGAACACTTTCCTTTCTATTCAGCAGCTGCCTTATTGCAACTGAAGTTCCCATCAGTCAAGTAGACATTAAGTGGCTTCTTATACAAATACTTGCTGACTTTGCAAGGGCCTCTGAAAAGCATTCTATTTCTTATAAATTCTTTGAAGTTTTATTTTGGCTCCAGCAAGTGTGTACAGATATATCCAGAGATGGAAAGTGTTCCTGTGCAAATGAACTCCACAACCACGAAGTGATGGAAAGACAATATGCTCACAATTCCCTGTTGGGGCAGCCCCCAAAGGTCACCTCCAGGTAACGTGATGGGGAAGTTGCTTTTGCTGTTAATTATTGTCCACGTTTAGACTAGAAACTTTGCGAGCTAAAAAAATTTA